>NW_028327172.1:209650963-209954779 GCF_987537825.1 Furipterus horrens | reverse complement strand
TGCTAGGAGAAACAAAAAAAAAATCTGCTTAAAACATGGACCTAGGTGTTAACATAAGGAAATTGCTCCCTAAATGATTATTATGATGGGGGTATAAGCAAGCCCAGGGGGAGGGGCTTCATGGAAGACATTTGGAAACTCATCACGACATACCTGTTAAAATGTTATGCTTCCTGCCTAAAAATTAGGTCGTGGTGATATAATTAACATCTAAGATGTTTAATAACCATGCCTTTCCTATAAATAACTTGTTGTGACTGCCGGGCCATTGCCTCAGATACCCTACCCATGTGTTCTATCAGTGTCGTCTCTAAGTTCTAGGGCATAATAGTTGCAATGCTCCCAAAGGAAGAGGAAACATCTGCGTGGAAGTACCTCACAATTATTAATAAACACCTCAGGAATGCCATCTATTGCCTAGGTGGTGATGAGCAGATTTCAGATACATTTTAAAAGCCGGCACAGCTGCTGTGCCTTCAGGTGAGGCTAACACTGGAAATGAAGGCTGGCGTGTCAGGTACCCAGGGGCCTCTGGCAGACCCTGTCTTTTTATCATATGTCACTGTATGAGTCAGGGTTCTCTAGAGAGACAGAACCAATGGGATATGTGTGTCTGTGCATAGGCATTTTAAGGAACTCGCCCACGTGATTGTATGAGCTGGCTCCTCTGATACCCACAGAGCTTCCATAGGCTGGAAACTCAGGCAGGAGTTAATGCTTTCGTCTTGAGGCAGAATTTCCTCTTTTCTGGAAAATCTCAGTTTTGCTATGAAGAACTTTAACTGATTGGATGAAGCTCACCCAATGGTAATCTGTTTTATTTCAAGTCAATTGATTATACATCACAGCCACATCTAGGTTCACAGAAAAACCTAGATTAGCATTTGTTTAAATATCCGGTACTCTAACTGCTATGAACTGAATTGTGCCCCTTTCAGATTCAGACCCCCCAATGTGACTGTATTTGGAGATAGAGCATTTAGGAGGTAATTAAGGTTATAGAAAGTCATCGGGGTAGCATCCTAATCTGACAGACCAGTGGCCTTGTAGGAGGAGGAAGAGTCATCAGAGATTTCTGTCTCCAGGTGCATGCACTGAAGAAAGACCATGTGAAGACCCAGTGAGAAGGCAGCCATCTGCAAGCCAGGAGGAGAGCCCTCACCAGGAGCCAAATCAACCAGCACCTTGATTCTGGACTCCCCAGCCAACTGTGAGAAATAAATCTGTTATTTAAGCCACCCTGTCTGCAGTATTTTACTACAGCAGCCCGAGCTGACTAAGACAATGGCTTAGGTAGATTGACACAGAGAACTATCATAGTCTCCCCACTAGACCAGGAAGAACTGAAAAGCTAAGCTGTGTCCTATTATTTTATTTTTAATACTACTCAGCGCCAAGCAAAGGATCTAACGTTTGTAGAAGGAGTGAATGCTTGAACACATGACTATGATAGAAAAGAAACAAAGCCAAATAGGTGAACAGACATCACAAAATGGGTCAGCTCTTGCTTCATCCACTCCGTAACGGTAGGAACCTGGGTACCAGGGATGGGATGCTGAACATGGCACACACAGCCTCCCTCCCTTGAAGCTGACTGTCTAGGTGGGATACAGGTGATCAAGAAGAACTCCAAATGGGCTGTACTATAAAGGTGAAGGGCAAGAGGTGTCAGGAAAGGGTACCGGGAGCAACTGATATTTAAGTTGAGACCTAAGACGACAACTTCGGAGAGAGCTGGGTGCAAAAGAAGGCGGCTTGGGCAGAGGTTGGACGGACATGTTGGGCAGAGGGAACGCACATTGGAATGCAAGAGAGAACATCGTATCCAAAACTGCCACATAATGGGATTCGAGAGCAAGCCCCAGGGGAGAGGAAGGCGGAGGTCAGGCCTGCCAAGGCCTCAGCGTCTGTCCCCCAGGAGGGTTGAGGGGTACGACTCATGTGGGCAGAAGCATCCTGTGTATGACGAGTTCTCCGCACACGCCATTAGGATAAAGGCTGGATGGCAATAGGGTTTTTTCTGTCCGTGTTTCCTGTGCACGAGAAAAGCATCACTGGCATTTTGATCTGTTTGGCTGAACAAAAGCACCCAATATCCCAAAGACAAACACCGGCTGCTTAGAGTCTCCAAGCAACGGCGAATCCCACCCCTGCTACCCACCCCCCGCCGCCCCAATCGCAGCGCTGGGAATGTTAGCACTTGTCCACGCTGGGCCTCCCTGGAAATAGGTAGCTTTTGTAGTGCGTTGGTTACTTTTCCCAGGGAACGGAGGGACCGTTACTTGCAGTGAGGTAACATTTAAACACTAGCCTTTATAAATGGGCTTTATAATCTTACTATTGCGAGTAAGGGAATTTGGATGTGGTCCTTGGGAGCTGTCAGGGACGGTTTCCAAGGAACATGACTATCTTGTTCGAACAGTTACAATCCCTCCTGAACATTAACTGTGTGGTTATGCCTGCCTCCTGCCCTGGGGTAAACACCCACAAGACTATTAAACACAGCACTGTGTTCCGGGCTTGGGACCAGCACCCCCATGGCTGCTGTTTGGGAGGATTTCTGAGCTATGGTCAGTGTGGGGATATGGATTGGTCCTTCTTGGCTCTTGGAATGCCTGCCTGCCTGTCTGGCTGCCTGCTTCTGGGAACTTCTGCCACGCAATGGCCCTCAGCGCCACAGTGACGCAGAGGAAGAAGTGATTTCTCCGTAATGCAGCATTCAGCAGCATGAGTTCTCCTGGCGGCTCAACCACTGTGTGCCTGTGGACCGTTCTGTCAGCAGCTGCTTCCCTTCCCGGGGACAGAAGTGAGATCGGGGAGAAGTGAAAAGCAGGATTCATGTTGATAATGGCAATGCTTCCTGAAAGTGGAGTTGGTAGAGACTGGGATTTATTCACTCACTCAACACATATTTATGGAATGTGTACTATGTGCCCCATGTTTGTTCTAGGTTATGGGGTGCTGTAAAAAAAATAAAGAAAGAAAATCACTTCTCTCATGATACTACAGGAGAGAGATAGGAAAAATTAAATAACCACAAGATCTGTGTTAGTGATAAGTACCAAAGAGAAAAAAGAAAACAGGGGAAAGAGATGTGAAACGTGGGGAGTTGAGGGGGTTGAAAATCTGGACACTTTGGCTAAAGTCACTGAGTTAGGAAGCTTAAGGGCTCAGTGTCAATGGTGCTGTAGTCCCTCGAATCCACGAATATGCCAGGTTACATGGCAAAGGGAATTCAAGTGGCTAATCAGCTGATCTGGAGATGGAGAGATTAGCTTGCATGGCCCAGGTACATCCAGGATCATCACACAGGTCTTTAAAAGTGGAATGGGAATCAGAGACCGAGTCAGAAAGCTGGCAGCCTGAGAAGGACCTGGCTGGACATTGTTGGCCATGAAGATGGGTGGTGGCCGGAAGCCAAAGAATGCAGTGGCCTCCAGAGTTGGAAAAGGCAGGGGGATAGCTTCTCCCCTACAGCCTCCAGGAAGGAACATGGTGCTGCCAACGCCTTGATTTTAACACAGTGAGATCCTTGTCAGACTTCTGATCTACTGCAACATAATACATTTGTGTTGTTTTAAGACATTACGTTTATGGGGACTTGTCTCGTCAGCAATAGAAAACAAATACAGTAACACAGAAGGGGACTTTGGAGTAAAAAGCTCTGGTAAGGTCACCATATTCAGCAAATAAAAGTACAGGAGACTCAGTTATGCCTGAATTTCATATAATAAATCATAATTTGTTAAAGTAATTATTACATTTATGAGGTCTGTCCAGAAGGTATCCAGCCATGTAATGAAAAATAGAGACATATATTGAAGAAGATACAAGAAACATTGTACACAGGACAATGATGCCTCAGTTCCCTTCAAAGTAGGTGTCTTGGGACCTCACCCAGTTCTCCCAATCTCGCCATTAGCTGCTCCATCATATTTTCCTGAGTCTCATCAAAGGTCTGAAGTCTCTTCTCTTTCAAAGGTGATTTTAGTTTTGGAAAAATCCAGAAGCTGCAGGGATCCAAATCTGGGCTCTAGGGGGGCTGAGTCACCTGGGTGATTTGATGTTTTGTCAAAAAACTCTGCATGAGACATGATACACGAGTGGGTGTGTTGTCATAATGAAGCTGCCAATCACCAGGTGCCCATAGCTGCGGTCTTCTGAATCATCGGAATAGTTTCTGCAGAGGAATGTTCAAGCTTCATGCAAAATCTGTGCAGATTCACTGCTCTGCTTACTTAGTCATTTTGAATGCAATGGCCACACAGTACACATGCTCACTCAATGGCATCTACTGCCCCCACTGACCAGTACAGTGAAGTCACTATGGTTCACGCATGCGCATTCCAGTCCACGCTCCTTGGCTGCCAGGTTACATCGATGTTGCACAAACCATTCTCGTTACATTAGCAATGGCTCGACTTTTTCCTGGACAGACCTCCTATTCTTGCAAAACTAATCTCATAGGAAGTCAGGACATGAAATATTTGGGGATGAAACATCCCAGGCAGCAGAGGAAGTAGCGAGGGTGAAGTCCTGGAGGCTTTGAGAAACATCAAGGAGAGAAATATGGTTGGGGTGGAGGGAATGTGAAGAGTAGGAGGTGAAACCCAAGAGAGTGTGAGGAACTGCACCATGGAGGTTGTAAGGAGGGTGTTGGCCTTTGGTGTGAATGGAATGGGACGTCATTGGAGGATTCTGGGCAGAAGAGTGCCAATGTCTAGGGTCTCCTAAGAATGGAGAGATGCTGACTGTCAGCAAACCAAAGACAGGGTCTAGTCTATTTTTGCCTTTTCAGGGTCCTGGCCTAGGTATTCAAGCATACGAGTATCGGGAAGCCAGCGGGCCTTCTAATTGGGGGAACCCAATGTTGCGTCGTCTGCCAGCAGAGCCATAAAGGTGTGGCCAGGTGCATGGTGGGAGAAGAGAAGACTTTAAGGGGAAAAAGTGGTTCATGAAGAAAAATCGGAAGGGTGTCAGGTGATCCATAAATGCCGGGGGGACACGGCAGCTGCATGAGGGAACCTCTTGAAGGCAAAGACATTATTTATGAAGCCAAATTTCACCCTGGAACTCGGGTGTTAGGGAACTCAGGACAGACAGGGTCAGGACCACTGCCTACTCTAGTTCACATGGTGCGTGGTGCGCCAGTCTAAGCCAAGATCTGAGGAAGCCACATTTCAACTCCTGAAGGACATTAAAGTTCCCTTGAGAAAGTTGCAGGAGCAAAGAACACTACACTTATAAAACTCTTGCAGCAGCTTGTTAATGAATCACTCACCACCTCTAATCATGATGAGGACTTGGTGTTTGTTGGGCACTGGGCACTGGGCACTGGGCACTGGGCACTGGGCAGCAGGCTCAGTGGTCTTCCCAGGTTTTCTCCCTTCATCCGCCTTGCACCAGATGAGGAAAGGGAGACAGAGAGCAGGGCCTTAACCCTGCGTGATCTGAGGCAGAACCTAATACCCTAAGTCCTGGAGAGGAGCCAGTTCATTTCTGGTTTAAAACACATAATCAAGCCCTGGCTGCTGTGACTCAGTGGATTGAGCATCGGCCTGCGAGCCAAGTGTCTCTGGTTCGATTCCCGGTCAGGGCACATGACTAAATTGCATGTCAGGTCCCCAGTTGGGGGCGCAAGTGAGAGGCAACCACACAGTGATGTTTCTCTCCCTCTCTTTCTCCTTTCTCCTCTCTCTAAAAATAAATAAACAAATAAATACATTATTAAAAAAATAATAAAACACATAATCATTTAGGATGAACAGAGACAAAGTGGAGGTCATCATATGTCTCTATTCTTCTGGGAGTCTTTGAGTGTGAATATTATTCCCCCGAGCCAGCATGAGGAATCCTAACAATGCCATCTATTGCTTTTGAAGGCTGGCACACCCCCCGCCCCCAGTCACTCGGCTACCCCATTGAAACTTCACAGCAGCTCTATGACTTAGGTGCTATCCTCATTTTACAGATGAGCAAGGTGAGGCTTAGAGAGATTTAGATGACTCACCATTCATAAAATTATTTCATTTTTATCTTCAAAACAACCTTATGGGTTATGACTGATGATCCCCAGTTGCAGAGGTTACCACGCCATTTTTAGAGGAGCTAAGCGCTTTGTCCCCAGACCCGTAGCTAGAAAGTAATGGAGCCAGATTCTAGCCTCCCTCCTATTTATTCCGTGCTCAGAAAGGTACTCAGCACATGGCAGGTGCTCAGTAAACATCTGTTGACGAAATGGATTATTCCCAAGCCCCCATTCTTTTCCCCACCCTCTGCTATTGCAGCGTCATTTCTTCCGCTGGCACATGGTTCTGAAATCAAGGCTGATGTAAAAATATAAAATAAAAAAGTATTTTGCCAGGTCCCCGTCTCTCAGGCCAGCTCTGGGCTGCCCGCTTCTTTGGTTCCTCCCTGTCACCCTTTGCTCCCAGCGGTATCTTTCGGAAGCAGCCGAGGAAATGACAATTTCCCAGGCTGCCGTCTCTCTCTGTGATCTCGTGCAAAGCTGCAGAATGACATTTCCTTCCTCTTAATTTCTCGAAAAGGCAAACAATGCATTACTCAGGAGTTCTGCGTCAAATCCTAACACCTGATACGTCTGATATGCAAACCGTCCGCTTTTTCTATTTGTGCCGCAACGAGACGCTATCACTCACGCTTCGATTATGGAATGCACCCCTATCACTCTTCACCTGTGCCCTTGGCCGCACCATCGGGGTCACGTGGCTTCTCAAACACTATTTGTCTTGTTTAAGTTTTTCTGGCTCCAGAGTGATCACGGTTTTAGAGAAATCATCACTGTGGGATCTGCTCTTGGCTGCTGGCGTGACTCCATAGGCTTGCGGACATTCATACCAGGGATGTGGTTGAGGAAAACCTTACTGTCAGAATAATTTTTATCGAGGACTGTTCTGTCCAAAAGTACCCAAAGGGATGTTATTTTACAAGACATCAGAGAGGGAAATGCGCCCAGTGGTAGTTTTTCCATGCATGCTCCGTGGTTCAGACTGATGGGGGAACCCGAATAGGAACTCAGATGAGTTCAGCAGAGTTTCACTTAGGAATAAAGGACTCTGATAAGAGGCCATTTCTGAGGTTGTAGTCTAGCTTAGGGTGACCGTCTTGTGCAGTAGAAATAAATAGATTGTGCAAAGCTGAGGTTCTGGGAAAATAAAATCTGCTCTCTCTTTATCTTTCCCTCTTTACTTTCCCTGTTAATTTTTCTTTTCATTTTCAGTAGGCCAAAAAATTAAGTTTTCAGGAGCATAAGAAATTACGGGTTTCAGACATTACAATATTTTCTCTAGGCTGTGCACACACAGACAACACACACACACCCCCTTCCATGTTTCTATACCATGAATGCAGTCGTTTTCACAGAACAGATGCTATTTTTAAACAAAATTGTAGAAACTCTGCAGCATTAATAAATGGACGAGAAGCACAGAATCACGGCGCACAGGGATATGCCAAAGCAAAAGCCGGCTCGGCCTTTTGCCAGGGAACTGTGGTGAGATGTTGCAGCAGAGCAAGTAAAATCACTGCTTGCAAAGAAATGATTAATACGCTGACAAACTTCCAGGCACTCGTTCCTATTCTTCAGTGCCAGCTATATTAATACTAGCATATTTTCAACTTTATTAGCAAAGTCTTGCAGCCTGATACTCTTTGGTGTGCTCCTGAAGAGCTTCTTAAATCCCCTGCAACTTATTTAGAGAGGTAAACATTTGATCAACATCACTTTTCTGTCTGTCAGCCCAATAGACCAAGCCTGTTTATTTGTCTCCATGACACCTGGCACTGAACAGCGACCGTAACGCTGTTGTGGAAATCTCCTCGGACGGAGGTGTCGGCATCTGGTGGTAACTGATCTGTGGGCCATCGAGTGTGATTTCTCAGGCCATGCTTGTTTCAGGGAAGCCCTGCCTCTCACTGTGGCCCACTGCTCCCTCCGTGGGTCAGGTCGACATTCCTGGGATGTCAATCACTTCCTAGGGAGGGAGCCAGTCAGTAAACTTCAGTCCCCGTTCTGGGATAAACCCGTGAACTGAAGTCTTCTGGGAAGATGAAGTAAAATGAGGAATTGTGGGATGGCATTAGGGTGACCCGCTTGTTCTTGCCTGCCTGGGAAAGTCCCAGATTTTAAAACCAGACACCCCATCTCCTGGGAGACTCCTCAGTCCCATTCAAGTGGAACGGCGGGCTATCCTAAGGGGAAGAGTCACCAACTGGATCCTAGAGGAAGCGAGGAAGAGGCTGGGGTTTTGGAGTCAGACTTAGGTTCTGATCTCAGTTGGGCCCTATAAGCTGTGTGAACTGGCACTAATAATGCCTGATATTCTGTTGTTATGAGGTTTATATAAGGCAAAGTTCTAAGTGGTCGAACACAGTGCCTCCCCTCATGCCCACCCACACACCATTTCTGCAGTTTTAAAAGCACGCATTGGAAACAATGAAAGCTGCCCCACGAATCGGAGGAGCCGCGGCAAAGCCACGTGGGAAGAAGTGCCTTCATGGGCAAGACACAGTCAACTTCCAAGCCCCGCTCCCTGGGCTCCGAAGTGGTTAGTGACGGGTCCTCCAGAGCTGGCTCTAAAAATGTGACAGCAAATGACACTGTCAAGTCACATACTTGATGGCGTTCTCTTCCTTTTGACCCTGAGCAGGGTTTTTATTCTTGTCCCTAAAGCTGAAACTTTCCTCAGGAAAGCAAGACTGACAGAGAAGGTGGTCACCTTCAGTATCTTCCTGTTGTCAGCAAAGGCCTTGTCTGAGGGACATCACCCTGGCTGGACAGATGGGTACTTATATAAAAGACCTTGCCCTCCAGTAAGGTGCCGTTTGGGGGTTACAGAAAGCAATTGCTGGGAAGTCAAATTTTTTAATTAAATGTATTCAGAGGGAGTACAAATGAATGCCTTTAAGCAAGAAAGTATTTAATGCTCACAGGTCAGCTGAAGCAAAAATCTCCCTGCCAGAGAATCTTTGAAGTATTGATATTTCTTGCATTAATAATACTCTCAGCCATATTCATAACAATATAATTTACAACAAAATTCATATCGTACAGCATGTGAGGACTCTACATTATTAATTACACCTACAGAGCCTTTGTGTTAAGCACCATGCTTCTAATTTTAGCTTTCGGGGGCGATGATCCTAAACTTGGAGGGTGCAGGAGCCTTGTGGAGCATGACGCCCCATACCAAGTTCATGTCCCACTGGTGATCACTACATAACAGTGGATGCTCTGTTCACGGTGCCTTCAGGGATGACACACGCTTTCAAGTCCAAGCTCAAGTGCCTTTGGCTGCATTCCCAACTTTCATCTGTGGCAAAATATGATTAATAGCCCAGCAGTTCTTATTCTATCTCAGATTCTACCTTGAAACCCATGGGGTAGCATCATACATTTATGTTGATGAGAGGAGTGCCTCTGTCAGGGACTTAGAAGCTTAGCCCCACAATTTCCAACTCTCCTCCTTGGACATTCTGAACTGGCTATGCAGGAATTCTTGTCTCTCAGTCTGGGGAATGCCGGGGTAAGGGAAGCACACGTTCCAGTATGAATGGTTTTGCCGAAGGCCTCTGTTTGTCTTGAGTAAGAAAACAAACATGGCAACATATAGTTGTGCCAATTTGTATTCCTCAGGCAGTCCCAGAGGGCATCCACTTTTGTGAATGTTCACAACCACTATGTATCATCATTTAAAAAATAAGTCTGCCAGTTTGATAGATGAAAAATGATATGGAGTTGTTATTTTTATTTCCAACATGAATTCTGAAGACAGTAGCTCAGCCAATATGCCAACAAGGCGGGCGCAGGACAGGAGAGGTTAGCACGTGCTCAGATGAAGCTTCCGGAAGGGTTCCCCCTCACTGTCCACTCACCCCCACGCTACCTTGCCTCCCTCATGTAGACCGTCCTGTTCACCTTGAGATCACTTGGCTCAGAGTACCCATAACAGGTGACCCTCCACTAGAATCTAGCACTTCATGTTTTCTTGTTCTTTACATTAAATTCAAACAAACAAGAAAACAAAAAGAGTGTCTTTCAAAAATCGACTAGGTTTTAGATGAACCTTAGCCTAGTTTATGGGGATGTTGAAATAAATAAGCATTATTCTTTAACCCAGAGGAGCTCGAAGCTTAGTAAGAAAGTTGGACAAGGAAAAACAATTATAGTTCAGTGTGAAGATGAAAACGTCAATAAGACCCGTAGAGAAGCAATAAAATGTCGTCCATCCTACTCAGCCTGCCCTACAATGCAGAAGAATGTTGAGAGGATGGCAGCGGCCTTCGTGGTCACTTTGTGACCTCAGCCAGTAGAAAGAAGAACCTTCAGCGTGGGGCTGACACCCCAGGGAGGCCTGCATGGTGCCCTGGCCCTTGTCACTGAGGACCTGGGTACTGGTTATGGCGTGATCGGGGAGTATCGGACTTCATACGAGGGAGGGGTGGCAAGAAAGGAAGCCCAGGGGCTACACCATGCATATGACCAATATTCCTGGGATGTATGAATGAGTGTTAGCCAAAAGAATTTAAAAATACCTCAGGTTGAAGAAGTCTGAGATAATACATTGAATGAGCTAAAACTAAGCAAATTTTGTTCTTTGCAGGGCTTTTCAGAGCCATCAGCTGAATTCCCAAGAGGAGGATGAAGGATTTCCCAAACTTATTACTTGGTTAGATCTTTTTTTTTTTGTAAATCAAATGGTCGTTTTTGTAGATCAGTACCAAATAAAGCAGAGCGGCGTGAAAACCCAGTCCCAAGTATGGCAGGGCACACACACAAAGCTGGAAGAGCACCAGGCCAGGAAGGGTGAAATATCGGCCCCTACTTTGTCTCCTGTTCGGGCGCCAGGAGCCATGCAGCTCATACGCGGGATGCGCATGTATTCTGTTTGTGTCGGAGCAGAAGGAACAAGCACCAGCCCTGTCGCCACCCTGGCTGGAGGGGACGGGCTGCCAGAGCTGCCATGGGCAGACGCATCACTCACGCATCAGGGTGGGCGTCTGATGCCTGTGGCTTCCCTAACCGCGTGTGGTTTGTTCCAGCCACATTGCCTTCCTCTGTCACCAGGAGTGTCCACTCTGGCCTGCCGGGCGGCTGCCCAGGGAGCCGTCACCGCTGCCCAGAGCAGCTGGTGCTTCTCCAGGATGCTTTTGGGTCAGGTGACACAAAAACTCTGCCGCCTGGGTGTGAAGAAGGAGCCAGTGGCGGGACGAGCAGGAGTTTGTGTTAACTCAGACTGGTTTGAGTGTCATGAGGACACCTGCTTTCTTTGCAGGACATTGTCCTGGGCAGAGGGAATCCCAGTCCCGCCATCCTCCAGAGTCATGTGACTCGGATGGTTGGAGGAGGAGGCGAGGCTGTTGGAACTTTCCTGAGGGTCTGAGGGGATGGGGAGGTTGACCTTGAGGGAGGAGCAGGTGGGAAATCACACAGGTCTGGCTGTTCATCTTGCCTCCACCCCTATGTATGGACTGTGTGGTCTTAGGCAGGTACCCAGTCTCTCTCTGCTGAGCAGAGCCTCCTTCTCAGGGCTGCTCTGGGAAAGAAATGAGATGCCACCTAGACTATGGCACTGTGTTCCCTGCTGAGCGGCACATAGTAGGTGCTCTGCCATCAGGCCTGATGAAAGTGAATGACTCATTTTAGTTATTTTTATTTTCTGTAATCATACATACACACACACACACACACACACATATATCCTCTGTTTAGAGATTTATTTTAAAAGTTCATATATTTTTTGTTTCTCATATGCATATGCTTGTGTGGCTACGTGTCTTTCCCTGTAGGTCCTTCCTTCCTCATGTAAAAAGACTGTCTTAAGAACTCAGTCCCAAAATGTCAGCTCTGGGGGCAGGGGGTGAGCAACAATGCCAGAAAACTGGGGAAGGGAAAAATACGATTAGGTTTTACTAAGTAACAATTAGTTCCCCTTGGTTTCCTTTCTTTTCAAAGGAAATCAGTAGATTACCTTCGTCGCTTCCTTCTGCATGAAGATGTAGGTATGGATATACTGATCCCTGGGGAGAGATCATTCAGGAAAAGACCATGTGTGTGTGAAACATACTACAAGTGAAAGCACATCTTGGAACCGCAACAGCCTCCCGTTCTTCCCTTCTTTGCTGACAAGACCTTATTCGTTTCTGACTAAGAGCCTGTGACGTGTTGGGCGCTTGGCCTGACAGTGTCTGAGGTCAACACTTGCTGCTCTCTTGCTGTTTTTGTGGGTACAAATAATAACAGTTTCCAAAGAGCTTTCGGGGAGGGCAGTATATATTCCTAATGTCCTTGTAACAATCTGGAATGAAGGACCAAAGAGGCACCCGTTCCTTCTGTTACAGGCACTCAGAGCAAGGTGCTGACTTTACATGCAACGCCCCAGTTCCCATCCTGTCAGTGCCAGAGTGGGACTGGAATCTGGGGCCTCCGCTGTCTGTCCTGGCTGCTACTGGTTCCACTCAGTTGCCCACGGTATAGGACAAGGCAGTCACTTATTACTTACAGCGGTCACCACCAAGGGTTAGACAGCGAGCCACACTGCCCCGAGTGGGAGCTCCCTTTGATTTGTGTCCTGTCACTTTATCTCTTTAGACATCAGGGCTTGGGACCAGGGACATGGTAACCCAGGAGGTGGATGGTAAAAATGGCTCCGAAAGTGTGGACACACGGAGGTGACACTCAGGATCGCTCCTGCCTTTGCAAGTCACACCCAAATCTGGGACTTGTTTGACTTGTGTCCTGGGACTCCTCCCCTTCCCTCTAAGGCAGCAAAAGAGGAAAGTGTCATCACTCTCTGATGGGCCTGGAGCGAACTTGTGAACAAATGCTGTCTGGCCCTCTCCGGGCAGCAGGGAGATGGAGAATAAAGGCTGACTTTGTGAGCCGGGCTGCTGAGTGTTGCGGGTGATCTGTGACGTGAAGAATCCCTGCTCGGAGCCCAGAGGCTTCCAGTCCTGCTGCATGGGCTGGTTTCCTTTTCTAGGCACTGGAAGGAAACCAGAAATGTCTAAACAAACAAACAAACAAAAATCCCAATAGAGAGGATTCAGCCACAGAGGGGCAGCGTCCTCCCGAGGCTTCATTCAATCCGGCCTTTCCCTTCCCACCATTCTGACCCAGTTCATCGATTCTGATGTTTATGTAGCCTGTTTGCTGAGCACCTGCTATGTGCCACATAGAGAGAGCCGTTAGGAGAGGCATTTTTCAAGCCAGCCAGTTCAAATTAGCTGTGTGTCACCTTGAGCAAAAAAAAAAAAAAACCTCTTCAAAGCCTTCGCTTCCTCACATGTGAAATAGCATCTCGTGAGAGGAAGCCAATTAATCGCTCACATTCATTCATTCCTTCCTTCATGCACCAAATATTTACTGAGCACCTACCATGTACCGGGAGTTACTATCAAGCACTCTGCATGTGTTTATGTTTAATCATAGTGACAACTCAGAGGCAGTCCCTTTCGTTATCCTTATGTTACAGATGAAAGAAAGACATGAAGTGACTTGTCCGGGTTCATACAAGCAGTACATGGTTGAGTGAGGGCTGGAATTCATGCCATCTCAGTCCTGAACCTGGTCTGGTGAATAAAGATGAACAAGCCTAAGATCGAGTCCCTGATCTGCAGAAGCTCATAGCCCAGTAGAGGGGACAGGTATGTCACCGATTAAGGGATAATGGAGGCAAATCTTTACAACAGAGACAGGACATAAGAAGGAACCCAGGCTGTCTCAGAGTTGGGGGCAAGAAAACCTTTACATATTGGGGGATTTTGAGTTTAGCCCTGAGGGACACACAGGCATTTTCTTGGTGAAGAAAGGGAGACATCACAAAACAGCAGAATGGGCCTCCCCGCCACTACCATCACGGCATGAGAGCCCACCTTGATGAGATCTTGCCAAACAGGTGGATTGGAAGAAGGGGTTTCGTAGAACACCCTGCGTGTTCACGAGACCTCACACCACTAGACTTTTTTTTATGGGGATACTTAAAAAAAGAAGTCTATGCTATGAAACCTGCAACAGTCACTGAATTGAGGGCAGCCATTGAACAAAATGCACACAAATACCAAACGAACTGTTTCGTGATGTTTGCCATTCCATTGTCAGCAGTGCCTGGACCGGAACAGACATCAGTTTGAGAACAGGCGTTGACAAAACAATTAAATAATGTCTGTAGATTCTATTACATTTTGAAAACAAAATGTATTTTAATAAACACCAACTTTATAATTATTTAAAGTGTGTATACATTTTTGGGACACCCTATATATGAATGATTCAGGAAATGTTAAGTTTTATGAGGAAAACAGAAGATCATGAGGAGACGCGTGTGTATGGGTGATGCTGGCTACTTTTCTATAAAGCATGAGGATTTTAAAACACTTAATATGTTTATTGATTTTAGAAAGAGAAAAAGGGGGAGAAAGAGAGAGAAACATCCATGGCTGCCTCCTATATCTACCCCAACCAGGGATCAACCCTGCAATCCAGGCATGTGCCTAGACCAGGGAATTGAACCCCCAATTTTTTGGTGCATGGAACGTGGTCCCATCAACCAAGCCACCCTGGCGGGGCCCATGCCGGCTATTTTTGTGAGGGGGTCGGGGAGGACTAGTTTGACGGGGTAACTGGAGAAAACGCAGGAAAGGAGCGAACCCCCCGAAGGCCCAGGGGGATAAGAGTCAAGGAAGTGAGAACTGAAAGGCCGAAGGCCTGTGGCGGGGAGCGTGTTGGTGCACGCGAGTTGCCTGGGCAGATGGCGGAGGAGAGTGATGGGGAAGGAAGACCTGAGCGGTGGCCGCAGTCCAGACCATGTAAAGCCCTCTCGGGCCCAGCGAGGACTTAGGATTTTGCTCTGAGATGAGGAAATGTTGGAGAGTGTTGAGCAGAGGTGCTGCAACACTATTCGATTTAAACTTAAAATGATAACTCGGGGTTCTGGGTGGCCACAGGGAGAGAAGTTGGATTGGTGTGGCTGTGGGGGAGGCGGAGAGTCATCAGATTCAAGTCTGCAGATGAATCAGCAGCGTTTCCCGACAGAACGGACGGGGGCCGGGAGACAGAAAGGGAGTCAGAGCAAACGCCCACAGCGGTGGTCCGAGGGCGGGTGGGACGCGCACAAGAAGACAGTGATGTGCCTGTTAGGCCTCCGTGTGAAAGCGCTGAGCAGGCAGTGAGCGAGGTACCTGGGGCTGGGGTTTACAGGAGAGACGGGGGCAGGGAGTAGGAATTGAGGAGCTGTGGGCTCAGAGATCGAATGAGAAGGCATGGGCCCGAAGGGGACCTCCTGGGAGACGGGTGCAAAAAAAGACAAGAAGGAATCTCTGCAGTTCTGGGGCAGGAGGAAGGGCAGTCGGTGTCGGAGGAGGAAAACCAAGAGGCAGAGGTCAAGAGAAAGCGTTCTCAAGAAGAAACATGAGCTGTGTCAAAGAAGAGGATTGCTGATTTTACTTCTCCCTCCTTCCCTTTCTCTCCTTTCCTCCTTCTTGTCTTTTGGCCTTCTTCGTCTGAGACCCTGCAGGCTAGATATTTTCTGGTCCTCTTCATAGACTGAGGACTCCTGGTTTCCTCCTGATACCCACCAATGCATGTGAAGACATCACAGATAAAGAAACAATCACATGTGAGTACCATATGAGTCTCTTACACTCTGTTATTGTATTAATAGCGCTGCTGGTACTTGCCTTCCAACTTTTACCTACGGAGAATTGAAAAGGCACTTCAGGTGACGTTCAGAATCATGTGACAGTGCACATGCTCCTCATAAATGTCTCATTCTAGATGGAGCCGCTTCAATTATATATTTAATTCGGCGGAGAGCTCCCCAAACAAGGGTTATTCTCTATTCACCAGCAAAAGAATTTCTGATACCCTCATGGGGGCAATGATTTGCCAAAAATTCATGCAACTTTTTTTATGTTAATAGAGAAAAACTTGAAGGTTATTAAGTCCCTGCTTCTGACAGCCCCTGCAGTTTCAAATAAGGCAGCTAATGAGAAGAAAAACCGCCCCTACCACCTTATTCCCAAAGTCCCAGCCATCTTTCCGCAAGAATGCTGTGACAAATGATACTCTTCACCTCTCTAACATGCCCCTTCTCCGATTACAGATTTAGATGGATAACACAACCAGAAGAGTTAGGACCCAAAACAGATGATTGCCCCTGGCACCCACCGCATGCAATTTGGGTGAAGTTTTCAAGAGCCAAATGAAATAATTGCAGCACGCTAAGTCTGACTCTGCAAGTGAATTTATAAAAATTAAAAGGTCTGAGAGGTAATGCTCATGGACCCATTTGTCTCATTTTTCCTCATTAAGATTTAATTGAAATGAACTCTGGCAACTGTGAGAAAAGTTACGATCTTATTTGAGACCAGCAGATGAAAGAAGGTAATTTTTTAAGCATCTCAGTTCTGCCTGGGACCACTCTGGGCACTGTGGTTTTCACTATCCGCACAAGTGCAAACATACTAGTGAAATGCAAAACACAAGGAACATCATTCAGTGCTATCAAAAACAGAGCTGAGTGTTGACATTTCAGGAGCATGGATATCTGTGTTTGAAGGCACAATTAAAATGGCCTCTGAACAAACTCTAAAATGTGAATTGGCCCCCTATCATGTAAAACTAATTTAAAGGAAAAGGAAAGTCATAATATTGTCATCTAAAATAATTACCTTCTATAGACAAAACCATTCATTTATCTGCAGTCCAATATATGATATGAGAGAGTGTTCATGTAAAACACACTCTGGTGTGTGCATGGGAGGATGAGGGTGGGCAAGAGAACCAGTGTCCTCATTTGGGTTTTTCTCGGCTGCTAATGTGTGTAATGCCATTTAACAGCGTGCAAAAGAGAGAGAGCATTGGCTCCCAGGGACTCCAGCCCCCGGCTTCTCCCTTTTCCCATCAGCGCTGCCAAACCGGAAAAAAACAAAACAAAACAAAACAAAAATCTGTTCTTGCCAAAGCCATCTAAAACCTCTTCTTCGCTACTAATCCACAGTTGTGTGCCGCGCTTCCCAGGAATATTTGACATTGTGGCCCATGCCACTCTTTTTATACAGAATACACTCTCCTTGGGTTTCAGGGTTTCTTTCTTAACTACCTCTTTGTATTGCTCATGGCTTCTCTTTGGCCTCCTTTCAGGGGTCTTCATTTATCTCCCCAAATGTTGGCTGTCTCCCCAAATGCTGGTCCTCTCCCATTATCCTGTGCCAAGTGTACTTGTCTCCTTGCTCAAGACCTTCCTAGAACAAGCTCCCCTACTGTAGTGGGTTAAATAATGTCACCCCCAAGAGATCTATCTAAGTCCTAACCCCCAGAATCTGTGTATGCAAACTATTTAAACATAGGGTCTTTGTAGATGTAATTAAGTTAAAGATCTGAAGACAATACCACACTGAATTTATGGTGGACCTTAAAACCAATGGAAAATGTTCTCAAAAGAAAAGGGGAGGACACAGAAACACACACGTGGAAAAGAGCCACATAATGAGGGGGGCAGAGGTTAAAGTGATGCTTCCAGAGCAAAGAAACACCTGGGGCCACCAGAAGATGGGAGAGACAAGGAAAGGTTGGCTCTTCCCTAGAAACTTCATAGGGCGCATGGCTCGCTGATTCTTTGATTACAGAGTTTTGGCCTACCAAAATTTGAGAGAATACATTTCTGTTGGTTTAAGCCTTCAAGTTTGGTATAATTTGTTATAGCAGCTTTAGGAAACTAATACAGTGAATCCATAACGAGACCTTCATGGCCATCCTTCACTTAATGACTCTCAACTCCTTAATCCTAGCCCAGACCGCTCTGCTGAATTTCAGAGGCTCTGAAACTCAGCACCTGTCTGGGATGTTTTATAGACACGTCCCCCTGAAGACACATCTCCATCACAGGGCTCCTGCCTGCTCTTTGTTGATTCTGCTGCTGGAACTGGAGACTTGGCACCCACATCATTATTCTACGACTAACTATACAACCAAACTGCACCTATTTATAGAGGCAGCAGCAAGGGGCAAGAGCTAATGTCATGGACTCTGGAGCCTCCATGCTTGGGCCTGAATCCTTGTTTGGGCCTTCGGCCAAGTTTTCTGTCCTGTTGCCTCAGTTCCTCACTTGTCACACAGGATAATAATAGTACGAACTCCCAAGGGGTGCTATAAGGATTAAACTAACTGCAATGTGTAAAGTGCTTAGAACACGGCCCAGGGCACAGGGAGGACTATTTGTTTATTTTTAAATAAATAAAATTGGAAAAACATCTGGAGCCTTTCTGGTTTTGGACCAAGGCTTCATCCTCATCCAGGGGAGAAAACAGAGGCCTTGACCAGATGGCTCTGAAGAGCCTCTCTGTGGCCATCTGCTTCTTGTGCCAGAAGTCCACATGCCATAGCTGACCGTCTGATGGGGAGTTAGCCTGCCTTCCTCCAGGCGGTTCAGTAATAAGGCTCGCCCAAGTCTTCTAGCCCCACATCCATTTCCCTCACCCAGCATGCTCTTCCTTTTCCGATCTCTCTCTTCGACAGCCAGCTCTTTGAAAGCAGGAATTGTGTTTTTTCCTATCGGGACCCCAAACACTTGGAGCATTGCCTGCCCATAATGGAGACGCAGGGAATTTTTGTGAAATGAACAATCGTTTGTTTAACAGCTTCAGCATTCCTCCGGGGGATGAATGTCAGGTAGGCTTGAAAAAGGATCTTGGCTACCAAAGTGTAGCCCTAGTATCATCCATATTAACGATTAGCTGAAAGCTGTTGGGGAAATGTGAGAGTCACCCGCTATTTAGGTTCCTACAAAGCACAACACCCTGCAGTCTCCTGGTTGATTACATGGAGAGTGTACTTCACAGGAAACAGTGCAAAGCATGCCAGTGGCAGTGATGTGATACTGTGAAGATTTAGGGGCAAGGAATAGGAGTTCTAGAAGATTAAGAGCGTATAGCAAACCCCAAAGACCAGTGCCTGGAAGCATAAATAGACAGAAGCACGGCATCCTTGGTGATTGGGAGGTACCAGAGTCTTGAGACCTTTCTGGGTCCTAGAACCACCTTCATGCAGTTGTCATCCAGAACTGATGCAGGAATTAATATACACCACTCTCCTGTTAGACCTTTTTCTACATATCATGAAGCTAACGACAAAACAATTTCTAAGAGCATCTTGCAACCTCAGTGTCTTTTCAAAGTTTTTTTTCTAGTTTTGTCTAAATGCCCAGGGCACAGCTTTTTGGGAGCTCAGTGATTTAGTGTTAATGACAGATCAATGGCAAAGGCAAAGCAGGGGTCTCCCCCAAGAGAGGACTTTTAACGCTATTGGGTGTCTGCTCCTAACAAGACCGCCTCCACTGATCCTTTGGGCAATTTTGTGAGCAGTGAGTGTGGAAACAGAAAGGGACTCCCCTCTTTCTCTTAAACATCACATACAGTCTATGAGGGAATACTGTAGATTTATCCTTTAAACTAGAACTGGAGGATCATCTCCAATGCTGTCACTCTGGTCAAGCCCCATCATCTTTTGTCTGGATTTTTGCAACAGCGTCCTGACTGGTCTTCCTGTTTCCACCCTTGTCTACCTTCTGCCCATTCTCAAGCCACAGCTGGTCTTCCTGCTCAAACTAAGGCAGACCATGGCACTCCTCTGCTGAAGTCCTTCAAGGTCACCCGGAGTAAGAAGCCCAAATTCTCTCAGTGGCTGACTGTGTCCTTTATGACATCCCCAAGAAAGGATTAGAAAAGTTACTCCCCATTGGCCTTCATACCACTAGGCTCAGATCTGAAAGTAGGAACATGGCAGACTTTCATAGATATAGCAGTCTCTCTCCAAAAGAACCACAAAATATTTTGCTGACAGGCAGCAAAAAATTAACGGCAGAAGGGGTGAAGCCAACTGAAAATTCAGATGATGCCTAAGTCAAACCTGATATCTGGGTGAGTCATCTTGTATGAATCATACTTTTTGCCCTTTTCAGAACTTATCCAATCTGCATCCACAGGACTTTGCTACCAATTGAGACTTTGGGATTTCTTAAACAATGTGGTGTCCTTGGGTGTGTACTGGTGTTAGAGCCAAAGGTCTAGGCTCAGTTTCTTCCTTCGTCATTTACCTAATCAAGTTTGCGATGAACTCTCTAGACCTGTTCTCCTCATGTATCAGACGGGATAATAATAGTTACTTCAGGGGATCATATTCATTCAATCTTATTTATCTTGAATTCTGCTGAAATACCACTTTCTGCAGGAAGTCTGCTTAGGCCACTGATAGAATCAATTCCCCCACCTTCTGCAATTTCCTTCTCTACTCATAATAAATTATCAGCATGTTAATCACCTCTTCTGATTTGTTTTGCATGTCTGCCTTCTCCTCAAGTCCATGAGTTCCTGGGTAGCAACGAGTATGCTTATTCATCTTGGCATTCTCAGCCAAATTGGTAATGTTTGTTGAATGAATGAGGGAATAAGCTTTGGCTGCTACCCTCTAATTAAAACCAGCTCATCCTTAAAACTTGATCCAAGCATCACCTTCTCAGGGAACCCTTCTGAGGTCTTTCTGAGACTGGTAAGTTTCCTTTATTATATTCATTTATAAAATTATATTTTCTCTCCAAGGTAGAATTTTTAGCTAGATAGAAATTATACACACATTGGTGTGTGATTATTTGGTAAATGCCTCTCAACTCATAAGCATATAAGAACAGCAATGTAACTGTTTCTGCTCATCTTTATATTTCAGGACCTACTGCTGTGCCTGGCACATTGTAGGCATCCTATAAACATTTGGGACAAGAATGAATGAATACCTGGCACACAGTAAGTATTCAGTACATCTTGGTTATAATACATTGCTAAGCTTGGTAAGAGAAAACAACAAATCTTTATTTTTATAATCCCCAGGCTTTGGAAGACAGTGGGCACTCAATGAATAGATTTTTTTTTTTTGTATTATCAAAACCTAATGACTCTTCCTTTGACCTCATCCAATAATCAGCATTTTTAAGTATGTCAAAAGTATTTTTCTCCATCATGGAAGCATGGACAATAAAAACTGTGTATTCACATAGTCATTGCCACAGTTAGAAATGGCTTAAAGCCTCTGGAAAATTAATAAGGAAATAATGGTTTTTAGAGGGGTGAAAGGCTTCTAATAACAGAAAGCCTAAGTGAACATATGTAGTTAAAAGTTGAATCAACTATATGTAAATGTAGTTATAGAAAACATGGTTATAACTTCTATTTAAATGAAGTTATAGTAAAACTTAATACAGTTAGCTTAAGAAACATTTTTAAGAAGGAAGAAATAACATAAAACATAAATTAGATTCAAATTTGGGCTAAGGCAGATTTTAGTGTTTTCTGGGAATCTCTATGTACAGGAAGCCTAAGTTAATCTTTATTGAACAGATTTTTTAAAAGTAACTATGTGCTAATATTATCATATCAAGAGATTATTCCAGAGAGTCATATTAAAACTATGTAAACACTTCCCTTCCATTAAGAATCTGTAGAATTTTCATAAGCAGACAAATCTCCCTCAGGATGCCAGGCATTGGCTTGTATATGTGCCCTGAACATCAGAACATTTTTGTATTAAAACCCTATATGTCATGTTTCAAGAGGCTCTCTGGGTACTTGTTCCAAATTATGAAACACAGTGTTATTAAAACCATTTAAAAGCAGCCTCTCAGAGATTCTAAAATAGCACAACAGAAAGACTAGAAGGCAGGCACAACATCACTTTAGGTCTGACCTTGGACACCAAATGTCTCCTGAAGGAGAGACACCCACAGAATCTCTGAGGTCCCCAAATCAGAGCTGCTCTTTTGGAGAATCTCCAGATTGTTCCTCTTAGAATCCACACACACTCTGACGAGGAAACCCAATGGGTAGCAAAATAGATCATACACCCTTGCAGTGAGTGCTCTGGCTGGACCCTGGACTCTCTTCTCCTCCCTCCTTCTCTTTCTTGGGCTTCATCCTTAATCATGATCCTCGAGGTTTCATTTGCCAGATAATCAGAAGAGGGAACCCTGTGCACTGTTGGTGGAGATGTAAATTTTAACAGTCACAATGGAAAACAGTACGGAGGTTCCTCAAAAAATTAAAAATAGATAGGACCCAGCAATCTCACTTCTGGGAATATATCACTAGGAAACAAAACACTATGTGGCAGAAATATCTGCACTCCTGTGCTCTTGCCAACATTATTTACAATAGCCAAGACATGGAGACAACCTAAGCATCCATAGACAGATAAATGGAGAAAATGAATTAATATCCCTATATATATGTATAATCAGCCATAAAAAGAGAAAATTCTGCCATTTGCAACAAAATGAATGGACCTCAAGGGCATTGTGCTAAATGAAATAAGTCAGACAGGAAAATACCAATACTGTGTGACCTCACTTGTCTGTGAAATCTCAAAACAAAACAAAAAACAGCACACCAAACTCAGAGAAAAAGAGATCAGATTTACAGTGACTAGAGGAGCAGGATGGGCAGTGGGGAATTAAGTGAAGGTGATCAAAAGGTACAAACTTCCAGATATAAGATAAATAAGTACCAGGGATATAATGTCCCACATGATGACTATAAGAATAAAATATATTTTTTCTTTATTTTGTAGCTGTACGAGATGATGGATGTTAACTGAATGTATTGAGGTAATCATTCCATTATATATGTAACTGAAAGCATTATGCTGTACATCTTAAACTTATTTCGTGTGGTATGTCAACTACAGTTCAATGAAACTTACAAGAAAAATGTTGAAGACATTGTCATTTAAATATACCAATTACCCACTATGAATAAAGAGAATTTATCAGGAAGCTCCTTTCTAAAATGAACAAACAAACAAACAAACCAATCGAGGCCTAGATGGTTTCAAGAGGACTTAATAAAGGTAATTTCATAGGGGAATTCTAAAAAAAAAAAAAAATCATTTAAAAGGCAAATAACTTTAGTACCATTCAACTTATTCTAATGAAAGAAAACAAAAGAAAGAGAAATATTTCCAAAATGTTCACGAGCCCAGGACACCAATAAGACTCAATGTTGACAAAGACATCATAAAGAGAATTTTAGCTGAATTTTCCCTTTGCATACTGATACAAAAATTATAAATAAATATGATCCAATGGAGGAAACCTACTGAACAAGTGGGATTTGTCAAGAAATGAAGTGATGCTTAATTATCAAGAAATTGAAGATGAAACTTTGCCAGTGTTTGTATGCAAGGAATTAGCCAGGGTTTGATCTCGGGCCCACCACTTACTGGTTGTCTGATCTTGTTCAAGTTACTTAACCTCTGGTGAATTTGAGTTTTCTTAAGTTTAGACTGAAAATACTAATAACAGTGAGTTCTAGCTTGAGAAAAGATGAAAGGAGCTGATACATGTAAAGAACTTAGACTATTTCCGTGACCATCAATTGTACTAAATAAATACTAACTATTCTTATTGTTAGCCCTGGCTGGTTTGGCTCAGTGGATTGAGCGTCGGCCTGCGAGCTAAGTGTCGCTGGTTCGATGATCTTCCAGTCAGGGCACATCAGAGAAGGAAAACTCTGACTCCAAAAAACCTCCACTGCCTTGCGGCATACCTCTTCAGGGGAAAGGCTAGGGGAGTAAACCCCAACAGAAAATCCGGAGCCGGAGTCCCTAAGGCGGTTTGACGTTGTAGTCAACACCGGCAACTCCTGCGGCGCACCTGAAGCCAAGCTGTATTGACTCCGTCTTTCCCTTGGACCCTTCAGCTGCGAAGAGAGGGGGGGTCTGCTGCATGGGCAACAGCAGACCCTCCATATCACCCTGCCCAGGCTCTGTAGCTTCAGCTTCACTGGAGAGGACACTCCAGCGTCATCGCAAGATGTCGATTCAACACGGGAGGAGACAGATACCGTGTCACTCCTGAGTCGGACTGCACAGCCATTCTCGGCGGTGCAGATAGACTCTTAAGAAGCTACACCATCGACTCTCGAGACGGACGGCTGCCGCCGCCGCCGACGATTCTTATTGTTATGCTTAATCATAATATTAAAAAGCAAACAATAATATCATCTTCTTGGACACTGGAAATACATTGGATAGAATTCAATATCCATTTTAAATTCTAAATAGCTCTTAATAAAGTAAGAATAGATTGATATTACCTTAACATGAGAATAATCATAAGCCATCATCTTGCTTAATGACAAATCTAGAAGTATTCACATTAAAGTCTGACATGAGATAAGGATGTTAATTATCCTCACTATCATTTAATACTCTTCTGATGATACTAGCCAATATAATTAGACAAAAGAAAAAAATGTAAAATTGGAAAGGATTGGTAAAATCATCATTATTTACAAGTGATAAAACTTAGCTGGAATACCTAGGAAAATAAACTAAAAAAAGAAAGCTATTGTATATATTAAGGAGAGTCTTTAAGGTGCCTGGGAATAAAATTGATATACAGAAATCAATAACTTTAATAAGTACAAACAAAAGCAATTAAACTATTAAATGGAAGAAAAGACCTTATTTATGATTATGAACAAAAATAGTTTATCTCAGTGTAAAGTGATCAATAAATGGAAAATATATACATATCTATGTATGAAAGCCGCACACACACAATATGATACATACATACATACATACTTACATAGAAAAACCTTCAAAATATTACCAAAGGGCACAAAAAGAAACTCAGTATTGGAGAGGCAATCCAAAATTTTGGATAGAGAGACAAAGTGTTATCATGATAGCAATCCCCCAAATGCAAATTTGTAAATATGAAGGAATTCCAATGGGATACCAATAAATCTATTTTTAAGTTAGATAATCTAATTTTAAAGTTTAGATGAAAAAATAAACAAGATTTTGGAAACCCAGAAAGAAGAATAAGGATACAATACCAATTCTTCCAGATATTCCAGTATATTATAAAGCAATAGTAATTTTTAAAGTGTTGTATTAAATAAAGAATATGAAGACAAATTAACAGAATAAGAATTGGAGTCCAGAAGCAGACTCAAATACTGAAGGCAATTTATAGAATATGCTAAAGCAGTGTTTCAAATAAGTGAGAAGAATATGTATTAATTAATAAATGGCATTTGAACAACTGGGTAATTAACTATGTTCATCACACTTTATACACCCAAATTCCATGTGGGTCAATTATTTAAATATTTAACAATTCCTCAAAATTTAAAAGTGGTATTAAAAACATAGAATAATACATTTTTATTATCATTAGCTCAAAAAGGACTAATATTAAGTATGAAACATAAAATAGAAGAAAGAAAGGAAATACTGCTTCATTTAACACTCGCAAAACCAAAAACAAAATATATTTATGGATAAAGCAAACTGATAGTTAAAAAGATAAACTACAAACTTGAAATTTCAATGACATCACAATAAAGTATTTGCTTCTTTAAAATATAAAGCCTTACATATGTATAAGAACAACAATCCAGTAGAAAAGTGATTAAATTATATAAACAAATAATTCACAAGACAGGAAATACAAATGTCTTTTAAGTATATGAGAAGATAATAAATCTGTCTTGTAATAAGAAAAATGCATATTACAATAAAAATCAGATACCATATTTCACCTATAATGCCGGAAAATAGAAAAATTTGATAACCTTCAGTTGTTGAAAAGTATGGAAAATAGTCCATTTATATGTTGCTTTGGAAACTGGAACTTGGTACAACCTCTACGTTGAATAGCCTGAGAATATCCACCTAAACTACAATGTACATGCCTTTTGACTTGAATATTTTATTTCCAGGATTTTCTCCTACAAATATAGTTTTTTCTCCTGTGCAAAATCAAATGTGAAAAGATATTTGCACATATCGTTAATAGTAGAAAAAGATTAGAAGCAATCAATGAATCATGGGTAAAATGTTACGGAATGCTGCTAAAGCAAAGTTCTGTGACAGTCTGGCACCCTGAATTGGAATGGGGTCATTTCATCCCTACCTCATTTCACAAAGCTTGAGATACAGGCAAGAAGAGAAGAAGGTGAAATTCGCTGACTTCTTGGGGAGACTTCCAATCTTACGCTATGTTAGCAAAGAAAAAT
This sequence comes from Furipterus horrens, assembly GCF_987537825.1. NCBI lineage: Eukaryota > Metazoa > Chordata > Mammalia > Chiroptera > Furipteridae > Furipterus > Furipterus horrens. The sequence goes on along the minus strand of NW_028327172.1, from coordinate 209,928,688 downwards.
TTTAACATCATAGGCAGCATGTGTGAGATTCTCATGAACCCAGAAATATTTAGTACCAATTAGGGAATTTTCTTGTTAGAGACCAGAGTAGACCCAGGCATACAGTAGGTGTTCAGTAAACTTACAGACTGAATGGAGCCAGAGGAGACCCAGGTACATAGTAGGTGCTCAGTAAGTGTTTGTGGATTGAATGGATCTGAATGAGCCCTACGAATGTCATACCAAGACAAATGAAAGCTAGAACCCCCTTATACTACTAACAGGTAGGGAACCTGGAGTCCAGCCCCCATCCAGCTGTACAACCTCTTGTTTTCAGTTTCCTCATTTCTAACACGGGACACCTATGGAATAAAGTTAATGTCATTCCTCAACTGCCCTTACAGACAAGACTGTTTATGAATTGCAAAGAACATCAAACCCTTAGACAAAAATATTACAGGCATTGAGTCTATGAGGTCAAGGACGGCTAACGGCATTCATACAAGTGCACTCAAGCATTCCGAGGCAACACATAAGTTTGGATTTTGTAAATGGTTTGCTCTTTAAAACTTCCAGCTTTTCAAGGAGCACATCTCAGGTTGAGTAGACTTAAAATTATGGACTATTTTCACTGCATACAAGGAAAAAGGTACAACATTCTGGCTTTCAAAACATTTAGACTGCAGAGACAGGCACGAGAGGCAGGGAACTAAAAGGGTAAACTAGGATTATGCCAGAGGATTCAAGTGATGAAAATGCCCCAAAGAAAATAAGCACGTAAGGAGGTGTGACAGAAATGACCGCGATGGCCAGGTCACTTTACATAGGCTGACCAGGAAAGACCTCTTGCAGAGGAGATGTGTTTTGAGACCTGAATAGTAGTGACCAGCCATGCAAGCATCTGGCCAGAGTATTCCAGGTAATGGGGATGCTGTGATGATGATGGTGGTGGTCGTGGAGGTGATGATGCCAGAGTAGCAAATATGTATTTACTATATGCCAAGCTTTATTCTAAGCACTTCACTAGTCTCATGTCATTTAACCCTCTCAATAATTCCTTGAGGTGAGGGACTATTATCCCCATTTTATTGATGAGAAGATTGGGACCCTGAAACGACAGACAATGGCCCAAGGTTCTATAGCTAGATTAGGGGTCTGGTGAGCACGGACAGAGGCCTTGCCATGGGGAGGACCTTGGCCTGTCGGAAGTGGCGAATTTAGGCCAGGAGACCGGAGACTGCAATGACGTGAAGCTGAGAGGTCAGCTTCCACAGGCCTTGCAGGGATTTCACCAGATGGGTTTAAGCAGGTGCTTTTAAGGTCCACCTCGAAGGAATAGGACGTGATCCATGTTTTTAAAATATAAGTTTAGGGACTAGGAACAGTGGTCTGGAGATTAAAATTCTGGAAGGGAGTGACAGCCTGCAGGCCTGGAATTCTGGAAAAGTCTAAGGTAAACAGCGATGTGAGACATGGCGGGATGTGTCCAGTCAGGGATTTGATCCCACTGTCCTTGAGGGTTCAGCGTTCTCCATCCATCACGTCTGTTGACAGTTACCCATTGACAATTTGGCCAAATAGCTTCATCATGTCAGTGGAAATGACTAACCTCATCTGGGTCTCCAACTCAGCTCTTGATAGGAGGTGACATTTCTGCAGCATGATGAGGTGGTGATGGCCTTAGGCCAACATGGGATCTAGTCCCAGCCTGGCAGTTTGCCCCTGAATGATGTTAGATGACACCCAGCACCTTTACGAGCCTCAGTTTCTTCTTCTATAAAACGAGGTCATTCACATCTCCCTCCCTAACTCGTGAGGATGAAATAAAACCAAGTTTTGCGTCTCGACTCTAGGAGGCACTCAACAAATACCAGTGCCTGCTCTTTGGGAGCTATCTGGTGAGCGGTTTAAATTTTACTTGTTTTCTCTTAATTATGGTGCACGTTCATCGTCATTCCAAGCTCATTCTGCAGGCTGAGACCAGGGACTTGAACCTTATCTCCCTTCCCTCCTTTCGGATATTTGTTCGTTATTTACTGACTATATTCCCTGGACTCAGCTCGGAGCAGATGATGAGGCCGTACAACCTACTCTCAGTCACTGTCCCTAAGGAATTTGAGTTTGGTCTGCGCAACAAGATGGCGCCGGTGCACAGCTAGAGAGCAGTCAGATACCAGGACACAGAGAAAGCTCTGGAACCTCATAATCAGGCAGTGATACCAACTGGCCCCTTTTCCTATTTCAGGATACTTCCCTGCCTATGATCTAAAACTAGATTAAGTTAAATGCAAACCTTCCCTTTTTTTTATGCCATTCTAGACAATTAGAAAGACTATTTCTCATGGGCATGGACTACAGTGTGGTGACTGCTGGGGGGTCGGGAGGTTAAGGGGACTAAATGGTAATGAAAAAAAAAAACTACAATAAAGATTAAACAAACCAAAAAAAAGGTTCTTCCTCAGGAGGATGAACTCCAGGCTCCATCTTGTACTTAGCTTTGCAATCCCTCAGCTTTTTGTCCACTTGGACTGCCAATTTCCCACCATACCACCTCCCTCAAATTTCAGTATCTTGTTAAGTAACAATTTCTTTCTCTTTCTCTACTGTCTGAGATTGGGAAATTACTTTCTTTAATCCTGGCCCAATTTGTAGTTTTAAGGTTAAGAATTTTAGAAGCCTCTCTGGCTGTGAAATTGTTTTCAGTTAGAATTGCTCTGTTAAAACATTGTTTTTGTTTGTTTGTATGTATATGTGTATGTATTTTCTTTTAATGTCCCGATAGCCATTCCCTCTGGCTCGACTTTCAGAAACCATTGTTTTCTAGACACTGGCATGTCTGTCTGTTAGGGTTATGTCACTTCTTTAAGCGCTTTTTGCTTTATTTAATTCCCTTATTGCGTCGTCATATGTACGACCTTTCCATCTCCAAATGCAATTAAAAGTCCCCTTCGGGTGTTCCAAGGCTTAATCATTCTGCACGTGGAGTGTTCCCCTGGCTCAGAAGGCCTTTCCGGCCTCCTGTGAGATAGAGCCTCTCTTTGAGGAGGCGGAGAAGGGGCTGAAAAGTCAGAAGGAGGCATCACAGCTTCGTCCTGGAGGCCTGTCCGCTACTCTGAAAGCACCAGCTCTCCCGCGTGAGGCTGCACCCTGCAGCCTGTTCTCACCCATAGTGGAGCGTGGAGCTGAAATGGGGAACAAGCCAGACCAGAGCTCAGGAAGGCACAGCTGCCCTGGACTAGCTCTGTGACCCAAGGCAGTGACAAGTCTTTATCTGTCAAATGGGGATAATAACACCTACCTCATTCTTTTATTGAGAACATATAGACTTTCTTCAATACCTAATGGTAATATGATGATCATTGTGATCCTCCGTGGTCCTTGGATATACCAGAGCTTACCACGGAGTCAGATTCATGTCACAGTGCCCTGGCCAGTGTTCACTGTCCTTCTCAGGCTTCATATTTAGGAAGAAAAGGGGTCGCACTGCTATCCCTTCTCATGCAGAAGACCAAGGAAAATATCCTGGCTGGCCATCAAACCTTATGAAAATATAAAACAAAAACACCTTGGCAGGATTCCAACCACTGCCTCCAGCCACGCTCCTTCTCCTAGAGGCCCCTCTGAGTACTACTGTTGGGGGGTCACTTTCCGAAGCTCATCCCCCAGTTCTTCAAGGCACTGGACAATACTCCTTTGCAGTCAGTGAGAGCTACAAGCGGGGACCAATGTTCTTTAAAGTATAACAACAGCAACGACAAGACTCCTTCTTCACTTGGGAAATTAAAGGTACAGGATCAAAAAACATTACAGGGGACCTAAATGCTTTCAAGCCCAAGAGAGGACGCTGCTCATTTGGAGAGTTAGACTTGTTTAACAACAGAAACGACAACAGAAAAGCTTATAGATAGTATTGAAAATGCCCAGTGATAACGATTCTACATTTGTAACAACCTTAATATTGGGAAAGGTGCCAAATATATGCACACGTCCCAGATTCCTTCCTGTTACCCTCCTTGGCACATATCGTTAGTCACTGACTTCTTTTTTCTCTGATCCATCATATGCCTTCCGAATCCCAGTGACAACTTCAAGGCCATGACCAATGTATAGGGGATGATAAATGAGAGACCGACTGGGCTTCCTGGTGTCATAATTTAAGCGTGCTCTTCATATGCACTATCATCGTAACCTTCACCTATGACACACTTACCCGGATTCACAATGGGCATAATCATTCTCACGTGAAAACGCTTGGGTGCCAAGTAATTAAGGCAATTGATCGATATTACATGAGAAGTTGCCAAAGGGAGAGTTGAACCCTGATTTGCTCTTAGCCCAGGAGGGGACCAGTGTTCTGTGTGCTCCTCCTGTGTGCCGGGCTCTTATGTTTCCCACTCCTCTAACCTTACAAATGGTGCCAGCTTGTGTAATTATTCTTTCCCATTTTCAGGTAAAGGAAGGGGGCTTCAGAGAAAAGAAACAACTTGCTCAAGGTAGTGAGAGGGTTTGAACTTGAACCCACATTTCCCTGAATCCACAGCATGTTCTTGGCCTTCACACACGGTCCCACAGCTCAGCCTTCTGCTTGCAGAGAATAGCACCTGCGGCAGGCCACGGCAAAGGCGTTTCGAGGAACGGTATTAATGACAGCAGCAACCTGAACGTTATTATTTCAGTGCTTGACATTTAGAGAAAAGATTAAATAAACACTGTCACAGCACCACACGGGACTATTTTGCAGCTATTATAAATGGTTAATAGGATGCCTAGGTAGAAGCATGCAAAAGTGTTTACCAAATAACATTAAGAAAACGCATGTATGCTGATTACATTTATGCAGATACTACGCATATGCATGAATAAAGAGTAAGTGAGAACACAAAGAAGATGTCTTGTGGCTGGAATACAGGATAGGATGTCTTAGAGTCATGTTAAACATAATGCATAAAAGTTTATATGTCCTAGCATCAAGAAAACCTGGCAAAGAAAACAGACAAAGGGGGCAAGGCTGGGGAGCGGCAGAGATGGATGGGAGAGGGCCTTGAGTGCCGAGGAAAGGAGGCATGGCGAAGTGGAGCAACCCACCCAGGGCCCCGGGACCTGGAAAGAGCCTAATGCAAGTCGTCCGATGGGACCAATGGGGCGCTGTCATGGGTAACAGGAAAGTGGGAAAATTCTAGGCATGAGTCTCCAGCTGAGGCTGGACAGTGTGAGCTGGAAACAGACCTATTTGTAACGACATCTTCAGCTCCTTGGGAAAGGGAAGATGCCCTACCCGTCTTTGCAAATCCCCTCCTTCTGTGTGCGGCACACAGGCGACGCCACCGAAGTATCCCTCGGTTAGATGACGGACTTAAAATTTAAAAACACAGGGAGACTACCCTGAATCCCTCCACGGCCACTTACCAGGTCTGTGACCTTGGGTAGTTACTTCTCTGGGTAAAAAGGGTCTCTGCCTTGCAAAAGAGGACTTAAAAAAAGCCCCTACCTCGTGAGGCTGTTGTGAGTATTTAATAAAGATGCTCTGCAAAGGACCTCGCTGCGGTATCTGGCACGTAGTGCTCAATAAATGTCAGCTGTTATGTTATTTCGGTACCCGGGACAGATCTCTCTCCCAGCACGTATTTGTTTTTCTTTCTCACCTAACTGGGCTGTGCTCTCCTTTGGGGTGGTGGAGACCTGGCCCAGGAAAGGTGTTCAATGAATGCTTGTGGGATGAACAATAAAGAGACGAGCGAAGTGGCCAGGTCTCGTTGATTCGGACACCCCCGCACCTGTCCAGCTGCACCTGCTTCGCTGTGGCTGCCGGGCTGGGTTGGTCTCTTTATGAGATGCCAGGGAGACAGCAAGACTCGCTGTTTCCAAAAACTGTGGCTCAGGACACATTCCTGATTCCAGCTTAGCTCCTGCACCCCTTTCTCGGCCTCTAGTCTCCTCACCAGAACGCACGGACGGAGGGACGCCACGCTCCCCATGTTAGGAAACAGCCTCCCTCCCCGGGAGGCAGTGGGCGCAGTTTGCGAAATGCACCACCCACTTTCTGGACACGCCAGCAGCCTCCGGGGAGTGACTTCCTCGGTCCGCAGGCCTGTTCTCGGCCCCGGTCTGGACAACTACCACAAGGACACTCAATCAGCAAGCTCGGTCTCCCGGGGGTCACAGGGGCGGCCTCCCGATGAAGTGTGACTGCGCCTCATCCGAGGGCCATCCCCGCTCAGCAACCGCCAGCTGCAGCTCCCCTGGGACCAGCCAGCCAGCCACCAGTTAGCACTGCCTGGTGATGCCGGGCGGTGACAGGAAGCACTGGCAGCAATTGGACGACTCAAACCCAACGACAACTCAAATCCAATGACAACTCAAACCTAATGACAACAGCTGTTCTGTTGCCACCAGAGTCCCCCTCTCCAAAGTGCTGCTGGGCAAGCCTTGGGGTGCAGTGCCCCGGCTGGGCCACTGTGCTTCTCCTGCTCCTTCCTCCAGTGACCAGAGACATCTACATCAGCTCTGCGTGTGCCCTGGCTGCAGGCTTCCTGACAACGGCCCGGAGCTCATGGGAATAAGTGGACGCGTTTGGGCGAAGTTGGGTGACTCTCACTGCTTACTTTTTGTACTGCTTAATTTTATGGCATAAAAGACAAGCATATTAAAACTCCTCCCTAATTCTATATAAACAGTATGTCAGGCGGCCTTCTGCGGCTCGAGGCAAAGGCCGGGTTCCACTGAAGGACGGGGGAATGCCAGGTTTTAAAGCAATTTGATAGATGAATGCCTTTGTGACGGCTCAGCTGTCTTACAAATGGGAGATAATCAGAACACCAAGGACATCTTAGATCCCAGGTCTAAACTGAATAAGTCACCTGGGTGTTACTCTCAGGGACCACTCATGAGGCCAGGTCTCACTGTGCAAGCCATATGCATATGTTTTGGGTGCTGAGTTCCGGATTCTGCCCAGCCATGACCTGCCAAGCAGTGCACAACTGCTCTGAGGAATCGCCCACGGGAGGGCTGGCTTCTATCCTGACCCTCTTCCTGAGACCCTTCTCTGGGTCCTTCCCTGGGCTCTCACGGGCCTTGCACACCCCTCCACGTCACTGCACCTCACTGGAGCTGCAGTTGGCCACAGCTCACCTACCTCAGCCACCAGCCTGTCTTGGGAAGGAGGCCACACCTTTGCCACAATGATGGACCACACCTAGAACGCTGCCAGAAAAATAGAGTGTGTTCAACAAAAGTATCCTGACCGATCAATAGATGAAGAAGTGATCGAGTGAGTGAACGAAGAAAGAAATGAAGGCAGAAAGGCACACAGCTGCTGAATCAGGCTGCAGGAGCCAGGGGAGTAGGGTTGGGGGACCCAGGAGGAGAGGAGAGAGCCGGGTACCATGTTGCTATAAGTGGTTCCAGTACGAAGAACATTGATAGGCACATGGTAGATGCTTAATAACATATGACAACAATCACTAACTGGGCACTTTATGTCTCTCAACCCTGTGCTAAGCCCTTTGCATGAATCATCTCTCTTAAATCTATACTAAACCCTATAAGGTACAGATATTACTTTTGGCAAAATGGATTAAGGACCCAATGATAGATGCTGATTCTCCCATCCGGGCAAGAAAGACATGATCCAATTCCTATCAATATCATTCTACATTCTTACTTGGAAGGCACAGAGTTTTGCCTGAAGCACCTGTATTCTAGAGCCAGACTACCCAAGTTCAAATCTTGGTCCTTCCACTTCGTGAGTGATGTAAAGCTGGGCAAATGACTTCAATTACCCCCACCCTCTGTGCTGGGCTCTCTTACAGGGAATGGTGCTAGTGCACATGGGCCATTGTGAAGATCATGTATGTCCAGCACAGCACAGCACGCAGCAAGCACTGCATTAAACGGTGGTCTTGGACATGCTCTTGTATATTCTCCAACCATAAAGGGTGTCCTTGGATCATTGTCAGAAGAGGGGCTGGTGCTCTCTTCACCTCTTTGCAGGTATGGTCTCTTTAGTCTTCCTAAGTGAGAATCAGAACTACAGGACCTGGGGACCAGGTGGGTCTTATTGACCCTGGGGTGAAGGTAAGGTCACCGTTTTACTGATGATGATAAGAGGGGCTGAGGGAGGAAGGAAATTCAATATTTATTCTTCCATGTTAAATTCAACTAAAAAATATGATAAAGAATCTGTCTAAAATCTCACCCAAGGGTTAGCAACAAGTCTGGGATACATGCCAAAGTCCCAGATTCCTCTGTGGGGTCAGCTAAGGACACATAGTGTGGAACTTCATTATCTGTCCGAAGAGAGGCATCCTCAGATGGTTTAAAATCAACCTCTCGGGATCCCTGACAAGATAAAATGCCCAGCAGTGCAGAGAAGCATTTTGATAGAACAATGCCACAGACCCTCACTTCCCAGGCCTTGCTACCCCACCGCCACTGTACCCACATCCCCACAGGGGGCCAGGTCTGAATGCAGAGCCTGCAACTTTGGGAGAACATGGCCCTGGCTATCCTGACTGGGAGCACTCACCTGCTGACCCATTCCCCTGTGCAGGCTCAGCTTTCCCTCTGAGAACAACCTGGTTTGGGTCTGTCAAAATGGCAAGGGTACTGCAGGGAGGTGGTGGGGCACGAGCCTGACTCTGGCTCTTGTTACATTGGCATGTGGCTCTGGAGCATCTAGGCTGAATAGTAAAGTGTCTTCTCCCTCTACCCAGGAGGAGGACCCTGCCATCCTCATATTTAATTCTTCCAGAGGCTCCTGGCCCAGTAGCATGGCCAGCCACTTACTACAAGACCTGGCTCCCAACTAACTCTCTCTCCTGCCTGTCCTGGCTTCTCATGTCATGTGTAACATCATCAAAGTGCTTGGGAATTCTAGCCCCTACTCCCTGCTCCTTCTTTTCCCTCTGATGGGAAAGGCCTTCTTGCCCTTTCCTCTGTTTTGTCTTTATTCATTCTTTCACACCCAACTCAGGCATCATCTCCTCCAGAAAGCCTTCTCTGGTTCTGAGAGTTCTCTGTTTTGGACTTTCATAATTCCATCTGCAAACTTCTATTCATGGTATTTACCATGCTGTGTATAATATTCTCGGTATATGGGTCTGCCCTTTACAGGAGCGAGTCTCTTGATGACCAGTTCCATGACTTTTGAGTCTTCAGCATCTCCTAACGCTTGGCACCTGGCAGTAAGTGGAGGACTTGGAAACATTTGTCTAAATCACTGTTAACTTAAAGAAGAGAAAGTCTGGCCCAAGCATTTCAGCATTTCAACATACACAAACATGATTGTGGATACAAAACTTAAGGATGGAGAAAGAGGAGCACAACCTTTAGGATGGCAAGGGGGAGAGGGTCCCTGGAGAAGTGAACATTACCTGATGATGATAAAGGAACCCAGCACTCAGAGGCAGAGGAATGTGAGCCATGGCCACCACCTTCTGGGTGATTCTGGAGGACAATGCTGGCTTTATGAGGGAAACCATATCCCTTACCTCCAATATGACATGTGCAATTCCACTAAAAACCAGTGTGCTATATGTTATTCCATTATACTAACTACAGAGGCTATTGGTATTACGTAGGTAGAGAAAATTTGCCTAACACTTAATTTTTTTAAATAAAGATTGACTTTATAACCAAACCAGAAAATCTGTCACATGGCACACAGAGGATCCCTAAGAAGCCTTAGAAATACTTGTCTATGTTACAGCCCTGATTGGAACTTCTTCAGGGACTGTCTCTGGAGGGGTCACCGAGTCTCCTCGGGGTGGACGGGGTCCTGCGTGGAGACACAGAAGCTGTGAACGCCGCAAGAGCACATAAGAAACCCGAGACAACGAAAAGGGACACAGCACCATGGCATTTTATAACACGCATTGTCAGCCTTTGAATAATTAATTCCAAGAGTGATACAAATGTACAGAGGAAGCTCAGCCTCAACAAAGTCTAAGTTTGATGCTTGTTAATGAAATTCCTTCCTCTGTTGACCACACACACACACACACACACCATGGTATTGTACTATATTACCTCATTCTAAATCCTTGGCTCAAGAGACATATAAACCTCTAAAGGATTCTTCAAACTCACCAAGCAATATAATCATCATATTGGTCTTACCCTGAGGTAGTTGAGGGTGAAATTTGTTAGCCCCATCCTGGTGATGTTTTTGGACAGCTGATCCAGGACCTGAGGATCTTGTGCCTAAACAGGAAAAAAAAAAAAAAAAAAACCTCATATATTTATCCTTGCAAGATGATCTCCAGAAGGTCTCAGACTGTGCTACAGCAGCCAAGAAATGCAATCTTGACCCTGTCGATGTATCTCAGAGGGGCAGGTTGCTGAAGATGATTTAGTTTGTATTTCAAGACACTTGCATATAACACTTAAGGACACTTGTGGGTCACCGGTGTGAGACCTGTGGCCAAGGAGAACCAAAAGGAGTCAGATGTCCTTTCAGGCCTTGGGAGAAACAATTCCACTTGCTCTGTTTGAGGCCCCGAGGCTGCAGGGAAGGGTGATAAAGACCTGCCAGGACTCTTGGAGGCCTCTAGTGCTTCTCAGGGAGGTCGTGACCTCTGCATTTGGGAGAGCCCTGCCTTAGAACGAGCCTTTGTTTCCTGCTGTGATAGTGCTGTTTTAACAGCATGCCGTTGAGTACTCCATTTAAAAACTTTGCAACTACCACGGTGCGCATATATATTTATATCTAAGAATTCAAACTCTCCTCCCCATGAACCTGAGGCTAGAAATAGATGTCCTCAACAGTTTTCAGCCCCCAGGACCGTAAGGGTCATCACTCCATTGTCCAGAATACCAGGCACCTTTGAAAGAGGGATGTAACTCACATCGCACGGGCCACCTCGAATGTTCTGTTTGGCTAGAAAAAAAATGAAAATTCTTTGTGAATATTATTTTAAGACGAATGTCTTGGTTGACACTCTTTCTTTCTGTCTTCCTTCTTTCTTAATTGGTTTGAGCAAATCGGTGCTAAACAGAGGGAGACTTAAATACATATCCCTCTCTCTCCATGTCTGCATTCACGAGACTGTCTAGGTTATGTTAACCCTTTAATGTAAGCTTTTCTGAGGAATTTCCTCGCTGTGATACAACCAATTGGCTCCGTGTGTGTGTGTATATATATATATATATGTGTATATATATATATACCAAAATGTAGGAGACAACAGAATGTGTCACTTTTCATATCAATTTCTGGAAAGGGGGTCCTCTCTGGACACATGGCCAGTATTTATTGAACCTCCTTCACGCCAGGAAGAGCTGGTTCTATACAGAGATGCATCGGGTAGTTGTGCTCAGCCCTAAGGAGCTTACATTATAGTCAGGCGTTAGGAGAATAATAAAGGAATGGAAGGATGTGGTTGCTTCTGCTACAAACCGACTGCCATACCTGCAGCGGACCTACTATGTGCCAGGCACTGTTCTATGTTCTTTAGATGCATTAACTCTTAGTCCTCAAGCGAATCCTCCAAGGCACGCTCTATTACTAAACTGATTTTATAGATGGTGGACTGAAAGCACAGAGATACTAATGTCGCTTGCCCAGAGTCACACAGGAGCAAGAACACAACCTGATGCGGTCTCATTTCAGGGCCCAGGCTTGCGACCACTACCCTCAGTCCATTTTGAGAATAACAAGAGTGGCTACTCCAGACTGCCTCAAAGAGAGTGGAGAATGTGAACTGGGCTTTGAAACTGGAGAAGGATTTGAATGGAGCAGGGGAGCGCGGGCATGGGAGTGGCCTCGGCAGAAAGCACAAGGGCAGAGATTGGGTTAATCAGCCAGGAGGAGGGGGCTGAGGGCGAGGCGCCCTGGAGTCAGGTAGTGAGGAGACCAGGCTTATCAATCTAGGTTCTGGAGTCAGACCCAGCTGAGCTGAAATCTTGATTTTGCCACTTTCAGGCTGAGAAACACTGGGCAGCTGCTTGGACTTCTCTGAGCCTCAGTTTCCTCACTTCTACAACAGAAACGATGAATAATAAGTCTCCTTTACGTTACTGTGGGGATTAATTAGAAGAGGCATAAACTATTTAGCATAAGGCCTGGCACAGAAAACACCCAACAAATGCCAACTACCGTTATCTTATTCTCTTTTGATTATATTGGGTCTTAAACATCAGGCTCATTAATTCTGATTTTCATTCCAAGTGTTTCACGGGACGTGCCATATCCTGTGTGAAGGGGAAGGGACCTCCTTAGGTCAGTGCCTTTTGATTTCTTCAGGGACTGTCCCTGACTTGTTCCCATCCAGCCTTTCCTTTAAAACATATCTCCAGATTGGCATCGAATCCACCCTTGCACTTAGTTGGTGTTCAGTAAATCTGAAGTGATTTATGTCCAATGGAAACAAAGAAAACTCCAAATATTCCAGCTCATTCCAACACTGGTTATAAAGGGTCAACTCCAGTTGACACAGATCTGAGGGCTGCGGGCCCCATATCTCCTCAGATGGTTCTAATCAAAACGGGAAAGAAACTGTTTTTCTTACTTCTTGTTTTATTTCTTTTCCCAGTTATAAATAACCAGTTTATTAGCCCAGGCAGAGCAGTACTGGATAATGACTGAATGGAATTACAGAAAAGTACAGTTTATTGAGGTAACCCCAATTTAGAGTTTAAAATAATAAAGTATCAAAACCAAACAAAAAGGCTCAGAATTCACGACACTGGCAACAAAGGAGGAGCAAGAGGGCTGGCGGATTAAAACGGGTGGGGGAAAAACTCAACATTTGGCGTTAATTAGGTAAAACGCGAAGACCACTGGAGCTCTTTTCGCAGAGAAACTGTGCTCTTCCTCCTTGAATAAAACGAGGGGTAACAGGAAAGAACGTGTCAGAGAAAGGGAGTTACTTACATGCATGGCTAGAATGCTTCTTGGGACTAGCTCTCTGTATTGTCTAATGGTAAAGTGCCACGTTTTTATTCTCATGAGATCATCAAAGGTGAACTCCAAGATCAGTCTGCCTTCTGTACACACCTAGAAGCGACAAAGGACACACTTATTGGTTGTGCACGTTGCGAATGCCGGATTTCTCTCACTCACACGTCAGCTACTCCACTGGTCTCCCCGACTACCCTTGGGTGGCTCTGGATCTTGACCGAATGAGACGCAAGTGGCTTATCCAAGGTGCACTGAGACACATACAAGCCCAAGAATCAGCGGGTTCAGAAGACAGGGCAGCTTGCTACCTAGCCCTGATCTGTTCGTGATGCTATTCGTGGAGCCTGGGACTGGGAGTCTCCATTTCTTCACTTGTAAATATGGTCACAAAATCCATCTTTCAGCAAGATGATGTCCAAATGCATGGCACAGAGTATGGACTCCACAAAACGATATCCTTCCTACCATTTTTTTCTCCAGTTTCACAATCCTTAGATGATAAGAGATCGAGCTCTTGGTCTAATTTTAATTGCTCCTACTTTGGGAGAAAGTCTGTAATTATTCATGCTGAAGTGTGAAATACTATAAGATTACCCAGCCAGAGGTTCTCATTTCCAAAGAGAAATTCCAGAGGACAATGTTTAACCCAAGGCAGTGGGTATCAGTTACTGACATGGAAATCCGAAGCCTATTTAGAGTATTTTCCTTAAATCACATCATATCAGCAATGACCAATTCTGCCTGCATAAAGGGCCAGCCTTTGGGGGTGGTGGTGGCAAATTTAATTTACCTTTCTATGAAAAATGTATATTATTAATAAAAAAGAATTTCTGAGGCTCTCTTCCTTGATAGACTGATTAGTGATAGGGAAGTTTTTGAATCTTCTTTTGATATTCAGATCATTTTTAGCAGGGACTTCCTATTTTATTTACCTTTCTTTTCACAGTTAATGACTTTTTAGTGTGAACAAATACTAGGTAATCTCACACCACCGAGTCTATTTCGGCTCTAAGACTGGCAGGGGTGGTTCACACGGGTCCAGTTTAAATCACTACCACTCATTACTCAGTCCATGCCGGCTTTAGAGACTCAATCAGCACAAAATAGTGGGTGGAGGCTTTCACATCAGAAATTACTGGACTCGAATCCTGACTCTACTTTTCACTCACTTTTAAACTTTGGGACCATCAATTCCTTCAAATTTCAGTTTCCCCATTTGTAAAATGAGAATAAAAATATCCCCATGCAGGGCTGTTGGGAAAATACATAAAAGGACATTTTGTATGTAGATTGTCTTGCGTTGCACCAAGCAGGTAATAGGTCGACAGTAAGTAACAGCTCTAGAGATAGAAGAAATGCAACTGAAGAGCCCAAAGCTCTAGCCCAGCTGTGCTTTCTGAGACCCAGGGGGTCAGGAGAGGCATCTTGGGGGCTCTGCTGGGAAGGGCTTGGCCTCCACCTGGACTCTGAGATCCTTTCCCATCTTCTAAATTCAACCAGATCAGCTTCAGTTTTATTTGTTTTAATACATTGGGCTCCTGACCAAGCTTTTTCAAAGAAAGATTTCCTATGGTAAAAACAAACAAAACTTTGGAAATCACTGCATTACACAATTTAAAAAATTATATAACAATTAACTCAATAAGGATATGATCATTTCTAAAACTATAGTCTATGAAGATAATTAGCAATTTATGTTAGTCTTTTATGAAATATATATATACCCATTTTCCCTTTGGGAATTTAATACAAAAAGCCACCATATTGAGTTCTTCTCATGTTCTAGGCACTGGGTTAGGTGCTTTCTGGTGACTCTAATTTAAGGTAGTATTTTCTTAAAGCAAGCTACAAACACCAGTACAGGAGAATTAGTAATGGATAGATATGGCACTGCTTAAGAAGGATGCTATTAATGCCTGCCATTTTCATTGTATCAAAGGTCTCAGAAGCACTGCAAAGTAATTATTGATAATCTCAGAGAAGACCTCTAACTCAAATCCAATTAGCAGAATCTGTGGGTAATGCCAGGCATTTGGGCACCTTGCCCCCAAACTCCTCAGCTGAGTGGTCTTCAGAGCCTTGCTTCTGATCTTAGCCATGACAGTTGAGCACAATGACATGGGGAAGACTTTAGTGTCCCCAAACCACTCCTCTAGAGCATCTCAGCATTGGAATTAATTTACCAAGGGTTTCCAAAGAGTTCCATGGAGATCAAGCCACACCATTCCCCCTGGGGTGTTAGCATGACAGATGCCACCTGCTGTGAAGGCTTTCACAAAAAGGAGGTGGTTATAGCCAGCAAGGGGCAGGGAAATGCCTGAACAATTAGGACAGGAATATTTGGATGCTATAATCCTGTTTTGGTTTCTTTTAAGAGAGGATTATTGGATGGTTAAACAAACATTAGCCCAGTTAAATGCCATGCTTTTAAGTGACCTAATAATCTATTTGTTTTGTGTTTATGAACCACAAACCTAGGGCAGATGGAGGTTCTGGTTTACCTCCACTGCAATAGAATGTCCTAGTGGGAAGGCCTGGATCTGATCCTTCTTATGAGTTACGGGATTGGAGCATCTGTAAAGTCGAGTCAAATTGTGTCCTTTGTTTTCCGCGGGACAGCACACTGGCGGAGGACACTTCTGGCAGTCAACTGTCATGGGGGCGACGAAAGGGAAAGTGGCAACTACCCTGGGGCTCCTCCTTTCTTTGTCAAAACCAGGGAGTCAACTTTATCCAGGGCAGATCATGTGTGAGAGCACAGTCCTTAGAATCGAACCTGAGTCAACTGTGTTGATGGTTTTGTAAATGAAAGGATGGAGGAGAATTTGGCCACGGCTGGTCTTCCACAGTAATTATACCCACAGCCTCCTTCCAGCCTCATGAAGGCTTTCCACCCCTTGCCTCAATCTTGGAAGTTAAGGGGAATTGAAGTCTTTGTGATTTATTTTAGATGCCATAATCAGCAAATGGAATAGAGGTAGATGTACGTATTTCCTTGTTTGGGAATGGTAGAAAATCGGCATAGCTTATACAGGGGAATGAGTTTTCTCTCTTCAGGAAAAAATTCTCTGCATTCCTCTGAATCAATACAATTAATGTGGCTTTTATCTAAAGTTACCCCCTTTTTTTGAAAAGCTGCCTTTCACTTGGAATCCAAAATCAAAAGGATCCCCAATTAAGAAAACATTTTCTGTTGTGCTGAATTCATGTTACCTTACTATGTGCTCTGACATTTTGTTTCTGTGGTAACCAAAATCAGCTGATTAGTTGGCATGGCAACAGAAAAGATGTAATCCCAGCAGACACACTCTAATCAATGCCCCCAGCACAGATGGTCTCGGGAGGATCAACAAGAAAGAGGCTGGCAGGCATTGAGCCTGTCACGTGCTAGCTCGAGACTAGGCCAGGGACAAGAGAACTAAAAAAGAACATTTCTCAAACTAACCAGTAGCTTTTTAACCCTTTTCTTTCTTTGACTGATTGTGAAGCAATATGGACCCTGGAGCTACATATAAAATACAATTCTCATACCATTCTTTTATGAAATAAAATGTGCTCTTCAGGTGTGTTTATTTTGTTATATTGGTCTTTGTGCTTGCAACAGGATGCATAGAATAGTGTTGTTGTTATTGCTGTTATTGTTTTAGTTACTAGATTACTAGCTTATTATAAAAGGATACAACTCAGGTACAGACAGATGGAGGAGGTGTAGAGGGCAAGGTAGGTGGGAAGGGCAAGGAGCTTCCATGCCCTCTCCCAGAGCCCCCCTCTCCCCAAATCTCTGTGGAGTCACCGACCGGGAAGCACTCAATAGTGCTTTTAGTTTAAGAGTTGCCTGAAGTTCATTGTATTTACTTAGAGCTACTGTATGAGTAAATGCATATATACTTGTAGATACATATATTAGAGCAATATGGTCACTGATATTATAATAATTTGGTTAGTCAGTATAAGAGAACAAATGTCTAAATCCTGGAGTACAACATGGTACAATGTGGCTAAGGTGAAAATGATGACCTCACTGTCCAAGACAAGGATGAGTATTCATATAGGAAATGGACTGGTGCACTTCCATGAAGCCTGGCTCTATTTGTAAGTCATTTCATAATAACTGTTTCAGATGAGAAAAAAATAAAACTGCATTTATAGAAGTGATAAGGGTTCTATTAATGGCTGTAAATATTATTTTAGTTTGTAAAACCTAAAAGTCACCCAACATGTACCCCAAAGAGGGCTCATCTCAGTACCTGCCAGTATATACACCCTCAAATATAATTCTAGGGTCTTTGATTCTGAAAATCTTGGTGATTGCTCTTCTGATTCTTAAGCCTTCTTTTCAATTTGATTTGAAATTGAATACAGAAAAGAAAGGCTTCCTAATGTATGTTCTTAAACTCTAATTACATATTTATCCATAACCTATAATGTTCCTAAGATCAGGAAATTGCAAAATGTGTACTATACCCCTGAGGAATATTAAGTATTACTGTTGATTAGGACCGAGGCTGATATCTGACTCACCAGTTGACCAAATTTTCATAAAAGCAACTCAGAACCCACTGGCTCAAATGCTATTTGGGGAATTAGGGTTTATCGATAGTCTAAATTAGAACAATGTGATACTGCCCCCACATAACATGTTAAGTAATGCCATGTACTGATAACTGGTTCCCCTTAAAAGTAAAGCAACAACATCCAAACTGTTTTTCTTTGTGCCACTGAAAGTTCATTAACCCACCGTTTTATACTAAATAGCCTGATTATTTTCTTACGTGAATATGAGATATTTTTAATTAATATAAGAACAAAAGAAAAAATTGGATCTGTTGGGTTGTGTAATAGTCACTAAGGAGCAAAAAAGAAAAAAAAAGAGAAGAAAAAAAACACTTTCACATTTTCTAAAAATAAATGTGCATCATTAGCATCTGGACTAAGTCCACACACTAAGCTACATCTCCCAGAAAGTAATATTTTTCATCACATAATGGAAATATTCGTTATGAGAGTTGGAGAATTGCATTGCCATGGAGGAGAGTCAGGTGCGTGATCTAAGACCTGAAGCTCGAAGCTCGGAAAGCTGAGTTCAGGAGAATGGGTGACCTTCCCGGTGTGGACCTTGGATGCCTGCACAGCCACTCAGCCACCTGAGAGGGCAACATTCCCAAATAAGGAAGAATGCAATAAAGAAAACTCTAGTTTCTTCATTGGAATTTTTTTAAAAAAGCGCTTCATCAATACACCGGGAAAATGATATTCTTTCTGATTTAAAACCAGCCCTGAATAGATAGCACTGTATCTACAGAGCAACTGACTATTGTCATTAACACAAAAATGTTGGCCTGAGAAAGAAAGAAATTGAGGAAATGTATAAAAGGGCTACCACAAGATACATTTTTCTTTCGGTGGTCACAAGTTTTGTAAGTAGCTCCTTTATAATAGCAAAAGTTTTATGAAATGATCATAGATATTTTTCCCCTTAAAGCATAAGGAGTTTGTGTGTTTTTTTCTTGAATTACCTAAAAGTAACACTAGACCTTGATAAAAGAATATAATAATAAAGATAATGACGCAGCAGAGAAAGGTTTTTTTTGCAGTGCTCAGACTTTGTAACACCAGAAATGGATTGTATATCCATCTGATCTGCAGCATTACGTAAATGGTTTATGTCTCCAAAATGAAATGAGACATTGACAAGTTAAATCAGCATTTAAGTGATCATTCCTTTCCAGGTGGCAAAACTCTCTTCCCAGCACCAACTTCTGCACACACTGGGAACTTCTTTGTCTCTGAATGACAGCCTTCCTCTCTGCTCAGCTGGCAAGAGGAAGAAAGAAAAAAATCCAACTCCTGCCCTACATTTAAAATGTCTATTGACAAAGTCAATGTACCATATAATCAGTGGCATTTGATGATGTGCTTTTGCCCTTTCTAACCTTTTCCTTTTCCTTTGTTTTTTTCAATTAAACTGCACCAACAAGATCAAAGAGTACTTTAAATAATAAACATTTCATTTTTATTCTTTTGGCATATTGTGCATAAGTTAAAAAAACACATCTTCAGTTTCATAATTTGGACTTCTGCAACTAACCCTGATAATTCAACTTCTCTTAACTATAAAGAGAGGGTTGTCATATGTGTTTTCAACTAAAAGAGGTAGCTGCTATCATTTATACGAGGTCAGTCTGGAAAAAGCCCAGCCACTGTGAATATAACAACAATGGTTTGCATGACACCAATGTAATCTGGCAGCCGAGGAGAGTGGACTGGAATGTGCATGAGTGAACAATGACGACCTCACTGTACTAGTCAGTGCTGGTAGTAGACGCCGTGGAGGGAGCAGGTGTACTGTGTGGCTGTCACATTCAAAATCACTGAGGGAGGAGAACAGCGGATCTGCATCAAATTTTGTACCCTTGCAGCACATCTCGTGCAGAGTTTTTGGCAAAACAGCAAATCACCCAGGCGACTCAGCCCCCCTACAGCCCAGATTTGGGGCCTTGGGACTTTTGGCTTTTCCCCCAAACTAAAATCACCTTTGAAAGGGAAGAGACTTCAGAGCATTGATGAAATTCAGGAAAATACAACAGGACAGCTGATGGCGACTGGGAGAACTGGGTGAGGTCCCAAGGTGCCTACTTTGAAGGGGACTGTGGTGTCATTGTCCTATGTGCAATGTTTCTTGTATCCTGTATCTTCTTCAATAAGTGTCTCTATTTTTTCATATTATATATCTGGATACCTTCTGGACAAACCTCATATTACACATTAATTTCACATTAAACCTTAGTCAAAATGCAATGAACTAGCGTTCATTAAAATGAACTTCTGTTTGCCAGATTCTATGCTTAGATATTTATTTTTACTAGTTTTTCTACTTGGGTGAAGACATAAAGGGTTTGTCTGTAGTGTTCCAGAAAGGTCTTTGCCCAGAGAGAGTGCTCCATACATCTATCATCTGTGTACGGGACAGATCATCCATGTACAGTGTATGGGAGATGGTATCTTCTCTTTTTTATTTCAAATCCTTCATAGGGCCTTGAATTCTGCCTCAAAGATTGATCTCATCCTTATCCTCATCCTCCCTTCCCCTGTGTTCCTCGTTCTCTCTCTCACAACCAACTTGCTGACTGACCAATCACAGCACTTCTTAGAACTTGGGGAAATCACCTTTACATTTCAAATTCCCTAATTTATTTTATATTTTTATGTTCCTTAAAGATTATGCTTAGTTGACTTGTGGTTAGTTGGATCTTTCCCCTGGCCTGTTGGTTCACATTGAATTTAGCTTTCAGAAAGGTTTAATTTTAGTAACATATAAAATTTCTTCAGTAACTATGGTATTATGATGATAATTGTGGTTCGAGATAGTCTTTGGATACACGGGAGCGTATCTCTGAATCAGACAATCCACATTGGGAGAGTGTTCTTTTAGCTGGAGAAGATGCTTTGTATAAAATCCAGCACTCTAATTCAGGAGCCTGAGTTTCATAGGCAGCCATGCCTCTCTTTCTCTTAATTTTGAGGTTCTGTCACGCTTGACAGGGCTCCATATCACACGTACACGGCTGAGAACCGTGTTTGCCACGAGTCTAGCCATGCCACAAACAAAAAAGATGCTCTCACAGCGCTGCCCGTGTCCGAGATGTGAGACATCAGCTCCAAGCTGCAGAAGAAAGCTTTCGTTGCAATCCTCACACACACCCAGACAAGAACAGGCCGTGCAGCCCCGCGCCCCGTACCTTGGTAAACATGGGCTTCCCGTGCTGGGTGACCATAGCACACTGCTCGCAATCCACCGTGATGGATGAGTTGTGGTATGACTCTTTCGAGTGTTTGAGGATGTAATACAGGTCAGTCACCCCTCCTTCAAACACAGTGCTAAAGTAGCGGGGAATGAGCGTC
This sequence comes from Furipterus horrens, assembly GCF_987537825.1. Lineage (NCBI taxonomy): Eukaryota > Metazoa > Chordata > Mammalia > Chiroptera > Furipteridae > Furipterus > Furipterus horrens. Next base: position 209,907,909 of record NW_028327172.1, on the reverse strand, counting down.
CTGCCGATCGCTGGGGGAGAAACACAGACAGACAAACATGAATGAAAATATCCGGTCGGTCCTACACCTTCCGCACCCTCACCAGTCCTGCAGCTGGACACAGGCCATCCCAACAGACCATGCCAGGGACCACATGTCTCTTTATAAACAGCTACGACCCTTCTGGGTTGGAGCTCGTAAAATAAAATTCCCTACTATTCAGAAAAAAATTTGTACAATCATCTCTCCAGAGGGTTAGTATTTTTTTTTTAAAGAGTGGAGACAAATACATTGATTACTTTGGACCTCCTATATGTTCTCTAAGTGAACATATTTTCAAAAAAGAAAACACATCCAACCCACTTAGATTTTTTAATGAATTGTTACCAGGTCAATTATTCAATCATGTTTGAGTAGTAATAGTCATACTAATATACATTTTAATAATGTAGTGCTTCGTAGAGTGTGAAGTATTTTGGCATTCTCTCATTAGATCTTCAGAACAACCCCAAGAGTGTAGGGATCTGAGACCCCAAAAGGTTCTTATGAAAAGACAAAAAAGGTTATTAGGGTTGTTTCACAGTCACACAACTTGCGAGTAGAAAGTTGGGGTCTCTAACACCAAATCTGCAAATACCCAGACACTCACTTTCCCTAACACTGTGCTTTGAACCGCTTTAATGAATGGAAATCCTTAAAAAGAGAACTGCCTCTGCATATACAAAGAGATCCATACCTGTGTACATACTGAGTATTCCTTCTATCTGCTTTGGGAGTTGGATAGGATATCTGTCCACAATAAAAGACCCATTTTAAGAGAATTCGATGCCTTCCACTTGGTCTAAATTGGTCTTTATTTCACGTGTTCTGTCTTGCCCCATTTTAGTTTGAGCGATTGGAAAGTAGCTGGGTCTCTGATACTATGGCGCTCAGAAATAGCTAACAAGCAAGCCCTTGCTTTAGCAGAGATTTTAAATCCTCTTATACTGAAAATCTCAACTCATAATATCAGGAATTTTGCCTATGTGCAGATTTTGAGGCTAAGTACTAAAACACTCTCAAGAGATCCAAGGTTTTTAATAAATCTCTCATATTTGCTATGTAAGGCCTCCCGAAAGACAGAAATAATATTTAAAATAAATAAATTACCAGAGAGAGCTTTAGTAGGAAAGATCATAAAATCTTCACTTGAATGTTTTAAAATATTTAATTTCATTTTAAAAGAATCAGCGCTAATCTATCCCATATGGATCTATATCTCTTTTGTACATGGATTAGAAAAAAATAACTATAAAAATAAAATACTGTGCCAAACAATCTCTAAAGAATCCTGACATGGGTGACTAGACTGAATAATTTATATAGCTGTTATTGCTTCATATTTACTGTGGCTAAAATCAATCAACAAGTGTGTTCTAAATATTCCAGTATCTTTGGCAATTCCATCTTAAATAATCCTTAAACATACATTTCCTAAATCCTGCTTAATCCCCAATAGTGCACGTTCATTTACTAAATATAAAACTCAAATGAGAGTAATTTGAGTCCACCATATCCTTAAATGCACGCTTCTATTATCAAGAAAACTTTGTTAATGTGGAAAAACCTTATTGTACTTTGCTAAACAGATAAAATTAATTTAATGCATTTCAAATATTCTAACTTTGCCACAAAACAGCTATAACAATTGGACATTTGGGAATCTGTACTGTGGAGAATAAAGAAAAACCATACAAAATGTAGATGTAGGGTGAAAATATTTCACTACTCTACCCAAGGAATTGTCACAGTAAAAAGGTTACTGCAAATAATCGCCACTACATTGGACACATTATAGTTCATTCATCATGAATTCTGCACAATTTAGTTCCTTTGTAGGAGTGTTTGCTATCCAGTATCGTCATTTTCATTCACAGCATAAGAGAAATTGAATTAGAAAAACTTTGAGATTCTTTACCCTTAAACTTAAATTTTTAATTAGCTTTCCAGCTCTAGAAAATGTACAAACTATATGTCTGGGAAATACACTTAGCGGGAACGGCAGCTTTGCTTCATGGAATACTTCCCAGCACTCTAGCAAATGGTTGTTATGGAGACCCGAGGTTTGTTTTCAGCCCTCTTCCTTTGTGGGACTGTCGCTGCCATGTTCTCTGTGGGCTGCCGGGCCATCACTCATAAAGCTCCAAGGTCACTGTGGTAGACCGCTACTCTGCTGGCTCCAGTGAACCGCGACAATGGTAGTCACATCCTTGCGTCCGATGCCTCCTCTCCTCAGATATGGGCTGTGGCCTGTGGTCTTCAGTCGGTAGAATATGGCACAAGTGACCTTGTGTCAGTGTGCGCCTAAACCTTAAAAAAGACTAGAAGCTTCCACGTTGCACTTGAGGCAAGTCAGTAGCGATGCACAAAGTCCAGCTGTTCCGAGTGCCATAGTGTGAGGAGCTCCACCTAGCCGAGTGGGGCAGTGACGTGAAGGAGAACTGGGTGGAATCTTCCAGCCAACCACCCCAGCTGAGCTGCCACCCAACAGGCAGCAGCAGCTCCCTGATGTGAGCGAGGCCATCTAGGAAGTGCAGCCTGCAGCTCCCCCTCTGCTGCCTCACGCTGATGGCACTTGCAGCAGAGATGAGCTGTCTCCTGTCTGCTTTGCCCAGATTGCAGAATCATGAGCAAAGAAAAGCAATGTTTGTATTTTAAGCCAACAAATTTGGAGCATTTTTTAACGTATCAGTGAATAATCATAGCTCCCTTTCAAGCCCCTAGGCTACAAAGGTGGGCAAATTAATATTTTTCCCTGAAAGAAAAAGGGCAATTTTGCCCCTAAAAACACAAGAATCATAGACAGACAGAAGCCTGTATCCAGAGGAAAGCAGATTAGAGAGACAGAGAGTCTTTGTGGATTTGGGGTCTTTGTCTTAGCTGGGACTAAAATCAACTTTAGTCCTCGGTGGTCCCACATTTTTGAGATGTGCCTCTCCCCTCTTTTGGCAATTAAAAGGAATTTGTTTCTGTTTGAGTGAGTTGGTAATAGCTTTCTGGTCTTCGCAAACAGAGGAACCCTGATTAAGGCTGCCCTGTTCCAGCGTGGGACGGGGTGGCGCACACAGATGTGAAAATGAGAACCTGCAAGAGATACGGGTCTCCCTCGGTGTCCGAAGCTGAAAGGGAGAAAAAGGTGTGCTGCAGACTATGAGTTTTCTCCCGTCGTTGCAACAAATGATCACGAGCTTCGTGGCTCAAACTGTATTTGCCGGTTTATTATCTTATACAGTGTTCTGCCAATCTGACGTGGGTCTTGCTGGGCTAAAAGGTGTCGGCAGGGCTGCCTTACTTTCTAGAGGCCCCAGGGGAGAATCAGTTTACTTGCTGTTATCAGCACCCAGAGGCTGCTGGCACACCTCGCTGTGACCCCTTCCCCCATCCTCACAAGCAGCAATGGTGAAGGAATCCTCATAGGACAACCCTCTTACTTCCCCTGCTGCGTCCCCTGTCCATTGCAAGGACCCTTGTGATTGCCTTGGACCCACCCAAATAATCCGGATCATCGCCTATCAAAAGGTCCTTAATCAGGTTGCAAAGCTCCTTTTCCTAAGTAAGGTAACCTATTCGCAAGTACCAGGGATTAGCACTGGACATCTCTTGGGGGGGTGGGGTGGGGGGCTATTGTTCTGTCTTCACAGAGAATATCTTTGCCAAAGAGGTTCTGTTCTGCAAGGGATAATAGTCAAAAGTATAACACACACACACACATACACACACACACGAGCAATATACAGATAATGTGCAGTGAATGGGACAATCAGAAAAAAAAAACCCACATGTGCTTGAGGAAGTCCCTCTGTAACTCATTCATTGATTTCTTCTGTAAACATTCACTGAGCCCAGAGGAGGTGCCAAGCTCCATGGCAAGTGCTGGAAACACAAAGATAGATTTTTGTCCCTATCTTTCTAACACATCTCTAACAAGAGAGCTAACAAGTATCTAAGTAGCTATAACACCGTGTGATAATAAAGTTACAAAACAAATTTGTGAGTTTGAACGCTTTGCCAGTTTCTCCTGACTCCTGAATTCATTGTACGCTTATATTATTTTTGAAGCACTGAGATTAAAATGTACTTTTAACATTGTAAATAGTGTAACCACACTGCACAGTCTAATATAAATGACTTTAAATCAGTGAACATTTCAGATTTAGCCCTGGTGATCCCCTAAAACTCACACCAAATCTGAATCTACTTAAGTTTTATATTGTCATATTCATATGCTAGACTTATACTTTGCATTTACACTTTAATTCTTAGAATTAAAAATAATTTAAATATCGATATCCAGAAATCTACATTGTGTTCCATGCAGAGAATTCCATTTTACAAATATTCCTGAAGAGAGATTAAAACTGTAGCAGATTGTAACAGAGATTCTACTTTTCTAACACATTTAGGTCAAAGCTCCAAAAGCTGGGAAGGGGAAGAAAGGTGAGCAGGACAGCCCAGGAAAAATTTTCTGTGATGTAAGGTGAGTAGAATGTAGTCTGTATTGTCTATGTATTCATGAAAGAGAAGAGGAAATCACAGATCAAATTATTCCGAATCCTGAAACGTGTATAAAGAATGTCTAAATAATACCCTACTTGTAGGTAAACCTCAGTCGGGAAATAGCTAAAAATTTGCCCGTAGCTGATGTGCATATTGAGCTCTGAATTCCAGTTCCTTGGGAAGGTTTCACTGTTCCGTTCTGTTCCAAACCCACCGACCTCCACTCCCCAGAGGTCTTGCTATTGGCGTGGGGAGGCTGACGGTGCCGTGAAGGCAAGGCCCAGCTTCCCTCTCTCCTTGCAGGTGCTACTTGTGGCTGTTTGGGTATTTAGTCCATACGTACACCTATTAGCTGAGGTCTCCCCGCTTAGAAAACAAATGGTACACATTTGGAACTCTTAACCACTAAGAAAACATAAACGACTGTGCATCCATCTTTCAGAGCATTTCGTCTCATTTCACCTTTATTCATCTCTACATCATTAAGCAATGTTCTTCTTTAACTCTTAAGAATGTTTTTAGGTCATTCACATGAAAGAAACTGCAAGTAGAAAATGACCCTATGGGGAAATGTTCACACTAGTAATCAAAGTATAAATGAAAATAATAAAAACATTAAAACATAAACCTGGTGTGGTCACGGTGGCACAACCGTCCTCAAATACTGTCAGGGAAATCAACGTAGCAATTATGCTTAACTTGCGAATCTGCAATTCTGATAGTTTATTCAGCGTGGCACTAATCTCTTAGTAAATGCTTTTGCCAAATTGTAATTTTAATGCTCAGATCATAAGTGCCCCGAAGTTCTTCAAGTCCTAATGCTAAGACCTTTGAACTTGGGTTTATCCATTATTCACTATTTTAAATACTTGTGCTTTCTAGCTTTCAAAGACAATTCACTTCAAAAAAAGAAAGAAAGAAAGAAAGAAAGAAAGAAAGAAAGAAAGAAAGAAAGAAAGAAAGAAAGAGGTTGAGAACCCTGATTAAAATGTGGTCTAAGAGGAAGGTTTACAATTAATGACTTAACATGTGGCAATTATTTAACTAATGATTTTCTTCTTTATTAAAAAGGGAAACTCATAACCACACATCTGTATTTTTAATTTGGTAAAGTTACTTATAATAAAATAATTGATTGACATGATTTAAAATACTTTTTATAAACATGATAATGGATAAATTGGTTGTCTGAATCTAAGTAGTTTTATATCACTGTTCTAAAGCTGCAGGACCTCAGAAATCCAAATGAAAATTCTACCATTGAGGCACTTAATAAACACAAAGATTCAATACACTTTAGACTTCTCGGTATTCAGGAATCAATGAATGTATTATGTTAACATGTAAATGGTGATCCTCCTCGGAGTGAAATAAACAGTGTTGATGCTTTAATTTATGATAAATAACCATCATAATTAGCCAAAACAAGGGAAATCAAACATGCTCAAACTTTGATGAGGGTGATAAAGGCTCAAGGTAGATTCCTCTGTCTCGGTGAAGGCAGAGCAAGTCAAACTAGCTTTACTTTCATTAATCAACATGAATTTTAGTCTAAACTACCTTTTCTCCTTTTCACCACCAAAGCAATTTGACTTAAATAGTCACCTCTCTTGCTATTTCAAAGATTCATTCACTGAATATATACTTAGTAAGTACCTGAGCCTGACATTGTTCTAGGTGCTGGAAGTAAATAGCAGACAAATGGAGACAGAATAAACTTGGAGACAAGGGAATGCAGGCTGGTTTTGACTGGCAGGTGTGGAATGCTGCAGTGAGGATTTGATTATAGAGCTCATTTCTGATGGAATGGGGCCGTGTTGAAGATCCAAGAGTGAAGAGGTCTAGACCCAGCGAAAAGCAGGGGCAAAGGCCCCAAGACAGGAGTGAGTTTTAACCAAATGAGATTGGGAAGTCCCATAAAATAAGGCAGTAAAGCAAGGTGATAGATAAGCTTAGTGGAAGAGAAGGACCAGATTGTGTGGCACTTCCTAGCCCATGGCAAATCGCTTTTATATTTTTCTTAGTGCAGTGAAATGGCAGTGGAAAGTTGAGCCAATGATATGATCCGATGAACCTACTCTAGTCTTCTTAAATGTAGTGTTCATCTGCCAGCAGGGTCCCCATATCCCACAAAATTTTGTTGTCCTCCAAGAAATCTATTAGGCATCGTTTTTCATTTTCTACCTACTGGATTTCACCAGCGTGACTAAGACCTCGGCCGTGCCATTTGCAGTAGGGGCTGGAGAAAGAACAATGACCAAGGCAGGCCCTATCTTACACTTAGGGTGCTTCCAATCAGGCAAGTCTTAGAGCTATTGATTCATGAATTAAGGATCAGAGAGATGTGTGCCATGGCTCCATCTGTTTATCCAATGCCTAACACAAACAGGACTCAATACATATTTGCTGAATGAATCCATGCAGTCCATGAGCAGATTTACAGCTCCAAGTCATAGGAACTTACATGGAAGCCTGTCTTAATTTATCTCATTCAACCAGTGTTTTGGCATAGTTGGATAATTTTGGATCCTAATTCTGCCAGCCATCCCACAGGCTTTTTTTCATGGTGGGCAAAATTCCTTTCTCCCTTTGTCCAAGGTACTGACAATCACACTATACAGGAGAGGTTCACAGCCATGGCTGGACTCTCCCTGTAAGTTGACACCCTTTGGGTATGAAACTGAAGTCCTTCACTGACTTCCAGAATAAGTCCATGCTCTGAGAGCTGAGGCCTCAGAGACATAGAGCAGGATCAATGGGGAGACAGTGAGATGTCACAGGGTCGCCTATGTGGAAGGATGGATAGGCAATCAACTACAGGTGACTAGGGGCAGAGAGCTGTCCAGGCTGAGGGGCAGCATCTATTAGGGAGCATGGTGCCTTTCCCATAGCTTGGGCTGCTGTCTTGACCACACCTTATATGTTTATCCCTTGGAAGAACTTGTCGGAATGAACTGCTCCATTATAGAGAGCTTTCTCATTCTTTCTTCATGACAGTACGATATTTTTGTTGTTGTTACCCGAATCTTACAATGTAGTTCACACCTGGTAGATTTATTTCTGCCCTCTGGATCTTTATTTCTATGTTTTTATAACTACTATATTCATTCAAGATGAACCTTAAGATAATACTTTAAATTCCAAAAAAAAAAACAGGAGGAGGTTGAGTTCAATTACATCTAATTTATTAAGAAAGTATTGATATCTTTAAAATGCTGAATCCTTCCATTCAATAACATGAAATGTTTGTCTATATGTTTGTTTTCATTTCCATGTCAAAAAAAATTCTACAGTTTTAAAATATATGCATACCTAAAATTTATGGTTAAGATAATTCTTGCATACTTCAGTATGTTGCATGGTTAATATATTTTTAAAATTTATTTCTAGTTGGAGCCCAAGCATTTAATTAGTGCCTTTGTTAATTTTAATAGTTTTTTAGAATTGTTGAAAATGTTTTCTAGATACTTATTCCTAAATAGTGATAATTTTTTATTCTTTCACATATACCCACGTTATTAATTTCTCATCTTATTGTGATGGTTAGAATAGAAATTTCAGAAAAATAGGACTAAATAATAAGGAAAATTATAGACTTCTTTCTCTGATTTTTCTTTTTAAAAAATGTCTCCAAGACTGAGGAAATACTACATGTTGATTTGACATAATATCATTTATCATAGAGAGAAAAGCAAATTATTTTTCTAATCTTTGTGTTTATGATTTTTTTTATCCTGATGGAAGTTTAATTTAATCAAATGCCTTTTCAGTAACTACTGATGGTCTAATGTTTTTTAGAAAGCTATCTTTTAACATATTTTTAATTATTGAAGGATTTTGGTACTCAGCATAAACCTTATTCTCTCGTGCACACATACACACATTTTCGTATACATTTTTGCATAAATTCAATTTATGAATTAATTCCTTTAGCAATGTCCATGAAAGCAGTGTTCCGTATGTTCTTTATGAGGTACTGTCGTATGTCCTAGGTAGTAAGTTGGAATGACAGAGCCAGAGATGATCCCAAATTTAGTTCAATGATTCCCAAAGCATTTTGTAATCCCAGAAGATTTCTGAAGATCTCAAAACAAACCCCTAGATAGTTCTATTTATATATTTTTAAAAATTATAAAAAAAAAATGTGTTAAGCATGTTTCTCTGATTCAAGTAGGAATGATCTCAACTCATGGTCATAGAGATAAGCTCCTGGTTAGTGATTATGAATAGCACTTAACGTATGTAGAAAAAAATACAGTACAAAATACTAACAATTATTTAATAAATGGATTCGGTTATCCACAGTAATATTTCTCACCCTCATTCCACAGGAGAAGAACCTGGTGGCCAGAGACGTAAAACTGTGCCAGCACTTAAAGCCATGGTAGAACAACAGAGAACACTTGTTGTTTTTAATCAACCATCACTGGTTTATTTCTATGCCCACATTCAATTTTTCTTCATTTTTAAATAATTTAAGTAATCTATGTGCAAAAAAATGAATGCATTCCTGTCCTAGAGGCTCACGCCCTGTTCACTAGATCTGATTCCTTATTCTAGGCATGAACTAGACCTCACGTCCTCAACATCCTTTCAGATGGGTGCTGCCATGTATAGGAGCTGTAACAATGTCCAGGGGACATTTCCACTGCCTTTATTTTTTCAACCAGGTAGACAGCAAGAAGAAATGTTTGACTTTCAGACATGATGAGTCAAGTCAAACCCATCTGTGTGTAATTGGCATTCTCTTCCTGACATCTGACGACCAGAACCGAAGACCCAGCGGTTGGTGCCCTATGCAAGCCAGCCCCCAACGGAAGGAGCTGCGAGGAGCTTGGGTCTCTGCATCACCCCCAGGAGGACAGCTGCCATCTATCAGCAAAACCCATTTGGACTTCAGCGCAAAATATACCTTTCTATTCTGTCAAGGCACTGAACTACTGTTTAAGCAGCTAGGGTTCATACAATCACTAGTAAGCCCAAAGTTCCCCTGACCACCCTGTGCCACCAATGGCATTGCCTTTACCCTTCTCTAGGTCATTTTTATTACCGGTATGTTACACAGCATTCTGGGTTTTTTAAATTATATCTTTATCTCCATATGTATGACCCAGAGCAAAGACATACCGTTTTGTATGAGTGAGTGCCTTTTGCTTTGTTTTGCATTAAAATAATGATGCTAACTGTATCTCTAGGGAACTTGTCTTTTTTTTTTTTCCTACTCAGTAATACATTTTTGAGCTCTAAGACTGATCCACTTCTCTTAGTTACTACACTATATTCCAGAATATGGCTGCTTCACAATTATTTAGACAGTCTCATGTTAAGGGATTATAAATTGTTTTCCATTTTTTTCCACCAAGGTAAACATTGAAAAGGAAAATATATATATATTTTTTTATTGAACTAGGTACCAGTTATCACCCTTCAAAGGGCTGTGACCGGTTTACTATCTGACCACAGTGATGTATTTTACATATGACTTCACCAGCACTAGATATTGTCAACATCTACATTTTCTATGATTTGGGTCACACCGTGTGTCCCTCACAAAGTGGTAGTCTTCAGGTACTCCAAGGTTTATCTATCAATACATTATAAAATTAAGTAATTAATCACAGATATCCTGCCCATCTGGTTATTCCTCCAAGTCAATCATCCACATTTGACATTTTTAGATAGTTTGGAGTTTTCTGGAAACTTTTTTTAGAACTCCAAACCCATTCGTTTGGCTAAAAGAAGAAAAAAAACTGCTCCAAACTCTGGAAGTGAGAAAATTCTCTTCCTTGATTTGATGAAGGTGCCAAACTTCAAGGATTCTTATGACATTATTTCCAGATGACTTCTCGGGGCTTCTCAAACGTAAAGCCATGGGAACACCACAAGTCATTCAACTTTGTGTTTTAATATGAGCACAACCCACTGGGTTAGAGAAGTGTTTTCAGAGAAGCAGAAACATGCATGTGGTTCCAAACTTAATGGGAACCAGGACTTGGCACCTTTCACCACGCCGGGAGTGGTGAACGAGACGGTGTCCTGTCCGCAGAGAGAGGCAGGTGTGGGCGCAGACTGGGCACCCCCTGCCCCTGGTCTGGGTATCATACAGACTTTCCCTCTAAGGTGTTAAGTGGTCACTGAAATAGAAGCTAAGACAACATGACCCTTTACGGTGGATTTTGAAGTCACAGAAGAGGGTTGCAGAATTAAAACACTAAACTGGCTGTCCCTCCACCCTCCTCTCATCTCCATTCCAATCTCACCCACTTCCTCAGTGTCCATGCACCGGGCTCCTCCAAACCTTTGCTCATGCAGCCCCTGCCACCTGGGCTGTTCTAGTTCCATCTCCTCAGCTTCGCCCCAAATCTCAGGCATCCTCAGGTCCCAGATATAGCACCCACTCCCCTGCCCCCGCTGAGCACCATGCTTTTCCTTGGAGTTTTCCAGTTCTTTCCTCTATATGCAACGTGATCATAACCATGAGTGTTGCATTGAAAGTCCCAGCATAAACTGGCTCTGTGTGCCCTTTACTTGCTTTGCGACCCAGTTTCTTCATCTGTAAAATGGGCATGCGATAGGCTCCCATTCAATGGGCAGTTACAAGCATTAATAAAATCACGCCTGCAAAGTGCTTCCACGGAGCCTGACTCTGCTAAGCACTTAACGCACGTCATTACTCCCATAACACTTAGCATGTGCACAGACTAAGTAACTTACCCCAATGTACTGTAATCGTCAATTTTATTGTCTTTCCTTCAGTGACTGTCATTCCCTGAAGGCAGAGAACGTTTCTCCACCGTTTCAGTAACACAGCACATTCCAGTGTAAATAGCTGCTTAAGCGATGTTTGGCAAATGGACGAACGTGGACTTGGCATGTCTGTTTCGACGGCCTGCCAACCTCAAGCTGGTTATGCGTGCATGCACGTTTCTAATGCAGAGGTGAAGCCGTTTTGGTAGCTTAGGGTTAAGAAACCAAAACCACAAGGAGAACATAAGGTTTTAGGGGCCCCATATCTGGAATTTTAATATCTGAAAGTTCTCGTTCAGATAATTAAGGAGTAGAGATGAATCATTTTGATAGTTTCATTTTGGGATTAAAGTCAATTTTGAGTTTTCCATGTAAGAAAAGTGTCCAATCTGAGACTAGTTAGTTTGAAGGACTTCTCCCTTATTGTATCTGCATGCACAATTGATACACATCCCAACTCCATAAAGAAAAGCGTACTTCTTTCAAAAAAAGAAGAAGAAAAGAGAGAGACTCGTTTGCATGCCAAGTCAGCATTCCAGAGGCACTGCAAGGGGACGTTAAGAATTCCTGGAAACGAGAAGCACTAAAAGGGGGTCAGCTTCACATTCCGTAGTGGTCCCCGGGGGGCTGTGGTTCTGACTCTCAGACCGTGTCTACAGGAACAGGAATAAGGGTTCTGACAGTGAATTAAATATCACATAGGCCTCCTGAAAGCCGGTCTTAGTGGCCCAAGTGCGCCCACACGTTTGATGAAAATGTGCGGGCACAGTTGTTGGAACCTGTCACCCTCTGTGCAGATTTTCAGGAACCCCTGAGGGGTTTGGCCAGAGAAGGCAGCCTCTGGGCATTCTGCGGGCTCTGGAATGAGGCTGACTTGTGTGAGCCTGGTGCCCAGTTGCTAGTGCTTGCCGGCACCTGCTAACATTTCCTGTAGGTTGAACGCCATAAGCACTCCTGTCACTTTTCACCATTATCCGATAGTCCCTCCTCAGAAGCTGCCCCACCTCCTCTCAGTGAGGGGACCGTCAGTCCATTCCCCAAGACGAAATGACACTCTGGCCTCTGTCTGTACTTGAGTGTCTGCAGGAGGGGAGGCGGCCCTCTTACTGGGAGGTGAAGAGCCCCCGACATCCACTGGGACCACATGAACCTGGAGTAAGGTCACTGCATCTGGATGGACACAGCTCGGGCCTCTCTCTGGTGCCTCTCTTTACCCTCTGTCCCTACTGAGAACCGATTAGAAGGTCCAGGGACCTCCCTGGCCTTGCCCTGCCTAGGCCTCACCAGCCTTGACCTCCTCCCAGGAGTGAGTCATGGGTTCAAGAGCATGGACCTGGGAGCCACCCTGCCTGGGCTGGAGTGCCAGCTGTGTCTCATAGCAGCTGTGTGACTTTGGGCAAGTTACTCGGTCATTCTGGCCTCAGGTTTCTCATCTGTCAAACGAGGATGAGAACAGTGCTAGCCTCATAGGGAGGTCACACAGAGCACCTAAAGTCACCCGTGAAACGCTCACATCTCTGGTTAAACTATCGCTGTACCCTAACTAATTATACTTTCTTTATAACTTTCATCACTACTCATATTATGCTATAGTTGAATATTGTATGTACTTCCCTGGAAGAATACAAGCTCCAAGAAGGGAGGAAGTGTCTGTCTGTCCCTGGCTATATTCTCAGAAGCAAGAGCCATATGCAGCATGCAGTAGACACTTAGCAAGGGGTTACTGAATGGCTAAACTTTTGCGTTGGTGCATATTAGGACACTGAAAATAGTTATTTTATTATTCTATTGTTGTTATTATTAGCTTGCCATAATGATTAAACGATATAGAAAACACCTGGGTATTTAGTGTGTGCTCAATACATAGTGAGTAAAAGCTAGAAGGAGAGAAAGAGACACAGGAAGGAAGGAAGGAAGGAAGGAAGGAAGGAAGGAAGGAAGGAAGGAAGGAAGGAAAGAAGGAAGGAAGGAAGGAAAGAAGGAAGGAAAGAAGGAAGAGGGAGGGCAATGGAGGACACACGGAAAGAAGAAAAGAAGTAAATGCAGGCATATTTGCAAACAGAGGTGCTGAGAATACAATCAACTTAACGTCTGGGGGGGCCGTGAGGGAAAAGGGGGGTCAGTGTTAGGTATTGCATGTTTTAAAAATTCTAGTGGCGCATCGGTTTGAAAATCAGTGGGCTAGCTGGTTACAGAAGAACCTGCCTCGGGTGGCATAAGAAACACAGGCTGTGGAATCAGAAAAACAGGGCCCAACCCTCTTCTGCCACGACAGAGCCGCAGTTTACAACAGGGAACAGAAACGGGTTCCCTTGCTCTTTTTGTCTGCACACCCGCCGCCGTATCAACGCACGTTGTTACGTCCCTAGGTGGCTGGCCACGTGCAACTTACATGAGGATAATACGGCTTTTTTTATCCAGATGACCTTGAGGAGGTGCCGACAAAGAAAAAGCACATTACGTGTCTAGCCAGGCCCTGAGGACACGGCAGAGCTCCATCTACGCTCCGAGCTAGGGATGCGGAGCTGGGGCCCAGCCCAGGGAAGGGGAGAACGAAGGTGGAGCTACAGACATCGCCCCAGGTCCCTGCGGACTGGGTCCGCCTGTCCCCGTCTACAGGACAAGCAAGAGAATTGGAGTTGTTTTCAGAGGAACCTGCAACCCGGCCACCTTACGGGGCTCAGAAGGCAGGACGTGTCCCGTTTCCCGGCAGGACGCTTTCTCCCTTCGTGGCGAGCCCGGGCCTAACTTCTGCAGGTCCCAACTTGTCCAGGCTTCTGAGAATTCAGAACGGCGGGGCAGGGTAATAATCTAGGTACATTTCTCCTGCTCATCCGTTATTTCGTCAAATCTTTGAAAACTCCAGGTACCGTTTTTATAGATTGCATTTGAAGGACGGCTGCTATGTGACTTGTTACTTTAATAACATCTCTTCAAAATTCTTTCTCCCTCTACCTCTTTCCTCCTCTTCCTCTTCTCTCTCTCTCTCTCTCTCTCTCTCTCTCTCTCTCCCTCCATCCCCCAAGGCTTTTGTCACCAGAATTTCAGCCTCTTCTCAGAGGGAACATTGTAGCAGCAAGGCTTTATGGCTACCGTAAAGAAGAAAAGTTTGAAAGGCAAAGCCAGAGACATGATCCCCAGCTTTATAACGAACTCCTGTCAAAACATAACAAACCACAGCCTGACGAGAGCCCAAGCGACAGAATGCAAGGCCATAAATATGATGGAGATCAGACGGGACAGGCACTTCACAGAAACAAACACCTTCCTTGCACACAGACAGCACGGGAGTAACACTGAAAAGCCCTTGCTGGGGGGGGGGGGGGGGGGGCGGGGGACATGTTCAGAAGAAATAAGGACAAAAACATAAAATTCAAATGTCAACCCAGCCCAAGGAGATCAGCCCAAGGCAGACAAAGAATCCAATTTTACTAAATCAAGCTGACACCTCCCTCTGACTTTAATTGACCCCAGAAAGCTAGATCCTGAACAAACATAAGATTAAGAAGTGGGTATGTCCGGTGCAGAAATGGAACATCCGTGAGTAGCTGTTTTAAATTTCACTCCCCCTGGACATTCTTGGTTCTGCATATGAAACATGAAATCATCCATTGCACTGGTAGCAACCAGAGTACCTGGCCATTCAGCGTCCCTAAGTGTTCCACATGGAAGGTTCTAGATCTGAGGTCAGGATCCTGCAATACACCCAAACATCAATTCAGGTGTCTGTGGTGCTGCCATTATTAGAAAGAAGCACTGGAAGAGGAAGTAATAGTAATGTATGCAGCTTATCAGGATGCCAAAGAAAACCCGTCTTCTATTAAACTGGAAGATTTACAAATGGAGGAACCACCACATTGGTTTGTTTGCTGGAGTCCCTTTGTTACAAAGAGTAGTATGTTATGAAAAAACTCCCTTTCGTTTCTGGCTTTCCTCTTTTGGACATTCTTTCCGGCCCTTTCTCCTTCCTTGATTTTTTTCTGAATAACTCCTCTTCTTTAGCTCCCAACTTGGGAACTGCTTCCTCCAGCGTGCCTTCTCTGATTTCCACAGGGTAAGCTGGCTGGGTGTATCTCCTGCAAATTCCGTTGACAATCTACATGCCTCTGTTACAATATTTATCACATGACAGTGGTTCTTGGGTAAAACGACACCTGGGGAGCATGTTAAGCTCAAGATTCCCAGGCCTCGCCCCCAAACGCATGTGTGTCAGTGGGACTGGGATGGCACCAGTCTGGCATTTTTAACAAGCGCCTCAGGTGCTTTGGACACAGGTGTGCCATGGGCCATATTCAGAGACACTGCTCTGTTTCAATTGTCTGTATGTCTTCTTAGGACAGAGCTTCTGTGAGAGCAAGCAGTCACCATATTGGCCTCTTTTCAGAGCCCCCAATCCCCATAACAGCCATCCTCCGTACATAGTACATGTGTGTTTGAGTGTGTAATGTTTGTATGTATGTGCATGTTTAGTACATATATTTGCATGTACGTATATTTGGTGCACATCTTTGTATGAGTGTATATGTGTATCTGTGCCTGTGTGTTACTGAATGTGACATGGAGTGTGTTTGGCATGTTGGAGAGTTTGCTCTGTCCGACTGAGACAGTGGTCACGGCATGGAGCACGGGGCATCCCAGGCCTCTAGTGATCACAGACTTCCTGCTCAATGAGCCACCAAGAGAATGGATGGGATTCTCAGAAAATAACAACAGAAGCAAAAATTTGTGTTTAGTGTTACCAACAACTAGGTAACGTGGGGCCAACTCGACCCCTCCAGGCTTACCCAGGGAACTGGATGCCACCCAGCAGGGACCTCCCCTGGTGGCAGGTCTGCTGAGAGGACAAATATAGCAAATGTCAAGCAACGCAGACTGCAGTGGGGCCACGTGGTGAGATCCTTGTGGGGAATGGATCTGAAAGGTGAAGTCTCTTTTCTCCCATTCTTTAACAGTTGGATTTCTAGACTACCGATGCTCCGCTTAACGTGTTAAGATACAATTGAGTGCTGAGCTTTACGCCAGGTTCTTTACAGTGGGCCTTTGCGTGATGAATTTGCTAGCGATGAGGATTTGCAGCAATCCAAGAGGGTAATTCCCGGAGCCACCAGGCCATGGTAAGCATGTACGAATGGAGAACCACGGTGATCACTTGTACAGCACCAGGCTGCGGAGATACGGACGAGATCTCACTAGTGGATAGTTTCAGCTGTCAGGCATATGTTTTATAATCCCCAGAACTCCCTCTTGTTTTTACAAGCTGCTGGTGGATATCTTTGACTTTTTTTATTTTTGGCTGCATAGAACTTTGGAAAGGTTTTATTCCTCCGCCCCCTTTACTCCCCAGAGAAGTTAATGGGTAGAGAAAATTTAACAAGAAAAAAAAATCAAGATAGCAGATAAAAACATTATGAATAACCATTCCATCAGCACTTTAAACACCACTGAAAGGGTTCTAAATGCATGTTAGTATCTGTCACCAGCCCAGGGAGGCTCTTCCACATTTCAGATTCACTATTTTCTCTGCCTAAAGTATGACCAGCCTCAGCATGTACTCATCTGCTGCAGCTCTCTGGCCCCCGGCTGTCCAAAAGTCCCTTCAGGGAAAGGGTTTGTCTGTCGCTGTCACCTCTGTATCATGAATGTTCAGAACAGGGCCTGGCACAGTTGCCAAATAATCGCTATGTTTGTTGATCATTTTGGGGGGTCTAACAACCGGAAGACACACCCGATCAGGTAGACTGGGATTAAGAGCCAAACCAGGCTGATGGGATGCAGGAAAAGGGCGGAGCTTCTGTGGAAGGTGTAGGCGAGGGAAATCAGGCAAGAAGGAAGCTCTGAGCGGTTAGAATGAAAGACACTGTCAAATTGGAAGAGGACGCCGGTGGCGGGCTGGGACCAACATGAAGACCACAGGCAGGACATGGGTAGGGAGTGTGTTCCAAGTCAACAGAGACTGGACTTGGCGTTGCCAGGGAAGGTTTTCCCAGATTCTTGAGGGTTCTCCTCCTGTCGGAAACCCCACTGATGTGATACTTCCTCACTTCTCTCAGCCTCTTTGTTTACTTCAACTGGGGAAAGAGGGGAGGGAAGAAGGTGAGGAAACCTGATCAGGGAGTTCACAGTTCAGCAGGAGAAGCCGGCCATGCTCAGTCCAGCCCCGCCCCCTTCCTTTTCTCGTATACAAGCTTTGTTGAGCAAGAACACACAAGGGCGGACCCCAAACAACCCAGAGTTTACTTACAAAAGCTTGTGTATTTATTCTTGCATGTGCAAACTTCAGTCACCTTCAAGTGCTCTCCATTTGATGCACTAATAACCTACTGAGATTGCCTCTGCTCAAAAGAGTTTTTGAACTCTTCAATTTTGATGCCTTTTAGTGCTTCTGCTGTTTTTGTTTGTTTGTTTGTCTCACCTCTTCCACATCGACACGATGTTTCCCTTTGAGGACTCTTTTCATCAGGAGGAAAGAAAAAAAAGTTGCCTGGGGTGAGAATTGGTGAACAGGGAGGATCATGCCGGGGTTTTTTGGTCAAAAACTGCTGAACACTGAGTGTGGTGTAGGCAGGTGTGCTCAAAAATCACCCATCATGAAATGGAAAAATGCACTGAAAGCATCTTCAAAAAAAAAAAAAAAAAAAAAAAAAAACTCACTGAAGCTGAATGCAGCCTCTCACAACAACACCAGCTGGAATACTGGTACAGATGGGTTCCTAGAACACTCACCTAACGGAGGAAGCCTGTACTACAAGGGTCCCACTCTCCAGAAGATAATTGTGGGTTTTTTTGGGCCCCCCCCTTGTATTGTTCTTTGTCTTCAGGGGGTGACCCCAGTCCTAAAGGGTAAGCAAGCAATGCTGGTGATGGAGTGGGCAAATCTAACGTGCTCTTGCACTTGACGTTAGGAAAGCCGTTTGCCTATAGATACAAGCCATGTTCTCCAATAACTGTTTGTACCAGCATTATAGATGGTATCTTTTATATCTGCCCTCTTCTTTGTCTTATTTCTCAATTGGTTCAGAACTTAAGGGTTAAAAATGGTCTCACTTAAATGTGTCACTTATTAGAGTCTCAATTCACCAACAAACAGTTGGCAGGTAGCAAACAAATTTCAACCTCATTTAATCTCACAAATGCTTTTCACATACCTGTTATGTGTTCAGCACCTGGTGCATGTCAGAGTGAGTACAGCAGTAACTAAGACAAGATTTCAGGCCAGGGTGCCTACATGACATTCTAGACTCAAGACAGAGAAACATGTCTCTGATGTTATAGCAATGAATTCACTGATAGAAGATACACACACTCTTTAATCAACCTGGGACTTTCTGCAGCCTCAGATGCATCTTGGAACGTGAGTTCTTAAAAGGCATGAACTCTGCCTTAGTCTTGGTCTTCGTCCCTGGGCCTAGAAAAAGGCTTAGCATACATGCGTCATGATGGCATGGTTGGCTAGATGGATGGACAGATGGGTGAGTCCTGCTGGATATCAGATGTGTGTTAAGATAAAAGTCACCTCCACCACAAGTGGTCAGAGTGGCAAGTTAGAGAGGGTTTGAGCTCTCCAAGACAAAGTCTGTAAATACCTAAATAAATTGTGCAAATTTAAAAAGCTGTTTTCAAAACTACTACAGTGGGAATTTTTCCTAGATTAAAAACCATATTTTAACAGTTCAAGAGAAGGTGCTTTGAAATGACAACAGATCATGCCTTCTGGGCAGGTGAATAACAAATCTATACAAAGAGGCTCCTGTCTCTTCCTTCTCGAGTCTTTTCTTTTTCTCATACAGGCAAGAAATAACCAGGGGAACAAGGAAACTTGCTTTTTGATAGGGAAGGCTGCTTTGACTCTCTAGATGAGTGGGCCAGGTATCAGTTGGAGACCCAGCCAACAGGCAATGTCTATCTTGACTCAGAGAAACCACAGATTGGATAATATATTTAGAGGGGGAACAATAAAGTAAAAAACCAAGACTAGGATGCCTGATACATAGGAGGCATTCAATAAAATAATGGTTGAATGACATAAATGAAGAAGACACATGTTTTAGAAAGAAAGCCAGATGGGTACAAGTCAAAAATCAATGAGATGAGGTAGTGGCTCAAGTTATGGGCAACAGGTTTTGAATAACTTTTTCTCCACACCCTAAATCCCTTGATTGTCCAGGAGGCCTTGGGATTAAAGAAAAGATATGAAGAACAACAGCTACTGACTAACTTCATGTGTCCGTTTTGAATGAAAAACTTTATAGAGTTTCGTTTTTACTCTGCAGACAGAAGTTATTAAAGGATTTGGGCAAGACAGAAGCAGATCTGGATTTCAATTTTTTAGCTTTGAATATTTTAACTTTGGGGTAAGAGTCAGTCGTGCTTAGTTTTCTCTTTTAATAGTTATGTCAAATCATTGAGAAACTAAAAGGGAATTTTATAAATCGGGTATGTGTTAAAGGAGAAATCCCCCCTTTAAATCTCTATGTGCAAAGAGTTATTTGTGTCATTTGAAGGGTTCACCTCTACAAAAACATTGTCATAAAAAGGCTATTGTCTTAAGGTCTATGATCTTGTATATGTCCACATTCTGATTAAATTACCATTCTATTGATGTCCAGTTTTAACCTGTTTATTTTTCTATACCTCCCTCTAGACACTTTTAACAAACTCTCAAAGATTGTCACTGTTCCATTCCAAAGCCAAGCCTATGACTAGGATGTATGTTCCATGAGGGAGGGCCCTACCTGGCAGAGAGCAGGTATTCAATAAATATTTGTTGAATGAATGAATTAATGAATGATTAATTAATTAATGGTATGAATTTAGTAAAATAGTACTCATTGAGAGTAACTGGAAAAAAGTGAGAGGGAAAAAAGACCTGCAAAATAAGTAAAAGGGACAAATTGTTCCACAAAGAAATGCCATTTTATTGCTTTTCACATGCTCTTTAAACTATGAAGGGCTAACAATTTAAGTGATACTTGGAGATATATGAATAAATCAATACAGCCACATTTATAATTATTCCATGGCCTACATGCCTAGAAAGCAGCTTAACGTACTTGAAATCTATATAGGTATTTTTAAAAGAGTCTAATACCCCCATAATTCCTACCATTACCAAACTTTTCATTATTCATTTGTGAAGCAAACTGCTGTTGGTTCCACTGAGGAAGAACTTCACACTCACTCTAATTACCGTAATTTTGAATTTGGGGAGTCCATAGATGAGAAAGTTTCTTGCAACTGATAATGTAATAGTGGTAACAGCCTCTCATTGCTGTTTTCCAGAACCTTTCTGCCAGCTAATTGCTGCTGCTGCTGCTACTGCTAAGAATGATGTTACTAGCTAACCAGATTTAAGCCAGTCATTGGAGTTTTTTTTCACCTGTGCTATCTCCTCCAGTACTCTCAATGACTTTACACTACACATACCACTATTAGGCCAGTTTTACAGATAAAGGGACTGAGGCTGAGACAGATAAAGGTCACATTCGGAACATTAGACTTCAAATTCAATCGATCAACAAGGTATCTTGTGCAATTTCTTTTACCGTTAGGATAGTTATGTGTCCCTTGCATTTTGATTTAACTTCATGCAAATTAAAGCCACCGTATCCAGCATGGTGTGATCCATGTAATAGGTGAGCAGTGAAAGTTTTACTAGATTGATGTCATTGTGTAAATAAAAGCTACAAGAGTACAACTAGTTATTTAAGAAATACTAAAAAAAAAAAAGATTTTTTGGTTAGCATTTTAAAGAGAATATATAGTATCTGTTTAGGAGAGTTTCAATATACAGGGACCTTGAAGATCACCTAGTCTAACTCTCTGCCAAAAATATCTGGCCAAGTTCAAGAGTCTTTAAAATCTTTTCATGGCTGCCCCATTGTCCTCAAGATGAAGACAGCACTTTTTAACATGATGACCTGTAAGCCTCTTCTTCCATGACCTGTCCCTGCATATCTCTTTGATCTCATCACTCTGCCTCTGTTCCTCATTCTCTCCTGCCACCCTCTGGGTCTATACCTCCCACCCAGCATCACAGACAGACACACACACTTGGCTCTTACAGCACAGAACTTCTCACAGCTCCTCTGAACCTGACAGCTCACCCTTGCTTCTGCACTTTAAGTCATGAGGTTCCATCCGCTTGCAATGTCATTCCCTCCTGCTGGATAATCTATCCTTTAAAACCCACCTCCAGACATTTGGAGAAAGTGTCTCTTAGCAGAACTTCAGCCATTCCTTCTGTTCTTTATAACACAGCACATCCCACCTGGTTGACAGTAAGTATATTTGACCCCCCCTGAGATCTCTGAAGGTAGGGACCACACCAGTCTGTCTCCTCACCGTATGGCCACAGTGCCCAGGACAGAGGCTGGATATGTATTTGGTGAGTGAATGCGTTAGATTCAGAAACCAGGATTTCTGATGCCCACTGAGTCCTCTTCCATGAATATGAGGAGGGTCCCCCAAAAGCTGGAATTATCTTCTGGATGGTGGGCTCCCTGTAGTATAGGCTTCCCCTACTAGGTGAGTGTTCTAGAAACGCATCTGTTTCAGTGTGCCAGCTGGTGTTGTTGTGAGAGGCTTCAGTAAATTTTCTTTGAAGACTCTTTCAACACATTTACGTATTATATGATGGGTGATTTACGAGCACACCTGTCCACACCATGCTGAGTGTTCAGCAATTTTTGACCAAAAACAGCATGAACCCCACCCCATACCCCACCCTCCTTATTCACCCGATCTCACCCAAAGCAATTTATTTGTTTGTTTCCCTGGATGAAAAAAGTTCTCAAAGGGAAACATTTTGCTGATGTAGAAGAGGTGAGACAAATAATGGCAGAAGCACTAAAAGGCATCAAACTTGAAGAATTCAGAAACAAGTTTTGAGCAGTGGCAAAGAGTCTCCATAGGTGTATTGCATCAAATGGAAAGTATTTTGAGGAGGGCTGAAGTTTAAACACGTAAGAATAAACATACAATTTTTTATAAATAAATTTTGGGTTCTTTTGAGTCCCCCTCATCTATCAGCTTATCAACTAGGAAAAACACAAAAGCAACCACGTGTCTGTGCAGTATGCTCTTCTGAATACTGGTGGTGGTTTTCACCTGGGAAGCCCTCTGAGCCACCCGGAAAACTCACAAAAGCTAAACCACGGCCCCGAAGCCGCTAGTTCCCTTTTTTACAATGGGAAGCGCTTCTTGATGTGGTCATGCTGGTCCTCCTGGGACAGCATCCTTCACGGTAAATAATGTCTCAAAGCTTCCTAGGGATGCGGATCACTCCTGGTGCCCACCCCACCTACAGGGAGCTCTGATTCCTTTCCGATCTGTGCTGGGATGACAGAGGGCTCGGTAGGGATGGTCTGTGAAGCCCATCCTTTCCAACACTCTCATTCTAACGGAGATTGATATGGGACGGGGGACTGTAATCTTAAAAGCCCACCGGGCAGTGGGTAGCACACCACACATTTGAACCAAGGTTTTGTGCACTATCATAATTTATTCACAGTGTGCCCTTATGAGGCAGAAACTGTTTTTAACCCATCTGTATAAATGAGGGAGAGGAAGCTTGAAGACAATAGGCGTTTGTCCAAAGTCACACACATAGAACATTTGTGGTCTATCTCCATCCAATCAGAATGCACATCAGCTCCTGGACTACTGAGAGAAGGTCAGGTGCATCCTTCATTACCAGTTGGAGCCCCTGGGTTTTCATTGCTGGCATCTCATTCTTTCTCTCCCTGTTCCTCAGTCACTCAAAGCCAGATGTCATTGTACTCACTCTTAATGTACTGCCCGGGGAGACACGTAATCAAAAAGCCTAAAGTATGGAAGTGGTCATGAGTGACCAGCATTTGTCAGTAATAACTATGACAACACCTTGTTCCTAATCCCTACTAGCTCTACCCTCTAATCCCACCCAGCTGAAACCTAGTCAGTTCCTCAGGAAAAATCAGGTAACTACGTGTACTCCCTTTCCAGTGGGCTGCTCTCTGGGCAAAGGTTTATATTATTGCCGATCATCACCAACATCTTTTCACTTACTAGCTGTTCGACCTTGCGTGACTTGCTTATCCTCGCTGTGCCTCGGTTTCTTCGTCTATAAAATGGAATGACAATGGTGTCAATCTTAAGTGTCTGTGGCAAGCTTTAGACAAGACAGCGTATGGCCTTGTAAGAGTGACACTCAGTGGAGGCCAGCTAACTTCGTAGTTAACACATAGGAGCCTCACTGGAACACCTGGCCTGGTCTCTTCTCTGAAGGGATGCCAAGACCTGGATGAAAATGCTGTAGAAAACAGATCCGTATGGACAGCCATAAACTGAGACTTGGACTAGGGATAGGATGCTCCAAGAACTGTGAAGAGACAGCACAGAGAGCTATATATCTCAGCTATATTAAAGGCTGCCGCTGCTATGCAAGGACATCCTCCTGAGGAAGCTGGATAACAAAATGCCCGCTCTCTCCTCCTTCTCCTTCCCCAAGGGCTGCATACTCACAGTCAGTGCTTTTTGGCAGTGAGACACTCGGTGATGAGTCATCTTGGGAAGCCAGTGGCTGAAGAATTATTCCCTTCACTGTCGTACCTACCCCACCAGAGTTCCACTTTCCATTCCCTACTTTATGTGCTTAAAAATCTTCTGGAGCCCCAGCCAGGTGGTGCAGTGGGTTGGAGCATGATCCGATACACCAAAAGGTTGCCCCAGGCCTGGCACTGCAAGCAGCCAGCCTAGAGTCACAGTTTGGCTTTGGCTAGGAATCTCCAAACCCAGCACAAGTAGTAGCCATCTGTGTCTGCTTTATAGCTCAGGCAGGGCACCTCAGGAAGAACACAGGTGGGGGCTGAGCTTGGCCTGCACCACTCGGGAAATCCCAGAGCCTGCACATCTAGTGGACAGCTACAGACCACATCAGAGCACCTGCCCCTGAACAGCTGCTCCTCCATGAAGGGTGGAGGGTGGTGGTCTGTGGTCACAACCAGTCTTTGTAGCTGACGGACCTGGGTAAATCCCTCCCATTGACCTGCCAACAGCAACCGAGGCTCAACAGTAAGAGCAGGGTGTACTCAGCCCATATGAAGGGCACACCTTGAGGACCCAGTTTGGGTGATAGGGGAGGCTATAGCACTGGACCCTACAGGACACCTATTATATTAGGCCATGCTACCAAGATAGGAAATCACAGCAGCTTTATCTAATACATAGAAACAAACACAGGAGGCTGCCAAAATGAGGAGACAAAGAAATATGGCCCAAATGAAAGAACAAATCAAAACTCAAAAAAAAAGTAAACTAAACAAAATAGAGATAAGCGATCTATCAGATGCAGAGTTCAAAACACTGGTTTTGAGGATGCTCAAGGAACTTAGTGAGGACCTCAGCAGCATAAAAAAGATTCAGTCAGAAACAAAGGATACACTAGTTGAAATAAAGAATAATATACAGAGAAACAGAGGTAGAGTGGATAAAGCCAAGAATCAAATCAATGATTTGGAACATAATGAAGCAAAAAACAACCAATCAGAACAAGGACAGTGTAAGTAATTTGTGGGACAACTTCAAGAGTTCCAACATTTGCATCATAGGGGTGCTTGAAGGAGAAGAGAAAGAGCAAGAAATTGGAAATCTATTTGAAAAAATAATGAAGAAAACTTCCCTAATTTGGTGAAGGAAATAGGCATTCCAGTCCAGGAAGCACAGAGAGTCCCAAACAAGATGGGTGCAAAGAGGTCTACTCCAAGACACATCATAATTAAAACGCCAAAGGCTAAAGATAAAGAGACAATCTCAAAAGCAACAAGAGAAAATCAGTTAGTTACCTACAGGGGCATCCCCATAAGACTGTCAGCTGATTTCTCAAAAGAAACTTTGCAGGCAAGAAGGGACTGGCAAGAAATATTTAAAATCATGAAAAGCAGGGACCTGCAGCCAAGATTGCTCTACCCAGCAAATATATCATTTAGAATTGAAGGGCAGGTAAAGAGTTTCTCAGACAAGAAAAAAACTGAAGGACTTCTTCATCACCAAACCATTATTATATGAAATGTTAAAGGGACTTTATAAGAAAAAAAAGATCAAAACCATGAACAATGAAATGACAATAAATACTTACCTATCAACAACTGAATGTCAAAAACAAACTAAGCAAACAAAAAGAACAGAGACAGAATCTTGGATACAGAGAGCATTTTGATGATTACCAGATGGGAGGGGGGTGCGGAGGAATGCGTGAAGAGGGGAGGGGATTAAGAAGTACAACCAGGCAGTTACAGAATAGCCGTGGGGATGTAAAGTACCATATGGAAAATGAAGCAGCCAAAGAACTTATATGCATGACCCATGGACTTGAACAATGGTGTGGGGACTGCCTGAGGGAGTGGGGGTTGCTGGGTGAAGGGGGGCCAAAGGGGGAAAAATTAGGACAACTGTAAGAGGATAATCAATAAAAAATAATCTAAAAAGTATTGAGACGAATGCAGCCCCAGCTGACATCTTAATTATAGCTTTGTGGGAGACGCTGACCCAGGAGCACGCAGCAGACAGGCCTGGATTCCTAAACCACAGACATGGTGAGATAATAAATGTTTGCTCTTTAAACTACTACATTTTGGGGGTGATTTGTTACACAGCAATAGTTAACCAGTACACCAACTCAGATTGGTTGACTCCAAAGCCTCTGAGTTGGGGGTGCTCCCTAAGATGCTAAATTGACTTTGGCATACTCCGTCTTTACTCAGGATGCTGCAAGTCCTTGTTCTGGGGACCCAACCCGGGTTTGTTCCTGCAACCTCATCCCAGCCACCTGGGGGTGCAGGACAGGTCTGACTGGACTGCGTGCTTGCAAAGTGGGGAGAGAAGTAGGCAGGCTAATTCCAGGGCCTGAGGAATAAACAGGGCAGGGGCTGCACACAGGCAGGCAGGCCTGAGAAGTGTTGGGTGTCTGGGGACCCCTATATTTTCCACCCAAGGTCCTCACCCTACTTCCTGGATCCATATCCATGTCCCACTTCAGCTCTGAGCCTCGGAGCTTCCTTCACGTAAGGGGCCCCACCAGCTACTTGGAATTCCAGTTCCGCGCCTCCCTGTCACATGTGGAGGCAAGCACCCCACGCTTCCTGAGAACTCAGCGCGTCCCCTGTGCTACGCCTTTCACCCTGACTACTCTTTCTTTCCAACCTCACTCTTCCTCCCCACAATTACTATCTTTCTGATGAACTATACAGTATTCCCTCACTTGTGGCGGGTATTACATTCTAGACCGTCCCGCAATAGGTGAAAATCCGCGAAGTGGGAACTTTACATTTATTTTAGTATTTATATATATTTTAAGCCTTTATAAACCCTCCCCACACACTTATAAACCATTCCCACTCCCTTATTAACCTTCTCCACACTTTTATAAACACTACTTATGTTCTTAAACATATTCTACACTCTTAAACCTACGTCACTTTAACAACATACACATACAGTACCACAAAATCCCACGATATAGCGAAAAATCCACGACAAATAATTAAATATAATATTTTTTAAAATCCCGTGATACAGCGAGGCCGCGATAAGTGAACCGCGATATAGAGAGGGACCGCTGTACATACTTCCAAACCCAGCTCACAGACCATTTCTTTCAGGAAATCTTTACTGACGCCTAGTGATGTACCTGCACTCTAGTATCTCGGGGTGGGTCAGAGGCGGGAGCGGGGTCCTCCGTAACACCACGTGTTCCCTCTCACATAAATGCATCACACGGTATTCTAACTGCCTTTATCTACTAACTGACAGTGCCCGAAGGGCCGGGCCTGGGGCGCATACGCTCCTTCCCAAACGCACAGCAAAGGGAGTCATGATATTTCTGAAGTGGAGGCACGGAGGTGAGAGAGGAGCATGGGGGGCGAAGCAGCCCCACGTAGGAAGACACGATTCTTTGCCCCCGGGCCGTGGCCCCCTTAGTAAATTACTACGTGTTCCCTCCAGGGGTGGGAGAAACTGACTTCTGAGGACTGGCCAGAACACCCACCCACTGGAGCCATGGTGGGCCCACCAGCCGAAGTGTCATGAACACGCACCAGCAGTTTACAAGCTGGATGCGTCCCCTTTGCACTGTGTATACATACACCAGGAGAGAAACACGTGTTTGTCCCTGGGTGGGTAATAAAAACCCAGAGAAGATTAGAAATGTCCATGAATGGGCCAGAAAGTCCTTGAGCTTCGGGGTAAACACCAGGAAAGGAAAAGCAGGCTCCGTTTCAAATGTTTCAGGGCTAGTGAAATTGGACGATACATCGTGCCTAGCACCTCTTCATTTGACTCCTAAACCCTCATAAATTTTATGTGAATCAGAAACATACGGGTAGCATTCCTCTGACTTAATTCATCAAAATATCGTTGTGTAGGAATTATGCGGATTCCAGGGAACCCCTGAAAAACGGCGTTCCTTGACCTTACGCCTGCAGAGCTCCACGTTGGTTCCCTGCAATGCGGGAGGGTGGCGCCGAACTCAGAGACTTGCCAGGGGCAGTTCTCATGCTTTGGGCTCCTTCAGAAGCCTTGGCCCAAAGTAACTGATTCTCCCCCCACACTGATAGCCAGTGAGTCTGCCTGAGATCGATTTGCTCCATCCTCCTAATGACTTAGGATGAGAAAAATAACGTTGGGGACAGTCCTTCTCAACTGTCTTGCTGGACAAAATTCCTACTCATCCTTCAGTGAGTCACATCTTTTTTTTTTTTTTTTCCACTAAATACCCCCTTAGAGAAAACATCTCTTAAATGTGGTGGCCCATGTCCCTGTCCTTTTAAACAGACATCCCTCACATGGAGATAATCAATGGATTTCAGGTCAAAGGGGTGGTAGGTGGGTGTCCGAGCACTGTGTTGAGACAGATTCTGGAGCCAGTACGAGGATTCCTGGTATTAGCAGCAATTAAAAGAGCATCAAGATTGATTTCCAATGTCTGCTTTGGACACAGCTGGAGGGAGTGATGGGTACCCGGCATTTGCTCTGCCTGCCTTGTGCTGTAATGCAGTCAGGCACGTAAGGGCCACTAACCGGTGTGTGGGGATGTCTACCTCTACGCGAGATGGTCACAGTGTTCATACTTCTGAATTCTTATGTGGGGAGAAGAAAGGCAAAGAAATGGATTCTGTGTCTCCTCCTTTGCTCTATCATCACCTGGCTTTTTGTGTTGCTTTGCCACTGGGAGCAACTTACTCTCTTGTGTTCGCTCTAGATCTCCCATCAACTAGCAAACCAGGTGACCAAGCCTTTTGGGGAGGCGGAAACAGAGTGGCTATGATTCTACATCTGGGCTCATGGGCTCTGGTATGAGTGAAATACAAGAGCTTTGTTGAACGGGATTTCTCATTCTTCTGGAGGCTCCGGTCTTCATTTCGCTGGGCCTGGTTTCTCGGGTATCAGCCATCTAGAACTGTTGCAGGGATTAGCATTGTCTTACTTAAAGATGTATGCAGTATTGAACACCATCACAAATTATGAAAGCCCCAGCTGCATTACACTGAGGGTCAATTCCTGAAAGTCACGATTATGTGCGCCCCATTCTGCAGATGGAAACGCCAGAGCTCGGGGGTGCTCTAGCAGAGGCAGAGCCGAGATTCCAGTTAGCCCAGATGTAAAAACACCTACTGCTCTCTGCCGTCCCAGCTGGCTGCACTTGGTCCTCTTCTCCCGAAGTCATTAGACCAACAGAATGTAAACTGGAGAGGCACAGAGGTTATACCTAACAGACAACAGGCCCAAGGTACCCTACCTGGTGCCAGTCTCTGGGTACAGGCGTGGCCGTCTCTGAGGGTGCTATGCTTCTGACTGGGTTCTGATTAGTTAGGAGATAAAGTCATCCCCAGACAATCAGATTCTCTAATTCATCTGAAGAGTCTTCCGGCCACATGACAACGTCTACGTATGTGTTTTGCTTTCAATGCTGCATCCTTATTCTTTGAGGTTAATAATGGAATAATTTTATTACAGTAAATCCTCTCCCATTTGGATAAGGGGAATTCATGGGGGAGGAGACAAGAGGGCCGTTTGAATTGGTGAGGAACTCAAACCGCACCATGAAGCTAGAGAGATGACATGTTTTTAAAATGTATAATTTATTTGCCAGCTAAAACAACAAGAACAAAGAGCTCTGAGGAAGCTTGGAGTATTAGAGCTCCTATGTGTCAAAGCAGTTCAAACAGGATTTGCAAAAAGGAGAGCTGAGGGGCCATTTAGAAGGAAAAGCAATATAATTGCCCTAAGACTTTCGGAAGCTCTATCTGTGTTGCATGAAAGTTTACTCTGTGCTCGGCACTCCCTGACAACAAAGAATTTCCAGAGGAGTCAGGTTGGCTCTGTTTTAATTGAAAGCGGAAACCCCATCTGAACACAACAATTTAGGTGCTGAGATTCCTCAAAACCATTTTGCTCTAGGAAGAACAAAAGCTCCTATTGTCTTGCGGTTGTAAATCATTGACTTTGAAACCACTTTTTTTTTCAGCCCTGTCCAGCCCAGGTGAAATATTCACAAATCCTACACAGGTGGAGTCTAAAGGAAAGTGCTGGAGTCACAAAACCTGGATTGTTTTCCTCCAGCTCACGGAAGGAGTCCCAATGCTCTGTGAGGAAAGTTCTGATGTTCTATGTAGTCCTTTTCTGGCTGCTATTTTTTCAGCACCCACTTCCCTTATAGAGAAGGTAGCTTCTGATGGAAAGAGGGCTGCTACTTGTGTAAACAATTATGTGGGTGCTTAAATAATAAAGTGCGATTGCTTTATAAAGTTAATGATGCCTTATTCATTAATTCCACAAATGTTTATGGAGTGTGTACACTAAGCCAGCTGTGTGGCTGGATACACCAACCCATGGTCCCCATCTGTCCTCGTGGAGTTTAAAATCTACTTGACAATGAGCAGATGAGTGCACGCACCAGCGTATGGTAATACATTGTAATAAAAGCTATCAAAGGAAGTCCTGGATGCTCTGTGAGGCAATGGGGAGATTTAATTAAGATGGGGCTGGTGGGGTGTAAGGAGAAGCTATGGAAAGAAGTCTGGGATAAGGTACTGGTAACAACAGCATGAGAATGAGTTATTCTTTCATATTTTAATTATGAAGCTTTTGTCTTCCATTGTTCTATGGAGAGTCAGCCAAGAGGTAGTCACCATGGCAGATGTCTGAGACAAACGTTGAAAAAGCCACACCCTCTGTCAAAGAAGAGGGAGCAGAGCCTACAGGGAGGGCTCTAGGGCCTGGTGCCAAGTACCAGGGTTCAAATCCTGACTCTGCTACTTGCCGGCTGGACAGCTGGAGCAAGTTTCATTTCCTCTTTTTTAAAAACGGAATGTTAACAGCACCCACTTCAGGGGATGATAGGGTTATAAGGATTAAGTGAACGAATACACACTATGTGTTTAGAACTGTCCCTCACACACGAGAAGGGGTCTGTGTTTCCAAACATACATGGATTTGCAATCTAGGGGGGCAGAACAGTTCTGTAAACCACTAGCAGAGGGAAAGGGAGACTTAGCTAAAGCTCATGTGAGTGCAAAGATGGAAACACAGTGGATTTTGTTAGAACATGTATCTATAAAAGGCTCAGTTTTGCAAAAATAAAAATAAATAACTTTATACCATACAAAGAGAGCCCTGGTCTCTGAGGCAGCACCTCCTGACTTCATCACAACCTCCACAGTGCTGTGTTGCCTGGGCGGGCGCACAAGGTGCCCAGCAGGAAATACCCCTCAAATGCGTGTTGAATGAAGACAGGAGGGGAGCTCAGGAAATCACCTGACCCAGCTCAGAAAGCGGGAAAACCCTGAGAAAGGAGGGACTCCCGCAATGGGCTCAACTGGAACGATATGTAATGTGCCGGCCTGTTCTCTTATTTTCAAGTTATTTTTTATTGCTTCTGTGTTTTGCCAGCCCTTTCCGTACTCTGCACTTTTAAAATGTACATTTCTTGTATCTATTCATTCATTTCACCAGAATGTATCTGGTGAATTACCGCTACATGCCCAGCATAGTGCTGGGTATCAGTCATCACGGTGGGAACCTTACACTCCCTGCGTGCATGGTTATCACCTCATACTCAGCACAGACAGGGAGCCTGGTTACAATGACAAGGGCATGTGCTCTGATAGAAACCAGCCCAGGATGCTGAGGGAGTGGAGAGACAATCTCTGATTTGCAATTGGCAAGAATTTGCAACTGTTTAAATGCCTTATTTCCTCCTGATGCAAAAGCACAAAGGAAACTCAAGCTTGGATTTTTGGAATAAAGTTTCAGAGAAGAGTTTGGGAGCTTTGAAACAAATGAATAAATTTAGCAGGAGAAGGAGAAGAAACTAAGGAAGAATCATAATTCTTCCTTGGTTTCAGATTTCTCTCTTTGAATAATTACATAGAATTAATTCTAGGCAAAGTGTTTCTAACATTGTCTGGCAAAAAAAATGAATAAATAAATAAGCCTCCTAAATTTCTGTTTCCATGTGAAATAACTTAAAGGTTAAAAAGCTAACAGTGCTCAGCCGGGTCTAGAGAAACTTGGCGTGGGCATGACTTGGCTTCAGAACCAGCATGACACAAAACCAAAGACAGGGGTAACATTCTGAATACAAACCTGGCAAAATAAATCTTCTCAGGAGAAGAGGATAGTAATCATGATGAAAGAAAATAAATGTAGAGAAAGCTGAAGTCAAGGAAGTTGCCCCCCCCCCAAATATTGAATGTAGATCCCATTTCACATTAAATTAATTCATTCTGCAAATGCGGAACCAGGCACTGAGCTGCGCTAGGTTCACGTGGAACAGATGCAGCTCTGCCTGCTGGGCAGTGGCAGCCACACAGAGCACCCGCAGATGACAAAGGTGACAACCAGCATCCGTTATCCATAGATTTCCAGACGACGGTGTTATAATGTCTCACCTTGTTGGAGCTGGTTGATCCCCAAAGTTCTATCTATCAATTATCATCTATTGATTATCTATCTATCTATCTATCCATTCACGAATTATTTGTTAAACATTACCAGGTGCCACCCTATTCTGTATATTTTTGTCGCAGCCTTGATTCCTTTATAGTACGTATCTCAGTGGCACTATACAACTTTTTAGTGTAATCACCTTTATTCTGTAAGGAATTGAGGGTAAGTTATCTAACTTTGGTGTCTGCAAAAAAAAAAAGAAAGAAAGAAAGTGATGGGTAAGTAGAGAACAGTAATATTATCTAGTAAGTGCAATTATGAAAACTCTTTAAATGGTTAATGGATTACAAATGGTTAATTGAAACATAAAGGACCTCCTAAGTGTGCTGGGCTATTAAGAGAGAGAGTTCTGACCCCCTAGGAGAAGGGATAAGCCACGAGGAAATACTACAAATAGATACTCACTCCTTCCTCCTTTTCGTTTTCCAGATCCATGGGATAAAGAAAATAATAACAGCTATTATTTACTAGCAGAATATACTCTTCAAAGTACTTGTTATTTGCTAACTAATTTAATCTTCCCCACAGAGTCTATGAAGGGGGACCACTTTTATCCCCAGGCTACGTGTAAGGAAACCGACTCACATCGGGATGAAAAGTAACTTGGCCCATATCTTACTTACGGCTGGCAACTGACATATACAGCATTCAAACTCAGATCAAATGGCTCCAACTTTCTCTCTGGAAAAGACAGATTCTATTCTAAAGGGTTCCTGATGGACTGAGTAGTTAATGTCTTGTATCTAATATAAGATTCATATTTGGAACTGGTCCTTACTAGGAAATATTACCATTTTTAGTTCAAATTGAACCATGACTTTTAGATGAAAATTTTGTTTTCATTTCAGTTGGCTCCATGTCCACGCTAAGCACAGACTTCTCATTCCTTGATGCGATGAAGCCTCTCCTCCTAGGCCCAGCATTGGTTCTCAACAGCAGGCCATGAACACAGATATAGCCCACACGGTTGGCTTACAACGTGTGTGTGCATGCATGTGCACACACACATGTGCACTGAGGTCACGCATGTAGGACAGACAGAATACCAGCTCCAAATGACAACAGAAAGCTGAAAACTATGAGGGAGAATAAAGCTGAGGCGACGGGAAATATGAATTTGGCTTTGGATGCAGAGTGGAGGGAGATGACGTTTTACTGGTGAGTGGACAGTATCCTAAGAGAAAGAAACAAAGCAGGCATTGCAGGAGAAGAAATCTTCATTTTTACAAGATGGCAAGTAGGAAAGTCGGTACCTGAGTATTTAGCATAGCCAATAGCTTTCGAATAAAGGGGCTAACCTTTTAGTATCAATGAAAGGGGCAGGAAGTGAGCCTCTGCAGAACAACACACGCTCACTGAGAAAGGACGACAAGGTGAAGTTCACAGTGGGAGAGTCCAGGGTCGCAGGGTAACTGCCCTGGGAAAGCGGGTCGTTTAGGAGCCAAAAGGACACACAGAGTCATGGAAAAGAAGGCTGAGGGGCACGGCCAGGGAAAGGGGCATGCTTTCCCATGAAATGACATTAACAGAGAAAAGTAAGTAACAGCAAACAACAACTATTCAGAGTAACAGAAGAAGCGAAGGGGCGTAGCTTACTGTAAGGAAATTTCAATGGACAATCCTGAGGTGGAATGGATAACTGCATCCCAGCCCGACTCCCAAATCGGTTTCACCTCCGAAAGGTCAAAGTGCCTCCGGAAGGAGAATCGCTTCGAGGGAGAAGCACAGCAGTCTCAGCTCACACAGGAGGGATCCAGGAGGCCATGCCTACCGTAGCAGGCCGACGACAGGCCTGCACCTCCCCGCACGGTTAAGGTGACAATGAATGACACAGTAACTATGAGACTACACTACTGGAAAAGACTGTTTTACAAAAGGAAATGAGAACATAGAAGATAAAGGACGGCACTTCAAAGAAGAAAATAAATGGAAACACGAAAATGTTCTGTAAAATCTTCATGATACAGGACAATTCAGTAAGAGCACGAATGCAAGTAATCTACAAGCTTGAAGACACGAGGAGAAAATACCAGAAGAAGATAAATTCTAAAAATTTCCCCATTAAGTAAATCGAACAAAACACATTAAGGAATAAAATAACATTGCCGAACTAATAGTAATCCATTGAGACTTCTTTTCCGGGAACCCAGATTCAGGGTCTGTGTCCTCCTTAATTCCAACGAGTCTCCTTCACGTGACTATGCCCAGCCATTTGGAGGTGGTTCTTGCAGGGAAACCCATGGACCTTTATTCCATATGGTGATTACGTGTTTAATGATTGCCCCACCTGGACTGTGAGCTCCCACAAAGAGGACAGTCTCTCACTACTCGTAACACCCCCGTGGATGAGTGCAAACACCGAGCGGACAGTGAATAAAATGGGGAATAAACAGACAGGTAATTGGTACCAAGATCAATGTTGTGTTTCATTCCAGCTTAAGACGGAATAAAAAGGAAAAATCGGAGAGAAGCTAGCAGGAGAACTTTCCCTTTTTTGTTTTTCCTGGGAAATGAGAACATTCTCCTGCCTGAATTGGAGACTTGGGGAAGAATCTAGCAGAGGCACCCCCATGGGGCTCCTTTCACAGCACACCATGGACACTGTGGGTCCTTTTCCAACAACCTTCTGGTAGCTGGCCGCAAGCTGTCTGGGTCTATACAATCAGTTTATTACTACAATGTTCTACCAGATGGAGATAAAAGTATCTTGAGGGAGAGGTACTTTTTTCTCATTCCCATGGCAACTCCATATGTGTTAACTGCAGTGCCCAGAGAATGGATTCAGACAGACCTATATTCAAATCCTAATTCTACTAGTTTATAGCTGTATGATCTTGGAAAAAAAAATAATGTAACTCCAAATTCAGATTCCTAATCTATAAAAATTGATGAAAGTTCCCTTCTCATGGAGAGGTATCAAGAAATATTTAAGACAATAGAAGTAAAACATTCAGCATGGCTAACTGAGACAGAATAAAACCTAAATATTATCTGATATTATTATTGTTAAATGGTACTAAAACCCTGTTTTTGTTGCATTTTCCAAACTAAGAAGGCAAATTATTCTCAAAATAAGTAGACTATGCAGATCATGCCTAAAAATACAGTAATTCTTTCAAACTAATAAGATACATTTAAAATTTTAAGCACTTCAAAGTATTTTGGGTATTCAAGTATTTGTGTATGGACATCTAAAAATAACTACTATATTTTGGTCTTGGGTAAAGAGTAATTAGTGATCTTAAAATATAGCTCTCTAGTATTGAACTGCACCTCCCATATTAAGTGGAAGAATTAATACATTTATTATATTATAGCATATTATATTATTTACTAACTTTTTCTTGTACAGATAGTCTTTGAGCTGCATTCTGAGAAATTATGTTTTAGTGCAATGGCAAACTAGCACCTCACTTGTTCTTTCTCTGTTTCTTTGGTGTCTCTCAACCAAAACAACAAACCACCTTTCCCAGTACCGCTTCTTAAGTAATTGTTCTTTGGCAGGGTCCTGTCCACTCGTCAACTGCTCACACACAGTTGACGAACATTCTCAGGCACATCTGGCTCTGCCCAGTCTGAGGGACCAGTGCAGGGACAGAAATGTCTACGCCAACCAGTGCAGAGGCAGACATGAACAGTGCCTTCGATGGTTCATTCCCAGCTCTAGGTATTTCCTTAAGGAAGGGAGGATCTAATGCCCCTAGCTTCTTCCTACCAATCTCATCACGACGCTCTTTGACATGAACTGTTTTTCGTTTTATATTTTCTGATAAGGTTTCTCTCTCGTAGTTCCACCTTTTAGATGCCAACAGTCCTCTCTTGTTAAACTGTGTTTTTTTTTCTTTTTCCCATATCAGATATTCAGGCCAATGAACCTTCCTTTCAGTTGCTTTTTCTTTCTTCCATCCTCCCCATCACTCAGTCACCATGAGGTGCCTTCAGATAATCTCATTTGCTCCTTTTATCACTGGGCCACTGCTATAAGGACAGAAGAACAAATACCTAATTTGGGAAAAGAAAAAAAAAAATCCTAGTAATGTTGAAATAAAACAAAACAACTTCCTGCTCTATATATCACCTGTGTTCAATTTAGGCTGTGCTCCATTTAGGGAGGGATATGAACAACGAAAGCCCACTGATAAAGGACAAGGCATTTTGGGCAATAGATTAAATGCCCAGGATCCAGACTTCACCAAATTATAACCTAATCTAATTCACAAGGTACTTAAGCTTTCCTTTTATAATAGCTATCATTAAAAAAAAAAAAAAAAAAAGGATCGTTTAGGTAGTTTTCAAGTATAAACAAGACTATCCAAGGAATGTTTTACCTACTTAAAAACAAAGAGAAACTAGGAAGAATGAATAAAAGGAGGCGGATTCTGGCTAAAACAGGCAGGTTCAAAGTCAAAGCCAGCAGGAATTTTTCTGTCTGGCAACATCCAGGGTGGTAGACAATCACGTAGGCATTGGAGTCAGAGCTGCAAGTTTAAATCTCCGAGGAGCTATGACTTTGGCCTTGGTCGTCCTAAGCCTTATTTTCCTTGTTTGTACAATGGGACGGTAATGACATCTACTTCAAGGGCTGCCTCGAACATTGATAGAATGTAAGTAATTGTTATGAGAACCACTCAGGGGATCTTGCCGAGGACCAAGCTGTCTCAGAAGGTAGACACTATCCAGTCTGGAGCCAGGGCTTCTTCGAGCACTTTTCATTAGCTCTTACATATAGAATGAGATGTCCCTTAAGGCTCCTTCCATCCTCCAGTTTTGTTGTTCTGTGAAGCAACCAAGCATTTGAGGATTCCTTGAGCATTGAAATGGAATATGTAAAATCAATAAGCTAATTACAAATGCCTTAACTTTTTAAATAAAGCACATCTCCAAAGAATGGCTTCTAAGTTACTATGACCTTCTTGAATTTTAATTTTTTTAAAAATATGCTACGATTTGAAAATCTCTCTCCTCTTTCTTTTTGTCTGCTTTCCTGCTTACCATCTTGAATTAGAAAACCTGAGTTCAGAGTATTGTAAATTCCATATTGATGGTGAAATTAGCTCCTTCTTCCTAAGTCTTGACTCCCTGTCTGTAACAGAATCATGTAAACACACACTTTGGTAATGCAACACTGTAGAACCTCCCCCCAAGATAGAGCAAACTTCCCCACACCACTGGGTTTGGGGATTCACTGTGACTTGCTCTGGCCAAAGGCATGCTCATGGTTTGACATGGCCTCATGTGTAGCTGCCAGTTGCCTCGGTAGCCACTGGTCCCTAAAGGATCTGACCTACGGACCTCAGTCAAACCCTAGCAACCCTAGCAGAGTGAGCAGAGCTACAGCTGACCTGTAGCCCAAAGAGCAGGGAATAAATATTTCTTACTGGAAGCCACTGAGATTTGGGATTTCCCATGCAGCAGTTTTGCAATCATAGCTAACTCTTCCCTGGACTGTCAAGCAAAAAAGGATAGGATTGAGCTACTTCTCCTTCCCCTGGGTGTCTTCCCCAGTTCACACAGTTACAAACACTAGACAATACATCAGACGTTAAGAAAAAAAGGGGGGAAATGGTGCAGCCACTTTGGAAGAGTCTGACAGCTTCTCAAAAGGTTAAGCATAGAGTTCCCATGCAATTCGGCTGTACCACGAGAAAATAAAACATGTCTACACTCCACTCTTGTCCATGAATGTTCTTAGCAGCATTGTTCATAATAGCCAAAAAGTGGAAACAACCCAAATGAGGAGTGGATAAAAGTGGCCTCTTCAGACAATGGGATAATATTTGGTCACAAAAAGGATTGTTACTACTGATGCATACTGTAACATGGATGAACCTTGAAGCTGCTATGTTAAATGAAAGGAGTCAGTCACAAAAGACCACAGTACGAGTCCGTTTATGAAATGTCTAGAACAGGCAGATCTATAGACAGAAAGTATCCTAGATAAGTGGTTGCCAGGAGCGGAGGGGCAAGTAAGGAAAGTAAGTGCTAATGGGTGGGGGGAGCGGGGTGAAGAAAAAGTTCTAAAATTAATTGTGGTGATCGTTGCCCAGCTCAATGAATAGAGTAAAACCATGGAATTTTGTCCTCTCAATAAGCGAATTGTGTGACACCGTAAGACGGCTGGTGCATAAGAAAAACCAAAAAGAAAAAACCATTCCTGAAGAGTGTGCATAACCGGAGCTACACAGCGCCTGGGAAATGATCACCTTTGCAGAGCCGTGGGTCCCAGGGTCCACGCTGTGATGGCCCTGAGGCCTGCACCAGATCTGACCCCACATGTCCCCTGCTCTGGGTCCTCAGGACAGAGTTCGTGCTCCTGGGAAGGCAAGGTTCCCCCGATGGGACTTGGTACTGCCGCTCAACACCACGTCTGTGCTGGTACCGCTCCTTCCTGACGCCCATCTGAGGCCATTCCTATTCAGATACCAACACTGGGCTCAGACTCTCTCTGGGACCCCTTTCCTGACTCGTAGGCCCACCCTGAGAAAGGAGGACTGCATCCAATCTTTAGTACGTTTACAGTCAGAGTCAGTACACCTTACAGGCATACTCGGCTTTCTCCTATACAAACCCTACCCTTTACACATATTTCTATTGTTTTATCTCTCACTAGCCTGTCTTCCTTAGTCAAAGATACATTCCTGGAAGCAACTCTTTTGTATCCTTAGCCCTTCACACGGCATCATAGCACATGGCAGGCTTTCAACATATGTCTGCAATCAAAGCAGTTGATCGCCACAGCAGCCTTAAGAGGCAGATGTTCATGCTTCATACATGAAGACGTTGAGTCTTTGAGAGGGCTAGCAATTTGCTGGGGCCTCGTAGCTAGTACTCATGACAACTGGGACTATAATAGCTCAGCGCTCCAGCCTCAAATCCCGGCTCCTTCCCAGGCCCTCATCAGAACTGAGGACGTCTCCACTAGATCTCTGTAAGTGGATGAACATGCTTCCCAACTCTTCATGCCACAGACCTTTCTGGGAGGAAAATATAGTCTAAGGTGTGTGCTCTTAGGCAAGTCGGCATTGTTCATCACCGTTGCCACTCCCTGTCTCAGCCTTCTCAGCTCCCCAATTTGGTGAACCTTTTTGGCAACTGGTACAGGAAAAACTCTATCACCCAGCATGTCCACATGAATGTCCACAGCTTCCTTTCCCATGCCTACAGGTCAAGGGCGAAAGCTACTCTGAACCTGGTAAACACTGTTCAAGTCTTTTCACCTGGACAGCAGAGCTTTATGAACTGATTTGCAGACTCTCAGGAATAAAGTCTGTGTACCATACAAGCTCACTATGTTCATGCAAAAGGACTGTATTATATTTAATTGGTCCTCTCAACTTGACTTCTTTACTCCTTCCTTAAAATTTCTAATTTTTTTAAAAACTGAAAACTCGAAATTGCTCTAGTTTTTTTTTTTTAACCCACCAGACATGGCTGGAGCAATTTCATTTATATTTATAGCTAAATTCCAACTGCATATACTCCATGCATGATTAATTCACAGATGAAGGGCTCTGAAGTTTGAATGTCTGAATAAGTACAAAGTAGGGCAGAGTTTTAAAATGGTAGCTGAAGCCAATAATTTGAATTTATAAAAAAAAAAAAATCAGAACTCACAGATAGTCTCTGGTTTAAAAATTTATGATCCCTTAGAAAACTACTTCTTTATGTAGAAAAGGAAAATATTAATCCTATGCTAACTAGACAGTGGCAAGGAGCCAAGTCTCAGCTTTAAACTTTATTTCTTTGTATCTTCTCTTGGCATAACCTTCGTAGAAATGCTACCCAGAATCCTCTGCTGTCAGGAGGTGACTATAGCCTCTGGCCTTTAGGGTCAGCTAGGTAAGAACTGCAGGTCCAGCTACATTTATAATGAGAAGGAAATGCTTCCATTTCTCATGAGGAGGTATAACTTTGCCCAAAATATTCCCTGTAAAATAAATGACCAAAGTCTAATTGCTCTAATGTGATACCTTAAGACGGCTGGTATATAAGAAATTGCTCTAATGTGTTATAAACTTCACTTTCCCTAGGTTACTGAACACACAGACGGGTTGGCATAGATTTTTTTTTTTTAAGTTCTTAACAGATTTCTCTTACACAAAGAGCAGCAAAACCCTAATTACCTTCTACATCTGGAAGAGTAGGTAAGTCTAGAGGGTATATGCTTGTACTCTTTCTCCATGCATTAAGACTGCCTGGATCCCACTAAGTAGCTCTTACCCTCTATGTCTCAGTTTCCTCATCTACAAAATGGGAATGCCAATGGTTGCTCCTACTGTGTGAGTCTATCTGAAGGGCTTAGAACAGTGCATGGCATCTAGAACACATGGAACCAATACTAACTTTTCTTGTCATTATTACCAGAACTTAGAGCCTGGCACAAAATACTGACCATTCAACCAACAACAAATGCTGTGCTTTCAAAGGACCTCAGCAGTGAGGTCTATTTGGAGCAGTAGTTGAGTGAATTTATAGAGCTGGTAGCTATAACAGGAGAGAAAAAGATCTGTCTTAAAGAATATATTTTCCCTTTACCCTGTAGACACTTGGTCGTGGGATGGTTATCTGACTTTGCCCCCAATTCTGCCCCCAAGGGTGGCCCCTCCTTGGGCCTTTCTCAGATTGTTTTTAACAGAAGAAAAAACACTATTTCCTTGAGATAAAAGGTTTTTTGTTGTTTAATCAAGCTAAGAAATGGTTAAGGAGCGCGATCTCTGGAACCAGCATGCCTAAGTTCCAACCTCGGCACGCCCATTTACAAGCTGTGTGACCCTGAGTAAGTTCATTGACCTCTCTGTGCCAGGTTTTTCCATCTGTGAAGTAGACATAATGAATGATAGCACTTACCAGATGGAGCTATGTGAGGGTGCAATGAATTACTGCGTGCAAAGTACATAAAACTGGGCCTTCAACATAGTAAACTCTCAACAGCACATTTGCTATCATTATCACATATCTTCTCCAATTACCAGGGAGGCCCCCCAAAAATCAAGAATTATATTCTGGAGGGCAGGCCCTTTGTAGTACAGGCTTCCCATGCTAGGTGAGTGTTCTAAGTAACCATCAGTATCAACGTGCCAGCTGGCGTTGTTGTGAGAGGCTGTGTCCGGCTTCAGTGAACTTTTTTGAAGACTTTCAGTGCATTTGCCCATTTCATGATGGGTGATTTTACGAACACAACTGCTCACACTGCGCTAAATATTCAGCAGTTTTTGACCAAAAACCAGCATGACCTCCATACCGGACCCTCCCTATCCATCCAATCTTGCCTCAGGCAATTTTTTTTTTTTTTTGGTGTGTTTTGCAGATATAAAAAAATCCTCAAAGGGAAATGTTTGGCTGTTGTGGAAGAGGTGAAACAAAAACGGCAGCAGCACTAAAAAGCATCAAAATCAGCAAGTTCAAAAACTGTTCTGAGCAGTAGAAAAAATGTCTCAGTAGGTGTATTGCTTCAAATGGAGAGCACTTTGAAGGTGACTGGTTTCAACATGTAAGAATAAATACACAATTTTTATAAATAAATTCTGCTTTTTTGGTCTCCCCCTGTATATGTTGGGGTTCTTGCTGTGTGTTGGGGTTACAGAGCATCTAAACTCAAGTCAATTCCTCTAAGACAAATATATGTTCAGAAGGAAAAATTTTTTCCATGTTTTTTTCCTGTAGCCATTTTACAATTAAAAAAATATGTTCTGGAACTCCCCATTTAATAACTGCAAGCAGACTTGTATCTTTGTTTTTGATACCAAAATTGCAATGTACAGCAACATTGGGTATCTTCCTGGGAGCACTGAATTAGGGCATCTCTCTACAAAAGGACAGACTGAAAGAGACACACAGCCAAGATTATCAGATACGCTTCAAGTATGGCTTTCCTCCTGGTATCATTCTTACAATATTGGCATATAAATATTCATTCTCCTATCTCCCAGAAGAGACAACACTGCCTCCTCAAGTCAAGGTTCTACTTCCCAAACAACTTCACAAATCTAAAAATCCTTGTAGATTCTTGGTCCCTCATTCCTAGTATTTACGGGCTATCATTTTGATGGGCAATTCAGTTTTTTGCCAACTTGCTTCCTCCTGCTTTCTTCCTATGTCTCAATAGCTCCTGAAGTGTCATATAGTCATCTTGTCAATGCAACTGAAATCGAATCAAATCGTGCCTGAAGACTTTGGCAGAATTTTAATATTTGTGTTGTTACTTAGTTTTGAAAATGACTATGTCAGAGCTTCTTTTTTAATGCCCCACCAGGAATCAGTCATTCATTCACTCACATGACTTCAGCAGCATCTATGTGCCAGGCCCTTGTCTCATGCTGGTCATGATGGGTCAGGTGAGGTTATTGTTAGACGTGACAGCACCTAAGACAGTTGTCAGCTTCACCAGGACTCGGCTGCAGCTCCAGTGTTGGGACTAATCAGGTGTGTATTTTAAGCCCAACCTTTGATTTTACTTATGTCATTAGTGTCCAGGAGTAAATTAAAATACTCTAACTATTTTTACATGTCTCTCCAGGAAACAAATTTCAATCACCATTCTCCCTGAGAACCATGATCTGGAGGGGAGAGGCACTTTTTTTCCAGAGTGAACACAGACACTCCCAGAGGGAGCTACCCTACTCCCTCAGCAGATCCTCTTCAACCACGGGGCTGTTTTTATTGCCTTTGTCTTTTTTTTAATGTCTAGACCTATAATGAGATATGAAAGCTAGAGCTATTTACCCCAAATAACGGGATTTAGAATAAGGATGCTGTCTCCCTCAGCTTGGCCATGGCTGGATCGAACTGTGACCTAAGGTTCTCTTCCTCTTGGCCGTGAGCCACAGTTTTTACCAGTGGACATGGGAACTCAGCACTGACCAGAGAATATCAGAAAAACACAGGCTTTACTGCGCTGGGAGATGGCATCCCATAGTACAAAAAGGAGCTAGAGAGTACCTGTGTCTCTAGAAAGCTCCTCATCCGCCACCGTACCTGAAGAATGCTATGAAGGTGGTGTTTTCTTTAGTTCTCAAGTGAAAAAGAGTAATGTATTTGGCATGTTAGCAATACACACACCAAACTTCTGAAACTAATGAACCTTGCAGAAACAAAATACCCTCTTCAGAACCTACAAGCCCCTTAAACAGATT
This sequence comes from Furipterus horrens, assembly GCF_987537825.1. NCBI lineage: Eukaryota > Metazoa > Chordata > Mammalia > Chiroptera > Furipteridae > Furipterus > Furipterus horrens. The sequence goes on along the minus strand of NW_028327172.1, from coordinate 209,864,533 downwards.
GATTTATTGCAGGACTAAGAACTAGAATGTCAAGTTTGAGCCTAAAGACAATGCTTTGCTGCTGAGGGACAGACCCGGAACCACCCTCTCATGTGATGGCCAGGCTGAGAGACTTTTGCCCTGGTCCTCATGGAGTCCCCTATCCATCAGGAGGGCAGAGGATGGGACTGGCTGGCAGAGACGCAGATCCAGTCGGGAAGGAGATGCTGACATTCTACGGTCGTCAGGTACCACATCCCCAAAGCTCTGCCTGCCCATGGGCTTTGGGAAGGAAGAAAGTGCTATAATGAAGCCACATCCTAACTACAGCAGGTGCAGAGCAGGCAGCCTCAGGAACTCCCACTTTTCAAGGGAACGGGCCACTTCGGTGGCATTTGATTATATTCCGTCGTTCACACAGCTCCCCGAAGACATGATTTTTATTTTTAGAGGAGCTTCCATTTGCTGACTGTCATGAGGGGAACACTCCAAAGGAGCTATTAGCAGTCGCTTGTTTCAGTAAACATTGAATGTAACACATGCCTCTCAAGTAATGTGTATCCAAACATACAATTTACAAATAATTAACATCATGTTAATTAGTCACATTAATTTATGCCACTTTGTGGAATTATTTCCTCGGAGTGTTTAGGAACGCTGCCAGGAGCCTGAGCCAAGCAGTGTGAGAATGTGCTGGAAGTGAGCTTTGTGCGTGGCTGTGAGCACAGCTTGGGCAAGCTGTCGCTGGGCCCTGCAGCTGATGGGGGAGCTCCTGCCCCCCAGCTGCCTAACCCCCAATCCTGACTCGGACCCTATTTTTCTCATGTAGGTTTCTGCTGCTTGTCGCTGGGTGCCCACGCTTCCCCCCACCAAACACCCACGGCCAGATGCACACAGGTGGGGGACAGCAGAAGACCTCTGCTGAGGCTGACACAGAGTGACAGGGTGCTGACAACTGGGCTTGGGTGATTTAAAAAAAAACAACCAAAAACCAAAAAAAAAAACAACTGGGAATTATTTTCTGTACACGAAGCTCCGAGAATGTGAAATGGCAAAAGGAAAGCATTAGTGTTCCAAATAGAGGGGGACCCGTGGAAAGTCTTCTTCTGCCTTTGAAATATCGGCACCCCCACAAAGATGGAGCCCCATTCTTCTCCAAGCACCTCAGATCCGAACAGGACGGCCAAGCCCAGCAGAGCAGTAGAGGAATTAGGACAAAAGGTCCTCAGAGAAAACGGACTGTGGATTTTGCAAACAGGGTGTAAATTTGGTAGGAAGAGCAAACTAAATCAAACAACAAAATTAAGTCAAGAAAATAGCGTGGTTGCAGATCGGGGGCGATGGGTTCAGTTCGATGGCTGAGCCCCAGCACGGGCAGGACAGCTCCATGGCACAGCCGGTCGGCCGCAACGGAGGGGTCTGTGACACAGGCTGTGATTGGTCCTTCTCACATCTGGTCCCTGCTGTCAAAGAGCCCAGAGGTGACCGTCTCTAAGGTTTGTTCTACTGGGGTAACAACTTGATAAGAAGAGGTGGAATTCAGAGCCTTCTTCTGAACATCACCGTATCAATTCTGGAAAGACCCAGAACAGCCCTACCACTCTTTTACCCCTGTTTTGAGTGTTGGTATTCCAAACGGGGTGATGTTTCTAAATAAATCATCAATAGCAAGGCTAAAGTCTATAACCAACATATACTCCCAAGGTCCATATATGAGCACAAAGAACTTGCATGGAAATTGAATGCAGACAAGCATTTGAGGGTGAGATTATTGAACAATATAAAACGTGATGGCAGGAGAGGGGACAGGAACTGAGGAATGTCTTTCAAGACTGTACATTAGTGAAAACAAGAAGATTAGAGTTGGTGATCAACATGATTCCTTCCCTCCAAATCCCTGTTTTATCTGTTTACTTGCACAATAGGTCATTGTAGGCTGACCTACCCCATCCAGATTCCAAGAAATTCAGAGCAAGTCAAAGGACAAAAGGATGAAAACTTGGGAAGGTGCTGTATGGAGATGCCTGTGAGATAGTAACACCCAACGTCAGTGATTAACACCTGTCCTCATGAAGTTTAATAATCTAGCAGGAGAGACAGGTGTGTGTCTGAAAAACAATATAAAAAGACCAATGTGAATAAACGATGCTATAAATGCCAAAAAGGAGGCCCCAAAATGTGTTATGTGAGCCAGAGGAAGTAATAATGATCCATTTAGAAAGTTAGAGAGATTTAGCCCAGAGAAGTTCCTTTCCTGATGCTTATTTCTAGCAATCTAAACCAATCAAGTCTGAGCTTTCTTTCCACGTGGACACATTCACACACACAGGCAGAGGGTATTTCTTTTCCCCGTAAGAAACTCTTGATTCATTGGTGTGCGAATCACATTTAGTCTATAACTCCCACCAAAGTCTTGACTAATAACAATATATTTTAAGTGTAGCTTTTTAAATTTTACTTAGGACCTATTTGGTTCACTGTCACTGAGTCAATTTAGTTTTCTTTAATATTTATCCAATAATGTTTCAGAATCCAAAAGATATGAATACATGAAAGCTCTTCCCTAATGTCCAGGACACCATCGAGAACATAAAAGCAGCAAAAAGTCATCCCAGGGTTTAAGGACGCTCTGAAACTTCAAAGAGATTTGCATGAAGCCCGCACCTAGTTTGCCCAATCTGAAATTGCACTCGGCAGGGGAAGCACTTCTCCCCATGCAGAAATCTGAAAATGTGTGCAAAAAAAATAGATCCATATTTTAATTAAAAAGGGGCCATTCTGAGCCCAGCATGCAGAAGCGTGGCATTAATATTTGTGATGCTAACCGTGGGGGACAGGGGGGCAAGGCGGGTCTTGCATCAACAGCGGGAAGTCAAAGTTGATCCTTCTTGAAATCCAGATTCTCACAGACATTAAGGGCTCTGTTTTTGCTTCAAAGTGCTCCCCAAAGACAAGGCACGTGGATGGCAGGTCTAGAGGCTCATTGGGGGAAAGGGGGGGTGATGGTGGGATGACAGTTTAATCAGGACAGTGCTTGTGGAGAACAAAAATGCTCATGGATATAGATGAGTGCAGGACTGTGTGTGTAAGTGTGTGTGTGTGTGTGTGTGTGTGTGTGTGCATGCGTGTGTGTGTGTGTGTGTAGCAGCCAACAATGACTCCACACCTATTATACAATACAAACACATGCGTAAGTGTCAATCCGCAGTTACACACATTTTAAAATGAGTATAATTTGCTCAGCAGACTTCGTCCATATTACAGCCTACTGAATACCAACGGCACTTACTGGCATTATTTGTTTGATGGAGTATGACAGCCCCATATTTGGCATTTAACAAAAATCTACACATTCAGCCAAGTTACTGCAGCAGCTCCCCAATGCTGGGATGTGGGCTCCAGCCACAGCGGCCGGTAGCCATCCCTGGCATACTCAGTGCTGCTGGGTTCATGAACATGTCTACTTTTAGCACAACTGGTTAAAAAAATCACGCGGGTCTGCACGTGTCAGGTTTTCTGTGTTAAATGGATCGTTTCCTTCTCTTAGAGAACATACTCATTGTTCTGTGAGGAAAACGTCTTTTAAAATGTAATCCGGCTCTGGAGCGCTTGGTTCCCCATTACCTTGTTAACTGAATGCCCTGGAATTTCAGGGTTGAGGACCGCAGGATGGAAAGGCGGGGAATAAGCAAAAGAGGGGCGCCTTGAGAGCTCCTGGTGCCCGGCTGCTTCTCCCTCCGTGAGGGAGAGCCCAGGGGAGGTAAGGACAGGCCGCTCAGCTCAGAATGTCGCTGGAGCTGCGCTCTCCAACACGGCCACCGTCAGCCACGGGTGGCTACTGAGCCCTTGAAATGTGACAGGTGAAACAGGAACTGAGCTTTACATTTTATTTCATTTACATTGAAGTAAAGTTAAATTTAAAACTGACGCAGTCCAAAGTACTTTCCCACCAATCCCGTGTATGATGTTGGTAGGCTAACCTTTCCAGTTAACTGCTGCATCCCATCAGAGAACACGTCCCTTCGTGGTGACAGTACTGGCTATGGGACTGCCTCTCACATTACGCAGCCCCACGCGGAGCAGTGTGTGCGGGTCTCTGCCGACAGACTGATTCAGCTTGAGTAACTGTTTTCACTGTACCATATAACCTTGTCTATGTATATATTTAAATATTTTATGCAGGCAGCATGAGTTACAGTGACTGGAATCATAATTGGGAAATCAAATTAAAATAATTGTTCTAATTATAAATTATTAAGTTAGTCTGCAGGTAAAATAAACAAGAACAGATTTTAGAAAGTAAAATGATAGCACTAATGCATCACACTTCTATAAGCAGAGAAGTCAAGAAAAAAGAGATTCAAAGGAGGAATAGCACAACTTTCAGGAGGAACGTCCACTGTAATTTAGGCGGCAGAACAAAACGGAAGTGTTTGTTGTGTAAAAAAATTAAAGGCAATACGGGGGACACTATAAAGAAATACTGTCAGCCAATATCAGTACATTTGAAAAGAACTTGCTCCCCAATACAAACCAAACATGTGGCGATGAGAAAATGTGGTTCCCGGAATACGGTTACTAGAAAACTTTAGATACATATGGACTTGGCACCGTGTATCCGTTGGACAGTGTCATGGTGCCAACAGATGCTCTATCTTTAAATTCTGTCACAACTCTGGTCCCACCAACCATTGTCATTTTATAGGTATCACCCGTCACCTCTCACTTGCTCTGAGTAGGTCCCACCCAGGTGGTCTCCTGACTTCACTCCTGCCTCCTTGTTTGCAACCCATTCTTCACACAGTGACCCACGGGTGGCACATTCCCACCACACTTAGAAAGTACACGAAGCCTGCCACAATGCCCACAGGCCCTGCATAACCCTGCCACTGTGGCCACTTCTCACCACGGTTCTTCCCTACCCCCAACCACGCTCACCTTCTTTCTATTCCTTGGAATATATTCCAGCTTGTTCCCATCTCGGGGCCTTTGGACTCATGGCCCCCTGTGTCTAGAACACTCTTTCCCCAGCTCTGTATATACCTGTTGATTAATTAAATAAAGGGATATGGGGGGAGGGGGAATTGGATTAGGTGTTGAGATTGCATCCACCCATTTAACGTTGTATCCATTCTTCCATTTATTTCAGCGAACAAACACTACATCATTCCCGCTATTTGCCAGGCAATAAGCTAGGAGCTGGGAAGCCAGATGTTTTCCAAAAAACCTCCTCTCTGTTGGAAATAAAAGGCAACATGGTTTGTGTTTCTGTTTTCCGTTCTCCCAAATGTTAATACGACTAAATTTATCTGCAGAGAAGTCATTACAGTGACTTCATGTTATCAGTATATTAAAAAAAACAAACAAACAAAAACAAATAAAAACTAGGGCTCAACTTGATGATGTTGGAAGCAGAAGATAAAAAGTTAATGATGTTACGAGTCTCAACCTGGGCTGGAAACAGAAAACAGAAACTCCAACCCAATTGACAGGATGGAAGAGGTCAGCAGGGCAGGCTCCCCTTGGGCAGGGGCCGTATATTATTGAGGTTTGTATCCTCAGAGCCAGGTCCACACTAGGAACTCAATAAATTCCTGCTAAATTGAAATCATCACTTACAATAAGCTCTTATAAGACTGAATTCCTTGAAGGCAGAGTCTATGGCTTTGGGCCTCAGCATCCTTGCGCCCTTCCACGTCCCGGCGTCTCTGCAGTTGCTGCTGCGCATTGCGGCTAAAGCCGTGAGCCCTCAACATATCAGGCACGTAACATAAACGTGACAGAGACAGTGCCCCACATACAGGGCCCACTGTGGCCGGGTCCTCTTATTTGCTTCCTCCCAAAGCCTGAAATTTAGATTTTTACTTGAAACCTGTCAGTTTTCAAACACTGACAATCGATTCAGAAGGTCTGAAAGCTCTTTGTGTGACAAACGCAGAGGCAGGCCCCTCTGGCCCACTGGCTGGTCAGGTTGTGAGCTGGATGGCAAGCAAATGGGAATAAAGGCCTTGTTAGCATCTACGCATGTCATGAGCGTCCCATTCCCCATCTCCTCAGACCTCCCAGCCTCCCTGAGCAGTGGGTTAGCTCCATTTGCGGGAGAGAACAAGAAGGTTCCAAGGGTCAGGCGGGTCACCCGCAGTCGCACAACCAGTAAGATGGTGTGGGAGGGACTGAAAGTCAAAGCCATTGATCCTTGCAATATATCGGACTGCCTTTCAATGACAGATAACAGACCAATTCTTAAACAGAGAAAGCAAAGCAGTCCTTTCAATAAGAGACCCAAAATGGTCCTGAATGTTCAGATGGGGTCATCTGTGAAACACGAACAGGAGCACCAGCTGGGAAATGCCCTCCAAAGAAAGACAAATTTTTCTGGATGTCAAGATTCTGCTGTACTTTCTTCAAGCATGAGAAGACCAACACTGCCCTTAAATATGAGGGTTGTATGTATGGATAAGGTCTGAGATATTTGGGGAAGTTTGATCTTTCTGCCTTTGGCTTGCAAAGGCTTATTTTGCAGACATGTGTTTTTGCTTAGAAATGCACAGAGGTGGATAAATCACTGGATCGGTGTCCCTGGAGCCAGCTCCATTAACTTTCTTGGCATGATGTCACCACTTAAGTCAACATGACTTAAGAATTTATATAACATTTTATTAGGCTTTAATTTCATACTTCCCCTGAATTTCAATGTTCATCTGTTGGGTAGAAAACAAATGTTACTCTTGACTCAAAGTCCAAAGTTTGCTATGTTTAACTTGTTTTTAATTTAATGAATTTACATGGATACTTTTAATTTCATCTAGGGTAGAGAGAGGGAGTTATGAACAAACTCTTCCAAAGGAAAAAAAATGATATACTAAAAATCATATATATGTATATACAATGTAATCATCTTCAAAGAAAAGTAGTAGACAGAAGTTTAAAGATCAATATAAAAAATGGAATTATTTTACCATGATTATGAGTCATGTGACTCTGGTGATTATATTTGACCAGCTCTGACCTCTGACTTCTAACCTCTTGCATTGTAATCCTACCAGGCTTTAAGTGACTACATAGCTCAGTGTTCTCATTTGAAAAGAAAACGTACACATATATATCGCTTCTCAGCCTTTTGGCTAAGATCAAGTGTAGCATCTGTTCTTATGAATTTAAAGAGAAAAAAATAACAATACCACTAGGATGCAATTAATTGAAAATTTACTCTTTAGACAAAATCATCAGACCAGTAGATTTCAACAAAGAATGATTTTGCTTTCTGGGGGACCATTATAAATGTCTGGTGACATTTTTGGTTGTCATGATCTGGGGGAGTTTGCTGCTGGCATCTAGTGGGCAGTTAGTTATAGACTACAGTCCACAGGGAAATACAATACACAGAGTGAGACATCAGAGATGCCCTGAAGATAAAGACATTATGTAGGCACCTTTTGTCTCAAGAGGAAAAAGAAAGGTACCTATTTTTTCCTGTTTCTCTGCTGAAGAATCTTATTTTGCAGTTAGATATTTGCAATGCCTCCCACAGTTGTAGAGAAGGCACAAAATTTGGAAAATCTGATCCCAAGAGTGCACAGGCCACCAAGTGGTCTTAGGCAAGGTCAAGTGCATTGAAACGTAACCTCCTTACTTATAAATGGGGCTGCAGATGATGAAGATGTCTGCCATCTGATCTCACACGATACTGAGAAAATTAAAGGAGGCCACGTTTATCAGGGCAGACAGAGATGTCACCCTCACCATCGTCATCCAGGAGAATTAAAAATATCCATGTGGAAGTAACGGTTTCCTTTTTTGTTTATTCTTTTCTTTCATTTATTCAGCAAATATTTACTGTGTACCTGCTACATGCCAGGTGTCCTGCTAAATTCTGAGGCTATAAATACGAGCAACATATCAACACCTGATCCTCTTACTGCATCACATTGTCTTCTTAAAATCACTGGATAGAGCAAGAGAAACAGATTTGGTGATAAATGACATAGACAGGCCTTCCATTCCTTATTTCTGAGTCCCTTTCATACCCAGTGACGCTCATAGGACGCCAGTGAGACTGGGAATGGCCGGAGACATGGATTGAGCTGGGTTAAGAGACAGATTGCCGTAGTCAGAGTTTGGCCCAATTGGATCCAGTCACAGGCTCACCCTGTCCCCAACGCACCAAGAAGACAGCCACGGTCTGTCCTACCTGGGGTTATGGGAGCACTTCCACACAAGAGCAGGACTCCTGGGGTTCTGATTTAATTCCCTTGAGGATCTGTAAATACACTTCTGACTTTAAAGCCTAATTACACCCTGACCTTTTCAATATTTCTTCCAGTGCCCAGAAAGAATTACTCGGCCCCACCTCCCAGCACTCTCAGGGCTCGTCACAGCACTTTGAACATGATGCGTCACATTGTCCATGGACTGCAAGTGTGTACCCACGTTTGTATATTATATTTGATGTGTCTGTCCCTGCTGCTAGACTGTGAAACCGAGGGACAAAAGAAAGGAAGTAAACATGGCTAGACAAACGGCCTACTATACGTCAGGTACTATTACCATAGCATTAATTTTCAACTCCAGAAATACAACAGAACCTTTTGGAAAGCTTAACAGAAATATGGAGGCTGCGCTGCACAGTGGTGAAGAAACAGACTGAACGGGGTGAATGCCGGCTTTCACTTACCAGCTATGGGCTTTGGGCAAGTTACTTAACCTCTCCATGACACAGTTTCCTCATCTTTGATGGGGATGATAAACTGAACTACGTCATAGGGTTGCCGTGAGGATTAAATCAAATGATTTATGCAATACAGAGCAGCGCCTGACACCTAAAATGTGTTTGCTGTAGCAGCGGTTACCACCGCAGTCACTATTTTTTATCATTGTCATCATCACCATCATTAAGGAAGCCTTTGGCCTCAGCCCAAATGCATTCCATCAGTTTCACGGAATTAGGGCTTAGGCATTAGCATTTTTTTAACTGGCTAAAAACCACTGACTTGGTATGCAGTAGGCAGCCCATAGTCATAGGAGAATCAGTGCATAATTGAATGAAATGAAGACCATGTGCCACAGAAGAGATTAGTCAGTCAAGAAGAAATGGGAGCCAGAGGGGCTTCTTCCTAGGAAGAAGTCAGACCCTGTGGGACCCTGGTAGAGGAGCTCATAAGAGCTTCTTCTCTGGGAACTTTAATTAATGGAGACGGTAACGTTCATTCTTGGAAGGTGTTCACACAAATTCTAACCTTGAGCCAGAGTAAGCCCTGTTGATCTCCTTCCAGCCTTTTAATTATTTCTCCTTCCTAAGAGACACAGGTAGAAGGGGAGAAGGTAAGTCACTGCTAGAACACTCCTGATTAATCATATACAGATTCTCTTTGTAAATATCTTCTGTTTATGTTCATCCTGCAATAGTTAGGTTGCCACCCCCGTCACGCCATTTCCCACCACTGTATCCATTCATTCAGTAAACATACATTGGCCTCTGGCCCTTCATATGTGGCACCTGGAATTGGGAATGAGAATCTTATTGATCTTTGCACCAAACCCAGCACAGAAGAGTCTCAGTAATCATTTGTTAAAAGATAAAAATAACCGAAGCAAAGCTACGTGCAGATGGCGGCTCAGAAATAAGTATATATATGACATAAACTTCTGAATTCCCTGTCCTCACATGCCTGCTCTGGGTCAAGTCCACCACCTCCCCTGCAGTCGTCGTCGTCGGCAGCCGTCCGTCTCGAGAGACGATGGTGTAGCTTCTTAAGAGTCTATCTGCACCGCCGAGAATGGTTGTGCAGTCCGACTCGGGAGTGACACGGTATCTGTCTCCTCCCGCGTTGAATCGACATCTTGCGATGACGCTGGAGTGTCCTCTCCAGTGAAGCTGAAGCTACAGAGCCTGGGCAGGGTGATATGGAGGGTCTGCTGTTGCCCATGCAGCAGACCCCCCCTCTCTTCGCAGCTGAAGGGTCCAAGGGAAAGACGGAGTCAATACAGCTTGGGTTCAGGTGCGCCGCAGGAGTTGCCGGTGTTGACTACAACGTCAAACCGCCTTAGGGACTCCGGCTCCGGATTTTCTGTCGGGGTTTACTCCCTTAGCCTTTCCCCTGAAGAGGTATGCCGCAAGGCAGCGGAGGTTTTTTGGAGTCAGCGTTTTCCTTCTCTGATGTGCCCTGACTGGAAGATCGAACCAGCGACACTTAGCTCGCAGGCCGACGCTCAATCCACTGAGCCAAACCAGCCAGGGTGACCCCGCAGTACCTTGCATAAATTAATATGGGGCTGAAAATATATTATCCAATCATAACCAACAGTGAGGAATATTTTTAAATTATACTTTACGCTATACAGTTTTATTTTTCTTGACTAAAAGGATGACTTGGAAGATAATAACAGCAGACAGAAACGAGGACCCCCTCTCCCGCCCAACATCAGCTACTGACTTGTTGGACTTCGGAAAAGAAATTGAACCACTCCAAGCCTTTGTTTCCTGGAATCAAAGAATAAAGGAAATAGAGCTTTTCTTCTAGTGAGCTCAAAGTACTTCCTCGTGTATGCTTTATTTGGTGCTCACAGCTTCCTTTCAAAGCATGTGTGATTCTTCTCACAGAGATACAGAGATGCTAAATAGTTAGCGCTAAAGTGAATTACAAGTCAAAATGAAAGAAGAAAGCACTCTTCTGACTTTGGTGGTGCGCTGGTAAATGTGTAACAACTGGCTTTCCGGAAACAAGAGCCCTGGTTTGTAGTGCCTACCAATTCCTGTGGGGTCAGTATTCCCACGGTGGCTGATTTCAAGCTGTGACTGGACTAACGAGTACAGAGCTAGGAGGAGAGGCTCACGGTCAGCTGCTGTCACAAACTGCTGACAGCTGACCCCGGTACGCCACTGTCTGGCTTCCCAAGCCAGCCCCTTACCACTCCCACAGATGCCAGAGGGGAGGGACTCCCACCTCCATCTTGCCACCTTGACCACAGGTACAAATATAGAGCTGACATTTTGAAGCACAGGGCACGTTCCCATGAAACTCCTTGAAGGCAGGACGGCAGCGCTTTGTACCCCAGCTGTTTACCGCTGTGTAGCTAGTCAATAAGGCTGCTTCTAAAGAACATATGCATTTGTAATTTAAGATCCTTTACAATAGAACCAGTCATGCTGGAAAAATAGTTCCCATCATGCCTGCTCAGACACGTGCTGATGACCTCTATTGTGTCCTGATATAGGATCTAAGCCTCCCTCGTCTGCAAGGCTGACTCAGAGACGGCGTAGGGGTTTCTTCATAGAGAGAGGGGACTGAGAAGGATTCAGAGGCCACATCCAGGCCTGTAGAAAGAGTGGAGTGGGATTGATTAGCAGGGACTGCCTGGGTGGGGTCAAGGGAGCGCAGGTTCCTGTCCTTCCCACAGCCGTCCTGTGCACACATTTAGCTACGGAAGCACGCTGTGGGTCACGACATGGCTTTTGAGGCCAGTCACCTTCCCTCTCACCATGGGCCTCTGCCGGCCTTTCGTACCCTCTGGCCTCGTGTGGGGTGATGACCACAAAACTGGCGGAGGACAACTGTAATTCAGTGCATCACCGAGGCTCACCCATTCAGACATCAGGACGACAGACACAGTGGGAGCCATGGTGTTCTTGTAAAAAAGGGCCCGAGACGCCAGGACGGTGCCATCTTGTCGTTCCATAACTTCTCGCCTTTCTTTACCTGTGTGTCTCTCCTTTGTACGCAGCACCCTCGAAGGGTTCCGTGCTCTGTGAAACCCTTCAAGGCCATCATAGCTTTGCTCTCCTCTCCTGTTCTTTGCACTTGACAACCAATCATATACTAACATATGATATGTCCTGTGTTTGCACTTATTTCGGCCTCTCCCCGCCATTGGGGTTTCCATACATGATGTAGCAGAAGAGACTTTGTACTTAGATTTGGGAATGGCTCTTGCCATTTTAATTTATGAGCCCTGCGACCTAGGGGCATGTCTCACAGCCCCTGTGAGCTTGCTTTCCCTACCTGTAGATGAGGCTGTGCACACGATTAAGCAAAATTAAAGATGCAAAGGACTTTGCATATTGCCTAGCACTAAGTAGGTACTCAAAAACACTATTCAGTAACAATCTATCTGCACTGAGGGTGATTTCACCACACTTTGAAAATAAAAACAGCAAAATCGTGCTGATGAAAATGTTAGAGGGCCAGATTCACATGAAATATCAGCAGAGAGTAAAAAATATTCATGGCAAAGAAGATGTGACTCATTTCAAGTATGCATGAAATCAGGAAACCCATGAAGGTTCATGTGAGCTGGGATGGAAGAGTCCCTGAAGACCTGGGTTCTTGTTCAGGGACTTGGATATAAGATTGGCAAGATATTATCATACTTATCCTTGATTGCAAAACCTAGAAAATGGGGACAACTGCACCTGCCTCTGAGGGGTTTGAACTAATTATGTGAAATAAATCATACTTAGTGTCTGGGATAAAGCAAGCATTCGGTAAATTAAAGCTACAGGTGTTGCTAATTTTTCATGTTCTACCGGACAGTTTACTTGGTTAAGTAAGCCTGTCTTCTCATCTTTAAAGTGATCATCAGGATGTTTTTTCTGTCTAATTCAAATGAGATATGCTGGCATGCCAGGTTTTGATGGAAATCACATTCTGGACAAATCTGAGCTAGAGTTATGAAACATCTTCTTGTCCATCTGAGGTACTGTAAATGTCTCTTCTCAAATTAGGCCCAAGGCTGGAATATAGTAAGGAATATGCCAGTGCACATTTGCTGAAGGTTGAATGGACAATCAAGTTATCAGCAGCCACCACTTACAAAGTCTCTACCAGGAGCCGACCATCGTCCTACAACTTGCATAGTCACTCTTCATTTAATGTCCCAACAACCTGAGCACATGCTGGAAGCAGGGGCTAATGTTGCCAATACCCATTTTGCAGCTGAGGAAATGCTATTCTGCCTCAAGCACTCACTGTAGGCGGGGTTCAGTGCTCAGTCTCTCACAGGTGTTATTTTACTCTGTGACTCTAGAGGACTGTGATGACCAACAGTGTGGATCCAGGAGCCGGACTCCCTGGGTTTAAATTCTGGTTCCTCCACCCCACTTTGGGAAAGTCACTCCATCTTTGGGCCTTAATGTATTCATCTATAAAATAGGGAAAATAACAGCACTTACTTTGTAGGGTTGTTATCAAGATTAAATGAGTTAATACAAATAAAGTTCTTAGAAAACTCTTGGCACGTACTAAATGCTCCATAAATGTTGGTTATTAGAGGATTATTGTCTTTCAATGAATAAAATATCAGATGAGAGCAACTGATAACTAAGGGGCAGATTACATGAATGCAGGAATCTCATGAGTGGCCTCTAAAAGCTGCTTCAGGTGGAGCCTGGACATATCCCTCAGCTCCCGCCATGATGCACGAATTGAACCAGAAGCGTTGGCTGGCTTCTGTGCCACCACACCAGCGTCCCAGTAGGAAGGGTGGGTCTCCAGGACACAACAGTTTCTGCCTAGGTCAGGCAGAGACACACGCTCTGTGGCTTGATAGACGAAGGCATGAGGAGGTGGTGGCCTCAACACCAGGGGGAACTGACAAATGTCCCTCAGGAGAGTAACACACGGTGGCCAGGAGGTGCAGGGGCTGCCCTTCTGAGTGGTCCCATTCCCAGACCTCACCAGGGTCTCCAGCACACAAAAATGAGTCAAGTTTCCCAGGAACCTTGGGAACCTGTTGAGCTTCTCAGGGTTAAGTATACTCTAAGCTGGGTGACATGGACAGGAACTGGAACCAGATGCCACAGGAAAGGACAGCGTGGCAGAACTGTTGCAGCCGGAAGGGATACCAGAGATGACCTCATTGTGAATGGTTTCTTTAAAGAGAAGAGGAGAGTAATGTGCAGAGAAGTTAGGTGACATTCCCATGTCAGTGTCAGAGATGGGACTCAATCCCAGCCCTCTGGCTCCCCCGTTGAATCTCTATGTTCAACCCAATGGACTGGCCCACTTTTCTGAGACTCCACACTTCTCCCCTTCGAGATGATGAAACTGACATGTCGAAGGGTCAGAGCTCACCTGCCTGTCCCAAGCCACTTTGTTAAGAGTTTAAAACAGGAGGGATTCCAACCAGCATCTGTCTGACCCTGAAGCAAATGCCCTAACAACTCTGCCAGTTGTTTCTCATGCTGGTATTTGTGGAAATGTTCTTGGGTTTTCTGAGTGTTCTTCAAGGACATGCTGTCTAGCCGAGTTCAGGATGATCCAACCTCACGTGAGTACTTCCCGGGTCATCTGGATGACCTATAATAACAGGGCACCACAACATGGCTTCAGCATCCTGGTGGGTTGGCGGTTTATGACGCATGGTTCCAAGGGAGAGTCTCAATGGTGATGTTCAATGTCTAATGCAGTCTCTCAAACTGGATATGGAGGGCTCCCCAACTTAGTACGTGGGGTCTGTGGTTCTCACGTTCGAAAATTACTACAGGAGACAACGCTGTTCTTCCTGGTTGCAGGGAACCTTAAAATGGCAACCACAGCAAGTTCAGGCTGTGGGCATCCCCTCAGGGTGTCCTGGGCCTCCGGACTCTGTCCAGGGGTAGTTCTGAGCCCCAGCTCCAGCCACACCCAGCCTCAGACTATTCAGGCCCGTTAACTGTGCCTGGAGGAGTCCTGTTCTTCTCTCAGCACGTGGACTTGAACCCCCATTGCACTTGGTTATGATTCCAGAACAACCACATTATCAGCCAAGTACTCAAGTGTTTTCTATGACCCAGAAATAATTTTAAATATTTTACACAGATTAACTCATGTGATAGTTATAATAACCCTATAACTTAGTGATATATATTATCATGTTCATTTTATAGATAAGAAAAACGAGGAACAAAGATATTAAGCAATTTGTCCCAGGTGATATAGAGGAGTTGCGGTGTGAAGCCAGGCAGATCCTCTTCTCTTTAGAGGGATGATCTGGTTTCACATGACACAGAACACAGCCCGTTTTGATGAAGGGTGTTCGGTAGAGAGAATTAGTGGAGGAGAGAGCAGTTGGTAGTGTGGAGAAACATGGGCTTGGTTAGACCTGGGTTCAGGTCTTGTAGCAGAGTATTTTCGCTGTGTGACTTTTCACAAGTTGCTTTACCTGCCTGAGTCTCGGTTTCCTCAAATGCAGAACACGGATAGGGATGAAGACCAAATTATATACAGCACATAGAATACGGCAAGTACTGAGCACATGGGATTATTGCAAACAATAGAAATTAGAGCACTCTCGTCTTTGAGCTCAGTTGCCAGGCTACACCCCATTTACATGGAATTAACCTCCTGGAGGGAGGAGGTGGAGATGGAGATGTTATCAGAACCGGGAGCCAAGGCATTGGAAATTAAAGCCAGACCTAGAAATGAGTGTGTTTAAATCATTCCCCTCTCACGTCAAAAGCAGAGCGGAGGGAAGAGGTAACATAGGACAGTAGAGTGAGTACCTGCCGCAAAAGAGGAGACCTGGACTCTGCTTCTGCACCTACAGGTAACTAACATTCTGCTGGAAGCCTTACTGCTGCAGCAGGTCTGAGAAGACAGCCTTGCCCAACCCTCTCAATTTATAAGGAGGACACACTGCAATCCAGAGCGTGGACATTTTCAATGTTGCACAGCAGTTTAGTGTGGGAGTCAGGAATGGGACTGAGATCACAACCCAGGTTTTCCTATCCCACCTCCAGACTCATTTCTGGACGCAGGCCTGGCAGCTCCCTGGGTCTCTGGGCTCTGAGACCCAAGCTCTGCATCCCTATGTATACTATTTTCCCAGCTTCTCTCCTGATCATCACTGCATGGATACATTCAGATAATGCCCACTATAAACCTGGACCCTTAAAAATAAGTAGACAAAAGATGTTACGGATAAACTATTTCTGCCCCCCCCACCACCGATTTATAGGTTAAAATCCTAACCCCCAATGTAATGGTAGTAGGTAAAGCTTTTGAGAAATTATTGGGTCATGAGGGTGTGGCCCTCATGAATAAGATTAGTGCCCTTATGAAGGGGAGGAAGAGACCAAAGCTATCTTTCGTGAGGACAAGGGAGAAGGCATCCAGGAAGGGAGCTCTCACCACACACCAAATAAATCTGTTGGCTTCAAGCCTCCAGAACTAAGAAAAATAAATTTCTGTTGTTTATAGCCATCCAGTCTATGGTATATTGTTGCAGCCTAAACTGACTAAGATAAATGACATAGGAATTTAGTTAAGGTAATTTTCAATTGTGATTGCAAATGGTAAACGATTATGAGGTTGCACAGGAAAGAAATGACAGATAGTATAGGATCAGAGAAGTTTTTAAAAGTTTTTTAAGCATAAAGGCCTTACAGCGGACCCTGGTACATAGCAAGTTACCAGTGTGATGTTAGCTATAATAATAATAATAATAATGATAATAATAATAATAATAACAAGAACAGTAACAATAACAACAGTTATCATCATCATCATCATCACCATCATCATCATAACCTCCCATCCCAGACAAGAATATCCCATAAAATATTTTTCAAACACAGGTTGGGATCCATTAGGGTTCATAAAATCAAATTGCTGGGTCAAAACCAATATCTTAAAAAATGAAATGGGAGAGAACAAATAAAATAAAACAGAATAGAATAGCAAGTTATCAAAATACATTTCAAATAGTAAAAGAATAGTACTGTGAAAAGTGTTTTCAGATATATATGTGCTCGAATACTGGGTTACATGTAAAATATAGTTATTACTGTGAATCATGGTCAAATGGCTTGAAAAATACTGTTGGGCAAAGAGCTGGTGCCAGGAAGACCCAGCACCTGGAAGGGCATGACTACACCTTTGATATGCTTGTCCCCCAGTCCCACCGTGCTCACTGGCTGAGGGGAGTCCTAAGGGAAGTCCTTCCTGGCCTGAGTTTTGCCCTCGGAGACACAGCACAAAGCAAAGCCCACTTCCGCAGGCTCTTCAAAACTTTCTCCCAAGCTAAGCATCTTTCTTCCTCTGATGCAATTTGCAATTTCTAGACTATCACTTGTCCCTGTTCATGCACCACCAGGGCCACCACTGTTTTTAATGTCCCCTCAGCATCTTTTTGCAGAGTCCTATCTTCTTTCTGAACCCTTGCTACATGCCAGACACTGTTCTGAGTGCTTTGCATATTCTATCAGGCTGCAGCCTGTAGTGTAAGTGACAGAAAGACAAGTCAAAATGACTTAGCCAAACAAACAAACAAAACTCTTTGCTCATGTCATTTGAAACCCAAGGGATTCAAGTATAGCTCAACCCAAATGAAGTCGTCATAACTGTTTCCTTTGTTCTGGGTGGGTTCTGCTTTGTTCTATGTTGAGCTCCCTCTCAGGCTGACCTTTCACATGGCGCTCTCAGCGGCTTGAGTCCTACCATCCCAGCTCCGCACCTGGAGCAGGAAGGAGACACTTTCCCAAGGGCTCCAGCTGTAGTCCTGGGTATGGTCCTCACTGGCCTTGCTTGGGTTCTATGCTCCCCCTTTACCAGGAATTGGGGTCATTTCCACAGAACATCATTGGCTGAGCTTGGGCTTGGGTGGTACTCAGGGAACAACTAAGATGGGGAGTTGTTCTCAGGAAACAGAAAATAAATGTAGAGCAAACTAAAGTAAGGGCCAGGTATAGAGTCCTCACAAGTCAGTCTGTAAGCAAGATACTGTCCTTAGCTGTGAAACTGAATGTCAGGATAAAGATGTAGTGTGACTAAGATCTCATGGCCAAGAGGAGACAGGACTAGGACCCTGGCCCAGAATTTCCAGTTCCTGTGCTGTGCCCATGGCCATACTTCTTTGACCACACTGTCCTTCCAGTTCAGGATGGTCTAGCTCTAGATGACCAGTTCCCTTCATCCCCACTCCCCACCTCAATATATAGACAGAGTAGCAGCTGACTTTGGAGGAGTCAGACCACATGGCTGGTTCATCCTGTGCTTTCAGTCAGCTAAAATCTGGACCCTGGTTTTTAATCAAGTTCTTCCAGCCTATACTCCTGTTAATTGTCTTCTGACAGATAGTTGGAGGAATAAAAGAAGCCTGAATGTTTCGTGGTGTTGTCTGAGCCAACGATGAGGACAGGAGACTGAGCCCTAGGCTCACGGCCAGGCAGGCAAGAGTTAATAGAATGAGAACTGTGCCCTTGTTTACTTGTGTGCTAGTTTCTTTTTTCAACTGCACTATTGGGAAGGACTACAAGACTTTCTCGCACACTCCTTATTAAAAACAGAAAATCTGTTTAGGCAGCAACTATAGCACGAAGGCAGATAGATATATATCATGCGCAGGAAAAACCAAGCTCTAGGCAGGCCAGCATCCATGGAGGCGGGGCTTGGTATCAGCCTGTCAACAGGACTAAGGATCCCTAATTAAACATCCTGCCTCACCCAGGGTCAAAATAAGGAACAATAGTGATTCTCATTCCCTACGGTAACAGGGAGAAAAGGCTTCTGTCAAGGGAAGAAAAGAACTACTTCCTTCCTTCCTTTCCTTACTTCCTCCCTTCTTTCCTTCTTTCCTTTCTTCCTTCCTTCCTCCCTCCCCTCTCTCCCTACCTTTCTCTTTCTTCCCTCCTTCCCTCCCTTGCTACCTTCCTTCCTTTCTTTCTTCCTTTCTCTTTCCCTTCCTGCCTTCTTCTCTTTTTCTTCATTCCCTCCCTCCCTCCCTTCACTCTTTCCCCGGTCATCATTAAAGATTCTGGTTTGTGACCAAAGGGATCGTGAGTCTGCAGGAGGGTAGTAATTACAACTCTCCTCCTTTTCAGGGATGAAGGCATAGATGCACTTCACAAGAGAAAGCTTTGTTTAAAATCTATAAATACATAGTTGGTTGCCTTTGTTTGTTTGCTTTTGGTGTGATGCTCCTATAACACCAGACCGACATCTTACTTTGGGAGATTTCTAGGTCCCAGGGCGGTAAGACGCACACATAGCACACACTCCACTAAGAGACCATGTTGAAAACACTTGTGGACACTTAATGAATAATTGTTGATGGAATAAATAAGTGTTAGAAGTAGGAGAACTTGGAAGTCAAGATTATTCCTGTGCCCATGTTTGCCCTTGGAGCTGGGATTGTGCACAACTCTTGGAACAGGTAGCAGTGGGAAAAGGCTTGGGTCTTCCACAGCATGCCCACCCTCTTGTCATGTACACCCTCTGTCGAAGAATAAATTTTAGCTAGCTCTGAAAATTGTTCCACGAGGCTTTTGGAACTCTCAGACTTTTGCAGAGGGTTTGGGATTCTGAATGTTACTTGAGTGTGCTTTTTCTCTTTGCTGTTATTAAAATAAGTAAGCCCTGGAGTGAGTTACTTATGTACAAGAACATTCGGCGATGCCTGGAGACATTTTGGTTGCCACAGTGGTGGGGTTGATTGCATCTAGTGGGTAGAGGGTCAGGGATGCTGTTAAACACCCTAAAAAGCACAGGCAACCCATTACCCCCATTCTGTACCATCAGATCATCTACCCAGAATGCCCTCAGTGCTGCGGTTGAGAAATGGGGTCACCCTGACTGAGAGGTTCTTGTGGAAAAGGAGGGGAATCATGAATATAAACTGAGAATATCATTCCTCTTTTGCATTTCTTCCCCACTTTCCCAAGGCCCGTTAAATTCCGTGGGTTATCTGTTCCCAGAGCACAGAGAGAGCCCGTAGGGAAATCAGAGCAAAGATCAATAATAATAATAACAGTAACGACTCACATTTGTAGATCACTTTGCTGTTTACCAAGTGCTCCCTCATATATTAACTCAACTGGAGCTTCACTGGGGAAGGAAGTTGGAAAGATTTCCCTAAGCATATTTCCTATTTTATGCTCTTCCAGAATTAATGGTTTCAAACAAATTAGAAATAGATTAAATGAAGTACCTTTGGTCAAACAGAAAAGCAATTACATGATAGGAAATTGTAATAATCCATCACGGGCATCTGCTCGTGAATCCCAGTCCTGGTTCCAGTTTTGGTGGGCACCTGCTGTGAACGTTCAAGCACAGAGAGATCACCTGCCCTCCATCTTTGAGATGCCAACATAAAGGGCAGTCATCATGGAGAAGGTATTGGGAGAGGGACCCAAGATCTTCCCGTGGTAATTCAGGGGAACCTGTCATTCTTTGTGTACTCACAGATTGGGCTGGCCTGGTCCCTTGGGTGGGTACTTACATGCTATAATTTCATTTCTGGGCGCCACTTATTTGCCAGGGAAGGAATGTCATTCACCCGCATTGGATGGAGAAGAAAACTGAGAAGTTACACAATTTCCTCAGATCACACAAGAAGGAACAGCTGGTGGGCCCAGATTTGAACCCTTAGTCTGTCTGCCCCCTAGTGTGTGTATCATCTATGATGTCAGGTGAGATCTGTGAATGCTTGGGACTGGGTACACAGAAGGTACCAAATCAGCCCTTGTTATCATTGTCATTTTCCTGGAGAAAATTAAAGAAGTAAAAAACCCTTACTTGTTCTTATGTTTATACATATGGGAGCTCTGCAAACAATGGGATATTGAAATCACTAATGTGTGTCCACAGTTCTAAATGTTGTCACTGCACTCCTTCTGTACCTTCTTAAAAGTTTTCAGTTTGAAATAACTGTAGGTTCACACACAGTTGTAAGAAATAATACAGAGAGACCCCAATCCCAACCATTCTTTATGTATTCCCCCCCATGGTGGCATGCGGCAGAACTCTAGTCCCCTATGACAACCAGGGGACCATCGTTGGCATGGATACAGGTGTCCCACCTTATTCAAATCTCACCACTTTTAAATGCGGTCAGATGTACGTGTGTGTGCCTAGTTTCATGCAATCCCATCACATATGCACGTTTTTACATTTTATGGCATGTTAAGGACTCTTTGTAACTTTAATACAAATCAAATAATAGTACAAAACTACGATGAGACACATTTCTAACGTAGAGTAATTCAACTGAGAAGGTATGCCCTGTGCCAGGCACATTAAAAAAAAATACTAGGCACCAAGAGAAAGAAAACCCGGGCCCGCTGTGATGGAATTCGGGGTCTTGTGGGAAAGGCAGGGGTGTAGATCATCACAGGTGAGCGCAAAATGAATGAAGCCTTTTAATTAGTTGTAAAAAATCAAGATGAATAAGATTATGTATTTTGGTGATTATTATATTGGCTTCGATCCAAAGTCACTTAAACCTTTAACACTATACATGTCAATATAATAATAGCTCTCACGAAACATATGTTTAACATTTTAAAATATTAACTCTAATGATCTGTCAATATGGTATCTGTGTATCTCTTCTCATTGCAACAATTCAATTCAATATGTTAAAACATAAAAATAAATCAACTCCAGATTTGAGTTATTCATGCAAAGATTCCCCCATTTCTTCATTATAAGATTATTTAGAATTCCACAAAATACATATATCTGTCTGTGCTTGATTCAACAAAGATGCCTGTCAGATGAGAAGACAATATTTGGCATATTGACAGGTGCTCTTTAAGCTTTTATAAAGAATAAGGAAAAGAACAATATTTCATACCCACATGAAAGCCTCTATTGGGAGAAGCCAGAGGAAACGTATTTTCTAACTAACATCATGTCCATATACTGGACACAGTCAATTTCCCATGTGGTGGGGGCAAGGCTGCTTAATGGGGGTGTGTGTTTAACAGGGTGTGCGTTTGTGTGTGAAACAGCCTCACCTGCAACTGAATCCAAACACATTTTTTTCTTTGTTGCTAAATCTAGCCCACTTTCTCCTGGAGCCTGTTCCTGACCCAGTGTTCAAGAGCCATGCAAAAATCCTGAAAGATGTTGATACAGGAGAATAAGACAAGACTGCAGAGCGTTTTGTCTCTTTCTCTACTGCACCCTCCTTATTGCTAGAGAGTGGAGAATGAATCCACTTGCATTTTAACAGGGGAAGACCAGACGTGCATGAAGGCAAAGCCTCTAGGCCAGAGTCACAGCACTCACAGCTGACCTAGTCGGGACTGGAGCATGCATGCCGGGGCTCCTGCTTTGTGCAAGGCGCAGTAGCAGCGCCTGTGCAGGATTTCACAGAAGCATCATCTACCACTTGTTATATATAAGGCCTAGTGTTAAGTTCCAGAGATACAATCAACCCTAAGAAATCATCTCTACCTTTGAGAAGTATATAGTCTAGATAAAAAGCCAGAAATTAGCAGCATTTCAAGGGTGATAGAGAATAACATAATACTTGATTTTTTAAAAGATAATTTATTTATTTGTTTGTTTGTTTATTTATTTTATTTTTAGAGAGAGGGGAAAGGAGAAAGAGACGGAGAGAAACATCCCTGTGTGGTTGCCTCTCACTCGCACCCCCAACTGGGGACCTGACGTGCAATCTAGTCATGTGCCCTGACTGGGAATCGAACCAGCGACACTTGGCTCGCAGGCCGACACTCAATCCACTGAGCCACAGCAGCCAGGGCTAATACCTGATTTTTAGAAAGCATACGATGTAAGCTATAAACACGGCAAGAATACCAAAAAGCAGGGAAGGACCTGCGAGCCGAGCAAGGATTCTTAGAAACGGTAAGGTCTGCATGGAGTGTTAAAATGGGGAGCAGCCAGCTGCCAGGTGGAGAGGCCAGAACAGAGGCCCCAGCTTTCAGAGTCCGAGTCAGACAAGCTGGGATTTCATTCTCGGCCTCTCACTTACCGGCAGCGAGTTTGAGAAAGCTCCTTAAGCTCTTTGAGCCTCACTTCCCCTGGTTAGCAGGGATGGAACAGCACCTGCGTGAGAGCATTGTAGGGGGGACGCACGTGTTAATACCTGTGAAGCACTTAGCATACTCAGTGGGTGCTGGAGGAAGACAACCCCTAGGGTGGCGGGGTACAGGGCAGGGAGAGGGGAGCAATAGCGTGAGTGAATTCACAGAAGGATGGAGAGAGTTCAGGGCTGACCAGAGCCAGCAGAGCAGCTCAGCTTCTTTCCTGATCAGCAAAGGGTATTCTGAGCTAACCTAACCAAATCAAAACCTATAAGCATATGTGCATAAAATATGTTAGCAGATTTTAAAAAACAGTGATTCACCACCAACAAGGCAGAAGGAAGAAAAACACCTCAGTCCGTGGGCGAGAATTGCGAAGGGGAAGCGGAGGCGGGAGCACCGGGTCGGGCAGGATCCCCGCGATGGGGAGAACGGAGTACAACCCACACCCCGCAAATCCAGAGCCTCCGTGTCACCGCGCGGCGACTGCGCTGGCTCCTCAGGAGACGAGACCCCACCTCGGGAAAGGACATGGCAGTTTACCGATCTGCGGTTTTAGCTGATGCCACAGAGCTCCAGAACACGTTTTGGGGTTAGGGCCACGATCTTGGTTCACACAATTAGGGGGCTCATAGAGTTTATTACCCAACCCGGGAGGCTTTTGGTCAGACAAAGGCTAAACCAGATGCAACGACGGGAAAACGGAGGGGAACTAGAACTGTCCCACGGAACCGGAGGCCGAGCTCCCGCGTCGTACAAACCCCGTGAATAATATTAACTTCCTGCTCGTTGGTCTGTCGTCGAAACTCTGGGAAACGACTGGACATAGTTTCACCATGCTTGATGGGTATATCTGGGACTGTCTGAAGTAGAATACGAGTCTCTATAAAATTTAGATTGAGAGGTCTGGGAAACACTGCCAAGGTATCGACAGCCATTCCCCCCAGCATCTGAAACTGGGAATAGCCCTCCATTGTATTCAGACCAGCAGTGGAGAGACAGCGCATGGACTTCAGAGCTCAGAACCCCACCAGAGTCCCCGGGCAGGACGGCCACACCTGAGAAACCATGCCGCCCCAGCCCAATAGGTCACTTCTTCCTTCTATAGCTCCGAGGGACACAGTTACAGATGCACTGGTGTGACTTTCATCTTCCCCACGGCAACACACAGTCAAGGGCACCTCAAGAGTTAACATCTGTGGAGCAATTTTGTGCCAAGCCTGCCAGTAAGTTATTTCTTAACATTTCAATTCAAGTTGTATACTTGAATACAACAAACTGACTATATTATTGATTTGGGGGTACCCTTACCCCCATTTGGTCATGAAGTGGCCAGTCTAGGTGTACCCCAGATGTAGGGTGTGTGCAGTGATTTGGGGCAATGGTGGGGTTTCAGGGTTCCAGGGGCACCTTGCCCCGGGGGTTGGGTTTCCAAGTGGAATGAGCTTCCCGGAGTCACGCTCTGGGCCTCTCTTGGGCCCCTGCCTCCCTGTATCCCGGAGAACGTGGAATGAGCTATGTGGTAAGTTCTGGAGGCGTTAGTGGCTTGTTTAATCCTCACGCCAATGCTCTAAGGTAGACACTAAGGTCTGTCATGTCCATTTCAAAGGTGGGGAGGGGGGCAAACAGAAGTGAAGTGAGCTGTTTACAGTCACGTGGCCAGTGCTGGTTAGGGGCAGGATGTGCCTGTCCCTGGGCTGCCTTCGGTCCCTGTGCTCTGAACCATTACACTCCACAGCCACGGCTAAGGGGTCCCTGAGAATGGGTGGTCAGGGAAGGAAGTGAGGAGAAGATGGGTGGAGGAGGGGCATGAGAACATTCCAGAAAGAGGAACTGATGTAAATAAAAGGCCGGAGGTGGAGCAGTCAAAAGGATGGTCCCCTCGGCTCCCGACAGCCAGCCTGACCAGAGCAGAGGGTCTGCACAGGGGGAGAGGACACAGATTATCCCTTTTCTACTTGGAAGATCTTTCTCTTGTTCCTTCCCCTCATCAAAGCTAATTTCCACTTTTATCCCCTTCTAGACTTGATGAAACAAAAGTAGGGAAGCACAATCTGCTTCGTCTTAGCCCTCTTTTACCAACTGCATTGAAAGGCCACCTCTGGGAGTGGGTGCCAGTACTTGTCTTTCCAAACCTTACCATGTGAGCCCGTAAAATACTCGCCATTTCCAGGATCGTTGCAATATTCAGGGAGCCACACTGAGAACTCAATCTCATTTACTGCTAGCAAAACTTGCCTAGGAAGACACTGTCTCTAGTTTAGAGATAGAAAATTGGGGCTCAGAAAGGCTATGTGGCATACCCAGTGGCACACAGTCACTAAGTATAGGAGCACGGATCTGAATTCTGGCCTATCCTACTGCAAGATCATGCTCTTATCCATTGTTGCACACTTCACTTCCATCTGCCTTTTCAGTAAGTGGCAGCAGATACAGAAGTAGACCAAGGATGACTGCAAATGAAAACAAAAACCAAGAACCCTCATACAATCAACCGATCTGCATTCTCCTATCTTATTAATTAGAATCAGTGGTTCTTGATTCTAATACAACCAAAAATGACAAAAACATCCATGCACGATTCAGTTAAATAGCAACCTTGGGGATTTCCCAGTAAAACGAAAAGTCATAAGGAAACAGCATTGCGGTGGGCAGGATTCTAAGATGGCACCACGAGACTCTGGCTCCTGGTTATTCAGTATAAGCTACTGCAGAGGCATTTGGCAGATGCAATTGGAGTCCCAGATAAAGGGTTCTCAAATAGGCAGAGTATCCAGATGGGCTTGATCCAACCATATGAACCCTTTAAAAGCAGAGCTTTTTCTCTGGCTGACCATAGAAGAGGAAATCAGAGAAACTCGAACTGTGAGGGAAATTTGAGGGGAGGTAGGGGATGAGCTGGAGGGGATTCAAGTGGCCTCCAGAAGACACGCGCTGTCCCTGGTCAGCAGCACAGAAGGAAATGGGCACCTCAGTCCTACCACCACGAGAAATGGAATTCTTCCAACAACCTGAACGAACCTGGAGTCCACCCCAGTTGACACTCTGACTTGGGCCTTATGAGACCCTACGCTGAGCCTACCTGGCCATCAGACGTACAAAACTAAGAGAGAATGAGAGAATACATGTTAACGTAAACCATTTAAGTTTGTTGTGATTTGTTACACAGCGCGCACACACACAAAGAATGCCAAAGTTTCACTGTAATAATGTGAATTATTGAAATGCATGCTATTGTTCATTTTAATAAAAATGTATGCATCCCAGTTCTGCAAACTTGAGAGCTGGGGAAATCTACTTTCAGCGGCATTAAGTTTAACTGTCCAGGGACATAGGAGGTGAGTGCCTATTTATAAGTGATGAGTTACAGTCATAGGCAGAACAGACCATTTTTCCAGGCAAGTATGTACCTTTTAAAAAGAGTTTTAATGTCATTTTAAACATTACTCATCAACATGTTTATTTTATAGAGACAGAGAGAAGACATTGTGTAAAACAGTTGCTGGGACTTGAGTTTTAAATAAGTAAAGAGTGTGTGTTCCTGCATTGTGATGTGATGTTTTTAGTCTGTCAGGAAAGAAGGAAAGCCTTAGAAACATGTCACAAAGTAACTTGACAAAGAAAAGGATCCTAGTTGAGGTCCTGTCAGCCCTGAAAGGCAGGCATTTTCATCTCTCTGAGGACGAGAGTAAGAGATATAGAAACAGTTACAATAAGGTCGACAGAAAGAAAGGATGAACTAGCTGGTCCCTCCCTCATTTCCAGCTGAAAGCTTTGCCTCCTCACTGACCATTGAGCCTCATCATAAGATGGCGATGAGGACAACCAACATATTTCATAAAGCACTTAAACAGTGACACATACGGGTTGATATCCAATAAATGCACATTCTTGCCCCTCCAGACTACCACCGGTTAGTTGGGAATGCTGCTTCCCCACTCCTGATGTTCCTTTCCTGTGCCAGCAACTTGATTAATTTAAGATCCTTGATAAG
Source organism: Furipterus horrens (assembly GCF_987537825.1). NCBI lineage: Eukaryota > Metazoa > Chordata > Mammalia > Chiroptera > Furipteridae > Furipterus > Furipterus horrens. The sequence goes on along the minus strand of NW_028327172.1, from coordinate 209,837,813 downwards.
CTTGGCTCAGCTCCGCCTTCCTGCTTCCTCCTTCAAGAAGTCAGCTGTCCTTCCAGGGACCAGCTTAGTCCCTACAGGAGGGTATTTATCAATATCCAGCTTTGCACCCAGTTCTGGGGTTCAGAATGAGAATCCCACTTGGCCAACAGACCTCATGCCAATTCATTCAATCTGGCTGCTCAACAATGAAGGTGATATTTCAGTCTAATCTTTAATGTTCTATTTCACTTTTCCACTTGTTCAAAACCAAGATGGGAGATGGGGTTAATCAAATTTCTCTTTGGAGCTCCCAAGAACACCCCTAAGAAACTATAACTCATCTCCATTTTATTTCAAGGTACATGACTGAGCTACCAAAAGCAGACCCTCTGATTTGAGGACATGACCCTGAGTTGATATCCCTTTGTATTTACAAATCTCTCTGATAAACTGCATTAAGCAATTTTTTTGCCTGACCAACCCACCCAACTTGGGAGCTCTCTACTCCAGAGATAAATGAGAAGTGAACTTAAATAAATGTTTATGGGGTCCAAAAGATAATAATGTCACTTTAAAGAATTCATTACAAAATCAGCAAGTGTATTAGCTCCAAATATAGTTCTGTTCTGGAAAATTCCACTTGAAGATAACCGCACAGCTGGGAAATCTCACATAGGCCTACTTCCTGCCTAATACTAATATTATGTGTCCCTCGTCCCCAAGAGCTAACATAACTTCAAGCATAAACTAACATAGGCTAAAAATGTATACTGTGGTGATGTTCTAAAAAAATCCAAACTGAATTTTGGAGGAATTAGGACACCTGAGATCTAGAGCTAGTACTGCCACTGATTAGCAATGGGGCCCTGATCAAATCACTTTATGTCACTAATAAACTTTGGCTAATTAATCTGTAAGAGAGGTTGCTTGGACTGTAATCTACGAAGTTCCTTCCAGCTCTAAAATTGTGCCCTTCTAGGGCCAATTAACCAAGAGCACAGGAGTAGAATCCATCAGAAAGTTGGGGAAGTGTCCACTAAGCAGAGTGTAGGTACCACTGCCAGCAGAAATTGTCCCCATCATGGAGGTGTCAAGATATAGAAAAGTAGAATTATGGATTAAGGTATTAATAAAAGTAACATTAGCTGCTGGAAGAGATAGAACCCCCAAATCTCAGTAGTTTATAGATGAACAGAACTTTCCCCCTGCTCATGGACCCTCTGGTGGGGAGGTTCAGCAATGACTTGAGGACCCCGACCCCTCTGTCTTGTGGCCCCATCACCCTCAGCGCCTCTAATGCTTCAATTCCATCCAGTGCAGAAATGCAAGAAGACACATCTTCTTTTTAACCACTCAGCTCAAAAAACAACACACATGCCTGTCCTCATGTTCTTTTGGCAGTACCAGGTCCTAAGACCTCATGTAGATACAAAAGGGCAAGAAGGGGGCATGGAATTATAGTTCCAGACTGGGCATCCACTTAGCAGCAATAACTTTCCTCTGTGGAAAATGGAAATCAGTCTTTGGAGAGCAATAGCCCCATCTTTCAGAGTTAACGTGATGTGCTCCTTGCAGATACAAACTTTCTATTTTTCTATGGCAACTTTCACATTAGCAAATAATTTCTGCTTTGTCTGGCTTTAATTATGGGACGCAAGTGCGCCAAATAACACAGGACCATTCACGACTAAAATCGAGCTAACCTCAGTTGAAATCCAGTGTGTGTTTTGTTCTGTGTACCTTTTTGTTCGCCATGTGTGCACGCAGAAATCCGAGCCAGATGCCGTGAGAGGAAAAAACGTGACCGCAGTGATTTGGGTTGAACTCTAACAAGAACGAACACATGAAGAATGGCTGGATTCAGGTAGAATGCAACTCATCAAGAATATGCTACAAAATATGTATATATTCCTTGATTGCTCATTCATCATATTTTGGCTTATGGAGCTGTTGACAGAGTTATATTTCTCATTTTGTGGGGGGAAAAAAAACACTTGAAAAAAGTGTCATGTTGTTATCTAGGTAGCTGAACCTTGTTAAATGTGTTTTCTAAGGCAAAGAAAAGTCTAGATTTAGAAAGCTCAGTCTTGCACGCACTAGAAATTCAGACTTTGAATTCTGTGTTTGAGAACATGTCCACCATACATTACTATCTATGCATGAAATAAAAACTTATTTAATATACAGATTAAGACTTCTGTGTCAACAAAGAATATCAACTACAGCAAGGACTGGGAAACTTTTTCTGTAAAGGGCCAAACAGTAGATCTTGTAGGTTTGATGGGCCATGTAGTCTCTGTCCCCACTATTCAACTTGGCCTTTGTAGCAGGAAAGCAGGAAACGGCCAGAGACGATATATAAATGAATAGGCGTGGCTGTGTTCCAATAAAACTTTATTTACAAAAACAGGCAATATAGTGGATCTGACCCACAGGCTGTAGTTCACAGATCATTATACCAAAGACAAAATGGCTAAAAACCCCAAATGGGACATTTACTTATGACTGGGAGGGAGCTTCAGTTTTCCTCTTCCATTTTGGAGCTGGATCTTCTAGGTTTGTTTGGAAATTCTTGTATAAAATAAATAACATTCCTTTTATAAACAGGTGATAAAGGGGAGAGAGATTTACCAGCTGCTAATGAACAGAGTCAGAGACCCAGGAGACCAAGTGCTAATTCTGGCTCTGTCACTAGGGGGGACTTTGAACTTGCTTGTCTCACGTCATTTGAATAGGCTTTTGTTTCTGCTTCCCTAAAATAAGGGAGTTAGGTGAGGTTACGGCAGATCTCTTTCGTATCTCTTAAGCTCTTTTTAGACTGGAGAGTTAACTGTGCTGAAAAAGTTCTTTAAATTTCAACTCAGAGGGTACAGTTGCCAAGAACGTCACCTTGGATGAGTTACTAAACTCTCAAAAACCTCAATCTCCTCAACTGTTCAATGGATCTCCTTCTCCCTACCCATCAGAATGGAAGGAAATAATGCATGAGGAAGCAAGTAGCAGGCAGTCCAGAAGCAGATTTAAGGTTTCAGTCTGAGGCAAACCCAAATGCGGATTCCGTGACTGATGTAGAGAAATGTTCCCAGCCCAGTTACCCTGAGATAACAACTAGTAACAGTCAAAGCTGCCTCTCCCCGCCTTACAATCTAGAAGCATTCTTAAGCGAGTGATTGTCAAAAAACAAGTAGAAGTCAGACAAAATGCAAATGTGACCGATCAAGTCTAACTACAAGGTCTCAAGAATTCAGTTCTCACGGGGCAGAAAGCTCCAAGCGGGACGTGGCCAGGAGTGAGGCATCACCCAACTCCCTTCACTAGATGCCCACAGAACTGTCCTCCAGTCTCTCCCTTCCTGGTGGCTGTTTCTGCATCACAGACCAAGCCATAAACCCGCATCCTAAGAGAGGGCTGCCAGTGCGCAGTTAGGAGGGAAGCGTATCGCCTCCATGGGCCAGTCACCTGCTGGCACCTCAGGACAGGTCCTCTCACTGTACCGTCGCAGCCTGGCTCTGCAGCGGGCATTAATGACGCGCCTCACTGTCCCCGGGGCGGAGGCTGAAGCTCCACAGGTCATGCTCTTGCTCTCAGGCACAGTTCTCAGGGCAGGATAGGAACCTTTGGGCAGAGATGGCAACACACAGAGGTGGGGCATCTGAAACAAAACTTCCTCGTGAACCTGAGAGCCAGGGACGGCTTCCCCACAAACCACTGGGCTCCGAGAAGGTGGATGAGGCAGGGAGACCATCAGAACCCAAGTCAGGAGTACCAGATGGTTGCTCTTGACTTGGAACGGAGACTTGCACATGGCAACTGAACACCATGTGTTTTTGAATGAATGTGTGAATCTATCAAGCAATCAATGAAGGCCTGGCTGATACTCAGGTTACCAGTACCACACTGATCCATGGATAAAAATGACTCTTGTTTTGATTTTTTTTGTTTTTGTGTTTAATGCATGTCCTTGTTCTTGCTACAAATCACATTTGTCCTTAGTCACCCAGCTTTCTCCCTTCTGAAGCCTGACCTCCTATATACTTCTTTCCTGGCTTCTGCCTCCCGTCCTCCTCATTTTCATCCCGAATGCTTTCAGAAAAAAACCTTGAGAATAAAAAATTTTTTTCCACTGGTGGAATGTGGGGTGAGAGGGGAGGATTTCTTGTCTTCATGTACATTTATATTGTTTAACTTTCCTCTATAAACTTTTTAAAAAGCACTAATTTGAGTTCATTAATGTAATGCCATGTGCTTCTTGTTAAGAAACCTATTTTCAGTTATGGGAATGATAATAGTTAAGGAAGAGAGTGATTTAAGGGATAGATAAGCTAAGCCTGGATTTCTTTAGAAACCAAACACCAGCAGACCCTGTTGGCAACCGTATCCACCATGACCAATTAATGTGCACTTGCTTCTTAGGGGAACTCCTCCCCTCCCCTCACGGCCCCAGCCCCCACCATAACTCCTTTATGGAGGGTACTGTGCTAGGCTGGGGTCAAAAAGGAGTCCAGAAAAAGGAGTTAAAATATGAGACTAGATGATTGTATGGTAGGAACTGTCTCCTGAGTTTTCAGGATGGAGACGTTAGCATGGTTTGGAACTGGAATTAACCTCGTTCATCACAAATAAAAATGTGGGGAATAACAGAATGAGCCCATCTCTGATTCAACACACATTATAGACACAAGTACTGGGAACTAGTCTCACGCTCATTCAGCATCTAATAAGTGTTGGGCCTTGGGCTAGATTTTTTTATATTAATTTTTAGCTTCAGAACCACTTTAAGAGTCAAATAAAAAAATGAGGCGTAAAGACTTATATGCACTATTCCAAGCTACAGGATGTGAAAATGAATGAACGGGGATTTGAACTCTAGTCTGTGGGACCCGGAAGCCCTCTTATTCTTATTGCTTTTGCAACCACGCTACACACACAAGTGACCTCCACCCAGCAGGAAAAGAGCACTTCAACAGTAGTTGGATGGGGGAACTTGGAAAGAAGATGAAGGCAAGACCCATGAAACAAACATCCTTTGAATAAAGTAGGTATTTCATCACAGATCCCTCATCTCACCCAACTCAGGCAGGTGCTCCGTGGCCTGCAGGGCAGAGGAGGCCAGTCCGTGACACCGAGGTCAGGTGCCTGAGTCTTCTTATAGCACTGTGGGGTGTCATAGCCCGACAGCACTCACAGGGCCATGGAGCAGCAAGGACCCACCTAACTGGCCAAAGGATGAGCACCCTTACTGGGTAGTTGTCACAACAGCTCCCCATTCCGTGACTGTTTACCAGAGACCAGGCATGGTGAGTTTTGCTAAGCACTTCGCATATATAATTTCATTTTACCTGCATAACCCTTGGAGGAGGGTACCACTGTGCTCACTTTTAATTTCTTGTTATTCAATGAGGAAACAGTGGCTTAAGGGTTTGCTTTTCAAGGTCCAGAATTTGGTTAGGAACAGAGCTAGGATTCGAGCCCAATGTCCCCTCTTACTAAAATCTGTGCTGTTCATCTTTGAGTTCTCCATTTACTGAAACATGATAACTACATGCAGTTCTCACATCAGCCCAGATCTCAACAAATAACATGTGTGGCTTTAGGGAGCAGGATTCTCTGTGGGAGGTGAGTAGGGATGCAGAATGGAACCCACTGAGGACAGAAGAACCAGGTGCCATCCAGGGTCCAGAGGGGACACCACAGTGATGTGTAAGAAAGGATCGGGGAATATTTTTGTGGCCTTCTCTGTATACTGTGCATGCGCACGTGCACACACACACACACACACAGACAGACAGACAGACACACAAACACACACGCTGCATTAAGATATAGCTACAATCCTGCTCTACTGATCTGCCTTTTGCGTCTATCAGGTTTTAAGGTCAAATAACCCAACGGAACATTGATAAAGGGAAGCGCAGGCAGGCTGGCTGTGGCGAGGAAAAGCAGACATGAACACCGCGCTAGCCCGCTGGAAGGAGCCCAGGGCCCTCACTGTGGGCTCCAGGCCTGGGGTCTGAATCAACCTGCTATGTCTTGTGGGAGGCGGCGAGGCAGCCAAGAGGTGGAAAGCTGCATATGGGCGATGTCTTAGCACAACCTGAGGAGGTCATGAAGAAAGAAGAAATCCACTCTTTCAGGCCAAACGAGGGAAATGAGTGCATCCTAGTCCTTTCTGAGGGGGGTGGGGGGCTGCTTCCACATCACCTACAGGTGGGGTGGGAAGGCGCTGTCCCGCTGGGCAGCTAGGGAGAGCCCACTTGACCTCAAGGGGTATGTAAGTGTTTAAGGCTGCTTAAATGGCAGAGAGTGACAGAGGCCACAGGGGACAGCTGCCACCACTGCCCATGCACCAGGCTTATATGAAATCACGGGTTCTGCTTTCCCCTTTCTTCTCTTTTCTTTAAAAAAAAAAAAGCACAAAATGGCATTTTTCGCGATAGCTGTAATTACTATTATGGCATTAGATTATAATATGGGATCTGACAATAATTCTTTAAAAACATTATAATGTAGCTTTGCTTCTCTCAGCATCTCGAATGACTTGTCTAGGAGACCCAATTTGGGGTTTTTCAATTCGGCTGTGTTCAAAACAGATGACGGGCTGAATTCCAATGAGGCACTCACAAGCCTAAGGTTCTCTACACCCAATCTGCCGCGTCTGTGTCAAGAGCAAACAGGATCTTGTAGCCCAAATTCAGAACCGCTACCTTCTTTCTAGTCGGGCCTCTTGCCATCCTTCCCTCCTAATGCCCATGTTCAGGCCTCGATGTGTTGTTTCCAATGTGGGTTTTTAAAATATGAAACGATATATCAGTTTTGCAGTTTTGGATTCTGCATCAGGCAGGGTCCAGTCAAATAAACAAAACCACTTTAGCTGTTTCAGGCAGAGGGAATATCATACAGGGAATTATTCTCACACATGGTGAAGGAGCTGAGACCACACATCGGGGGTGGTAAGCAATCTAGAAATTACCCACAGCAGGAAGCTGTGCATTCTGGAGAATCATCTGGGGGGAGCCGGCCCATCCAGAGTAGGACGCCCAAGGAAGGGCTTTCCCAGCAGGGCTGGATCGCGGACAGGTGCCGTCTCTCCTGGAGACAATACTGAAAACAGAGGGTGAGGGCACTGTAGCTCTACCCTCCTTCTCTCTCCAATTTTCTTTCTTTTTAAAATTTCGTATTTTCTTTATTAATTGAGATGTAATTGACATAACATTGTATTAGTTTCAGGTGTCATGATATGCTATTTGCATATATTGCAAAAACAATCACCACAATAAGTCTAGTTAACATCTGTCACCTTACATAGTTACCAATTTTATTTCTTTCTTGGGATGGGAAACTTTTAAGATCTACTCTCTGGGCAACTTCCAAATACGTAACACAGTATCACTAACTGTAGGCACCATGGGGTACATTATATCCGCATGACATTTACCTTATAACCAGAAGCTTGTATCTTTTGACCACCTCCACCCGCCCCTTCACATCATTTCCTTACCCCCTACTCCTCACCTCTGGCAACCACCGATCTGTTCCCTGTATTTGTGAGCTGGTGTTTGTTGGTATGTTAGTTTGTTTTTAGAGTCCACATATACGTGAAATCACAGGGTTCAGGAAGTCTTACCACAGTGAGTGGAGTTGTTCTAGATTATGAAACTATAAGAATAAACAGGACACAGAGCAGCTTTGCAAATGCACATCTTCCCAGTGACTATAATGTCCTCTGCCCAAAAGGAAATCCAGCTGTTCCATAAACAAGGATTCTGTGTGGTATTATGGGCATTTATAGGATGCTATTCATTGAGGCAGAGGAGACATGCTAACCACAGGACCGAGCAAGGAGATAGGACCGGGAATGTAAGAACAAACACCACTGTTTCTTGCATGTAGGGACGGCGCACTATCTCATCTCAGGGATAGGACTCTAGCTGGCACGTCCGAGATCAATCTCAACTTGGCCGAACGGCTTTGGCAGCTCTGGCCTCAGACATTTTCTTTGGACAATAGAGGTAGTTCAACATTTTCTAAACTCCAATTCTACCACTTTTTTTTTTTTTTTTCATCCTACAATGAAAGGGAGACGTTAACCCATTTTCTTTTCGTGATGATGCATGAGTGTCTGACCTACACAGGTCAGCGACCCTTCTCTGCATACAGCAATGACCCCTCCAGAGGGACTGCTCCCCTGCCCTGAACGTTATTTACATCCTTTCTCTGCCTACTAATTACCAAGGCTGTTTGTGGTTACATAAAGCTGGTTCTCAATTTTTCTTCTCCAATGTTCCAGGGACTGTATTACAGTATTACAGCATGGAGGACAGCCTGAGATCCATCCACAGGATTGAGGTATCATAAATATAATGTGAAAGGAGCACCATTTGCTTCAGCATGAGAGGCAAGAACATGTACTTGGAGGGAGAAATCCTATAGGAAAGGAAGCATCACGTGAGTGTCAAAACACCACAACACAGAGGTGTACATAAACTTAGGTAATTAGACACCACAATTTAATGGAGTAGAATTTAAATGTAAATACACTTGACTCATGCCTGGAGGATAGAAAAGCAGAAAACAATCTTCCACTAATTGCTGAGACCTTCAAAATAAGCAGAGCTGATGCGTTCTCATTAAGTCTTACGAAAATACACAAACAAACAAACAGTTCCATGTAAGCCTGTCCTTAGGGAGACACCCCACCTCAAATCCAACAGCAGCAGGATAAAGGCTACTTCCCATCTAGCCTTGGAGCATGGAGCTATGCAGGTACTGTGCCCTGAGCATGTAATATTTATAACAGTCATACAACTTTAATTTTTTCTCCTTTGCTGTGGGAAAAAAGAATACTTCGCTCTTTTTTTTTTTTGTCTGTTTCAGTAAAGCTCAGCCCTGCAGGGGGAAGAAAAAAAAAAAAAAAAGAACCTCTTCAGTTTGGAATTTTCCACCACTTCCATCAGTCTAGCCCGACGAGCTGAGCAGGGATACTGAGCTGGGAAGAAGGGCGGGGACAGTGATTTGTCTCGGGGAGCTTCGGGAAGGTTTCACGGTCCACAAGGCTGATTCAGTCTGTGTGAAGCTGGTTGGTGACTGTGCCCGATTCACTGCTGCATTCTTTGCGGGCACGTTGAGTGACCACATGCAGACATCCAAAGTGAGGAACGGACGTCTGCTCTGGAAACCCAGGGCAATTTGTTCCCGGCTGTGAGCACTTGCATTAACTCCCATCTTCCTTGGGGTAGACATTAGTATAAGAGCATTTACTCCCCAAATTTCCTCTCTCCCCTCCATGTTCCATTGATTTTTAGGGTGGGAATAAGGTGATTATCTGGACCAGACTCCCTATAATTCTTATAAAAAGCAAGCGAGCAACGTAAGATTCTGGGGCCTTTGTTGTGTGTAGGACATGGGTAACAAGAGAGACTAAAACATAAATAAAAGATGTGTATATGCATGTATGTATATATATGTGTGTGTATCTATGTATGAATCGTGAGTTAATTTGAGCCTCATGAATTTTGGTGCCTCAAATCTTTAGAGAGAAGGAGGAGGCAACTGTTGTAGCTCTAGGATCGTCTGGTAGGATTGTGACCTTGTACTATGGGGCACCTGCTTCATAGAGCAAAGACTCTGATGCTTTTTGTGGCCTGAGTCCCTTTAGGACTCAGACAAAAATCTATAGGCCTTGTCCCTACAAAATGCACAAACACACAAACACATTAAAAATTGTGCATATGTTTTCAGGGCGCGAACAGGCCCTGAAAGTGCCCTCTTGGCGTTCCTGGGGCCTCAAGTTATGAATCCATGCTAGAGGAATCTATGAAGTAGCCAAAGCTCACTGTTAACCACAGCTAGCAAAACCATCATCATCGTTGTCGTCATCATCATCACCATAATGGGGAGCTGGGAAGGAAAAGACGGATAAGAGGAAAAATACAGAGATCCCTGCACCAGGAACTTTTGTTCCCCTATTCGAACTGGTGCCAAAACCCACGAACTTTCTGTACTGATTAAAAAAAAGTTATAATCTCAGCTCTACTGTTCGTTAATGCTGATTACATGTTTGGCATTGCCCTAAGCATGTGAGCGCATCAGCACTTCCCATCCACACAGCAACTCCGGAAGGTCAGTCCTTGGTACACACGTAACAGCTATGCACAAACTACGGTCCAGAGAGAGTAACACTACAAATCAGAGCCGTATGATGCCGAACCTCTGTGATCAATAAAGATGCGATGTGTTTACACATGGGGCTTTGTCTTCACGCCAGAGTCCGCAGCACACACTCCGCCCCCAGCTCCGGTACAGGTGTGCCCAGCGGAGAGTTGGGAGGGCTCTGACGGGGAGGCGTGCCTTGCAGGACGCAGTGCCTAAGCCAGCCTGTGACAGCGACATCGTCCCCAGATGCCTGACTGAATGCGTTCCCTTCTTCACAGGAATACCCTCCATTAAAATAAACATGAACTACCACGACACGTCTCTTTCACGCAGGGAGTCTCCTCTCAGTCATCTGTGCAACCCCCAGCTGTGATCAGTCAGGGCTCTGAAATCAGGGGGGCGAGAAGGGGCGGAGTCTCCAGAGAAAGCCTCCGAGTTTCTTCTCAAAATCAGAGGAAAGTGTGAACGTGGAAGTAAATATAGCAATGTGTTTCTAAAATGCTGTTTTCACAAGCAGCTATCGGGGTCAAGGATCCATTAAAATCCTTCCAAGCAAGTTATCCTGAATGTGTGGACCACATCCTGGCTCAAGAAACTCCCTGGCAGCTGGGCATTCAGCTAAACTCTAGTTGGGAGACAGAATGAAATCCAAGAAGCCACAGACTGTGTCAACAGCGCCAGAAGGGGTCCCCTGGAGCTGTGGTTTTCAGCTTTTGCTCATGCTCAGGGGCATGATGTGACCAGCCAAGAGGGGCAGCAGCAGTTCCAAATCTGTTCTAAGTCTGAACGGTCCACTCTGTGTACGTACTGCAGTGGGGTGAAGGCTATCCCCATAAGTGTGCACGCCAGTTTGCTTCCTTGAGTGGGAGAGGGAAGGCTGGGGTCTCAGGTCACCTGCTATAATTGTACCGTGCCCTGGTTAGCATCAGCACCTCAGCAGAAAGAAGAAAATACGGATTCGTGGGGATGGCTCCATTTACTTTGCACGGGGCCTGAGGGCCCCAGGGAACAGCAGGTTTCAGCCTCGGCACCCCCAGTGGGCCTCCCAGCGTCTCTGCGGTGATCAGGACTTGCCCCAGACCTAGAGGCACCTCGCAAAAGGTGACCAGATAGATCTAGCAAGAAAAAGTCAGCAAAGCCTGCAGAAGAATAAAAAGCCTTATAAACATTGCAAAAAAATAAAATAAAATTATACCAAAAATCTTGATGCTTTAAAATATATCTAGTTTTTTAGCATGAGCAACCGTCTAATCAAAATGGGTTAAACCAGGGATTATCAAATTTATGCTGTAAATGTTTTAGGCTTTGTGGGCCATAAGGTGTCTGTGAAGGTGAGTCTGATCTGTGCTTGCAGAATGATAATACATAAATATTGACTGGGTGTGGCTCGGTGCTAATACAGCTTTAAGTCACGGTCACTGGAATTTACGTTTCATACGTATGACTTCCACATACCATCAAATATTATTCCTCTTTTGATTTTTTTCCCAAGCATCTAAGATGTAAAAACTATTCTTAGTTTGCAAGCCACATACAAAGAGAGGTTGGGTCCGATTTGGCTGCGGGGCTGCCGTTTGCCACCCTCTGGACTGAATCACCAGGACGGCAGGAGCAGAACAACAGATCCCAGACTTGACTCTTGGGCGATTCCGGGGAATCAGAGGCCTCAGGGAGGAAGGGGAAGGAAAGGACAGTGGGACTAGGCACGGCCTGGGTGGTCTGCTCCTTCGAAGAGCGGCTCTGAACCTTTTTAGCCCTGAGAGGGATAGTAATCCCGCTGCAACATCATCGCGGGAGCAGGGCAGGGAGCGCCCCTCTGAGAAAGAATGGGTTCTGTTCATGCTGAGATGCTGCAGAGCCTAGAGGCAGGGTGTCCTTGTCCTCGCAGCCAGAACAGCTCAACCTCTTCCAGTAGCCAGTGTTTCAGCACTAACCTAATGATTACTCCGATGGACAAAATTCATAAAAAATAACCGAAGTTGCCACTTCCAATTAAAAAACTTTTTGAAGGAATTAATAAATAGATATTGTATTGGGCCTTTAAGGAACCCGGGCTACCATCCCAGGGTGAGGAGGAGCTAAGAAAGCCACAGTGGAACAAAGGCATTTGAACCCACCAGAAGGCCAAGAGACCCCATTTCTCCGTGTTGTACATTGGTCATGGAAGGAGGTATATTACCTGTTTCTACACATCAGGTGTCCTTTTTATTTTTTTAAGAGAAGCTATGGAGGCCATTCCAGGATGGATCTAAATGACAGCTGTCACCATGCAGTCCACAGGGGATTCCCACAGTCCAAGACATCTGTATTCAACTTGCTGCAGAGCTTTAAAAAGACAGATTCCCAGGGTCTACTCAGGGTGCTTTGATTCCATAGTTCTGGGGTGGGTGCCAGGGAACGTGCATTAAAGAACAGTCACCCAGGTCATTCTTTCAGGTTTGGAGCTCATCTCGTTAGTCAACAGACCAGGCAAGCTACTTGGAATGGGCTGGAGAATGGAACTGGGAGCTCAGAGTCTCCATGGTTGTCACAGTGGCCAAGCACAGAACAAGCTTCAAGGACTGCCAAGTGTTAGATTTCTGTTCTTCGTAACACAGAATTACACGTTCTTCAAAACCCTTGTCTCTGCTAAATCTGTGGCACCGTGTGTCTGTCCCACTAGAACTATACCCTCCCAAAATATTTCCATTTATTCAGTTTTTCCCAAATATATGACTTTCAATTCAAATATCAAAAACGTATCTGTTGAGCATAAACTGTATACACAACTGATAGCTGACTGTGGCCTTTGTCTGTGACCCCAGATGACCTATTCTTCATGTCCATAATCTCACATTCCCAAACAGCTGAAGTTCCTAATTGCATCGCCAAGATGCTTTGTACCTCAGGTCCAGAGACATGCAGTTCCCGCTGCCTGGGATGATTACTCCCTCTTCCACATGCAAGTTAGGAGACACTATCTATCCTTCTAGGTCAGCTAAACAACGCTATCCTCTGGGACTTCTCCCCAGGCCCCCCAGTATCTTTCCTGGGCCACAGCACTAGCCTCTGACTGCAATCTCTGCTGCCCCTCCTGTCTCTTCCACTGCATTCTTGACACAACAGCTGGAAGAACTTTAGAACTATATCAATCAAGTCATTCCCCTGCTTAAACCCCTCCTATGACTCCCTATTAAAGGATGAAGCCAACTCCCCATGAAGGCCTCTGAGGTCCCGTGGGATCTGGCCTCTGTCCCCTGTGTGTCTCCTTTACTTCCCCTCTCCCACTCCCACTAGCCTACCTGCTCCTCTCCTGCTTCTCTCTGCCTAAACCCTCTGCTCCTTGATTCTGATAAGGTTGGAGTGGGCTTTGTGTTCCTTCCCATCCCTTATCCATAGGCAGCTTCCTCCAGGATCCCCCACCCCAGTGTTAGGTGGGTAAGGTAGACCAAGTTCTTGTTCATATCAAGTTGACCGCCTAGTAGAAGACAGACAGAAAACAAGAAAGACTTAAGTAAGATTGACTTAGGCAGTGATAAGAAACAAAGAGAAAATTAGAGACAAGATGCTGTGTTAGAAATCTGTTCACCTTGCAGCGCCAGCATTTATAAAAAAACTTGGAACACTACAGGTATTAGTTGAAAAATAAATTGTCCTTTGCATGTGTATATTCTTTCTTTATATTTCAACAAAATGAGTCATAATTTATGTACTGGTCTATGTTCTTTTTTTCTGTTAGTAATATCTTGTAGTGTTTTCCGCATTAGCACATGAAGACCTATGCTCTTATTTATTGTTTTCATCCAATTGACTTGCGCACATAATGTATTTTTACTTACCCTGCTACCTGGTGACTGATAATTTCCAGTTTTGTTTTTCTTTGTATTCTTTGGTAATTACAAACAAAACCTCACCAAACATTTCATAATATGTCTTGTTACACTAGGCGCAACTTTAGTAAAGAAAATCCCTGGGGGTTAGAATTATTGGGTCAAAAGAATGTGAGCAATACTATTTTGATAGATATTGCCAAGTCATCCTCAAAAATGATGTCACCATTTGAACTCCTATACACTCTGAGTGTAGACAATGTTTTCCATAAACCTCACAGGTCCCCTTATTATCAGACTTTTTGGTAATTTGTCGATCTGCTAGATTTCTCCTTTCGTATTTGATTTGCACTTCTTTAATTACGAAGAAGGTTGAGCATCTTTCCAGGTGTTTATTGGTTATTCGCATTCCTTTCTGAACCGTCTTTTCATATCCTTTGTCCTTTAGTCTATTAGTTTCACTTTTTTTCTTATTCTTTTCTCTAGGTTTCTTTGTAAATTAAGGAAATTTGCTTTATGATTCATACTGCAAAATTTCTTCTTGCTTGTCATTTTTCTTTTCACTTATTTATATTTATTTCTTAGTGTAGTTTTATATGCCACACAGAGAAGTTTTTTAATTTGTAGAAATGCAGACTATTATTTTCTTTTATGGTTCCTAGGCAATGATTTATTGTTTTATGTAATAGGCATCTTAGTGATCTCATCATGAACAAAGTTATTGGCTAGTCCATTTGGGCTTCTATAACAAGGAACCATAGACGTAGGAGCTTATACACAAGAGAATTTATTGCTCCCAGTTCTGAAGGCTGTGAAGTTCAAGGTCACGGTGCTGGCAGAGTCATTGTCTCGTGAGAGTCCCCTTTCCAGGTTCATAGACAGCTGTCTGTCTTCTCACTGTGTCCTCACATGTGGAGGGGCAAGTGAGCTCTCTTCTACCTATAAGACCACTCACCCTATTCATGGGACTTCACCCTCATGAGCTAATCAACTCCTAAAGCCCCACCTCCAAATACCATCGCACTGGGGATTAGTTTTCATACTATGAATTCTGGGGAACATAAACATCCAGCCGGTAGTAGTCACATGGAAGACAGAACTCCTGGAGTCTTGGCAATAGAAGCGCTTTCAGAGAACACCAAGGAAAAGTTATCAGTGACAGATTCTCTTCCTGGATGTATCTCTGTTGTAAGATCAGCCATCCTCTCCTACATCCTCCACAAGAATTGAGCTTCCTATTTTAAGAGTGAACCTTTTACATTGTTAAACAGCTTATTTATTTATTTGTTCAAATAAGAGGTAGAGAAGCTGCGGTCTGGGCAGGGGAGCAGCATGCACAGGGGTCAAGGGCAGGAGAGGATGGCATCTGCAGGGGCTGCACATTCTTCACCTTAATGTGAGCTAGTTCCTCCGAATACAGAGCCAAAAACTATCTCCTAGTGTTTTATCATGACTTTGTAATAAAGTGAACATATTTGAAATAAAAAATTCCACCAATCTTTTAGATCCATGCTGCAAAATTCAAACCAACACTACATGATAAGGATCATCACTAATTGCATAATAAATCCTGGCATGGATTTCATTGCCGAGCGATATTATCAAGTAAAAAGTTTTTTTTTTTCTAGTGTATGGGAATAAGATATACTTTTGGGTGTTCGCCTGTAAACTAAGTTCTGTATATCAATACAATTTTCCACTGACTTTTATAATGTAATTAGGTATGTGATGGCCTTGTATCAACATCCATTATGCAAATGGAGATATGTTCCCATGGGGAATATTTGAGATGGAAAGGCATATAGAGTACCTAAAAATATACGGAAATTACACTAAGAATTGTGAGAGAAATAAGGCAATAACTCCAACCTCCAAAAATAAAAACTATAGAGAAGAGGGATAAGAAAAAGGAGGCCAAAGCGAGATTTATTTAGCTTAAAATGATCATTACTCCAAAGAAGGACTATAATCTTTTATTGCTCATTTCTCTCTCTGGGAGAAAATAGAAGAGGTGAGAGGTAGAAGTCCCATGATGCACTCTGTTCCCAGATGGCTGGTTCATGTTGCATTCACTTAGAACATGAGTTCTAACAAATAAAAATTAACATAAAAATACAAAACACCCAGTTTAATTTGAACTTCCGATTTAAAAAATAAATAAACTTTAGTGTAAATATTTCTCAAATATTGCATAGGTGCCCTGTATTCTACCTGGCAACAGTAATGGATGGTCAACTTCTTATGATATTTTCCCTTTGAAAATTCCAAACTCCATAAAATGACCCTTCAGGTAACTCGAACCATACGAGCTCTTTCTATCCACTGCTAAATACACTGGTTGCTATGTAAGAAGAGATCCTTGTCCTGAGAAGTTCCAAACATCTTCGAAAACACTCAATCACATATTTCACCCATACATAAGCACATTGTGACCTGAAAAACAATTACTACTTGTTTTCCCACTGGAACTTCCAGCAGGTTTTAAAAAAATCACCATATTTGTTCTATATTGAGTGGTGTTTCATATTAAATCACAAGATACTTTCAAAGGTGATCTTGATTTCAAGTGAGATGCCTTAGACTGGGCAGGGAGGGGCCCATGGGATCTTCTTACCGATGTCTCCTAATAAATACACAAAGTGGAAGGACTTGACGTGAAAACAAACTCTCATTGGATTGTGAGCAAAACCAGTCACTTCTGACATTGTCTGGTCCAGTCTGACTACAACAGCTTAGATAATGACTTCATAAAGAAAAGTAAAGCCCTCTGCTGAACAGATAAGAATAAATGTCCTCATCAGCTCACCCAAGGAAAGGGACAAATGCGTATGTAAATCACAACCTTTATTGAACAATACTAATAAAAATAGGTAACATTTTGTGTGTTTTATAAATATAGTACTCAGTTGTTACTCAGGATAGTTCTGTATGAGAGGGATTCTTATCATCTCTATTTTACTGCTCAGAAGCCTAAATCACAGAAAAGTTAAATAATGACCCAAGGTTACACTGCTAAGAAGTGGATGAGATGAAATTCAAACCAAGGCAGGGAATAGAACATTTCCTTTCTATGATGACCTTGCCCCTCAGATTATCCGATAAGCAAAAGGCAAAATAAAATGTTGTCAATAGCCACGTTGAGCAATTCTCGTGGCCTCTCCAGAGGGCCCATCCAATTAGACCAGAATCTTTACTGAGCGGCTTCAGTCTCACAAAAACCTGACCCTGCAGGAGACAGCCTTTCCAATGCTGAGCATCATGTTAGTTGGACCAGCCTCATCACGCATGATGCTCCCAGAAGTAAAACAAAGGGGGTGGAAAAAGAGTAGAGGAGACTGAGCGCATGAGCCCTGCCTGGCAGGCATGTGACTTTGGACAGGTCCCAGGCTTCAACACTGTAGTGTCCTCATCAGCACAGAAAATGGTAACAGGAGGAAGGGCAGCCAGGCAAGACTGCGTTCTCACTGGTGTCCGGCACAAGGCGAGGCGCTTAGCATACATGGTGCCAAGAACACCGTGCTCCTAACCCCCATGGTTGCCCTTGCTTGGTAGCTGAGGAGATTGAGGTGCAGAGAAATAAAGTCACCCTCGAGAAGTCACACAGCTAATTAGAAACCAAGTCAGGAGTTGTATCACGCTTGATTCACTTCCTGGGAGCAGCACGAGCTAAGTGTGCAGGCTGCGCTAGCCACGCCGCCTGAGACCAAGTCCTGTTCTCACACTTACGTCTCACTCCGTGATATTATGCAAGTTATTTAAGTTTCCTGGGCCTAGTTTACGTCACCAGCACATCGGAGAAAATTGTATTTTCTGGCTATTACTCTTACTTTGCTATTACCATTTATGTCCTTCCTATTTCAACACATCGTCTCTGACTCATAAAAGAAAGGATTTATAGTTGAAAAGGTCCATAATTCCTCAAATTCTAGAAATACAGAAGTGAGAAGGTGGGAATGAAACAAAGACCGAGGTTCCTTCGGGAGAAAAGAAGTTCTTATGAAGGGCCGCTGGGAAAAGATCAAAAGGAAAAAAGATCTGGAACACCCAATCTTCCGCGTTCCAAGTATTTTAGTCCCACTGGGTTTGCGATATTTAAATGCCAGCACTTTGCATGAACTTGAAAAGTTCTCTCCTTGGTTATGAACATATTTCTTAAGAAGGATCCACAAAATGAAAAATTCAACTACATGTGAAATAAGTCAACATGGGGAGAGGTCCTGTGTTTTCCATAGGCCTGTCATTCTGCCTATGATTTTAATGATTTTCACTGTTTTTTTTTTTTTAATTTTTGGTGTATGAGGATCACTGGTTTAAGAGGGAACTTTACCTACCTACACTATATCTTTAACTTACTCAAGTTCCGCCCCTCTAGCATAGAAATAATATGACTTCTGTTATGAAGTTATTACGCAAGCTCTGCTCATGATCTACGTAAATACCATCATGTATCATTTACAAAGTGGCTGTAAAGACTAAACACAGTCCCGTGCCTTTCCTGCTTCAGCACAGCACATGGAATCCAGGTCCACACCTCTTCACACCCTCCCTGTATTAGAATCACACACACACGCTGTACGGCATCTGATGTTGCCCTACCTATCTCCTGTTAGAGTGAAGAGGATATACTCTCCCATGCACTGAGGTGGGGCATGGCCATGTGACATCCCTTGGCCAATGGAAAGTGGGCTGAAGTGGGGATGGGCCTGAACTGAACTGAAGTCTCAGGAGGCAGCGTGACTTCCTCTTTCTCCCTGTCCTCTGACAACTTTCTAGGAGAACATGATCCCAAGTTGCTGTTCCAAGAAAAATGAGGCCCACCGAACCCTATCGGTGGCCTGGAGCCAAGCCTTGCAGCCTGACACTGAGGTGCCCCAGTCCACCACAGACAGACCCATGAGGCAAAAAAGATAAATGCTTATTGTTTAAGTCACCCAGTTTGGGGGCTCCACAGCCATGCTGCAACAATAGCTGAGCAATGTACTGGCCCTCATCACGTATCATATGGTCCTTCCAATGATTTTAAACTCCACAAAGTCAGGGTCAGAGGTCTATCTGGCCCATTGCTGTTTCTCCCACTCTTCAGGACTACTTATAACATATAATATTTTAACAGTCAATGAATCTATTTCATGAATTTCTTATATTAGTCTAGTCCCCTCTCACCAATCAGATGTGACTTTAAGAGAAAACTTATTTTAAGAACGATATCCAAAAACTGCATATGAGATTCCCTTTTGCTTTTCCCAGTAACTGCATAATCAATTTTTAAGTGAATAAAATAAAGAAATAAATCTTGTGAACGATAGCTCAGATGATACTTTTAAAAACACTGGGAGAACATATTTACTGTTTCTTTGAATGATGGTGGGTCCAACAATGCCAGTTACAGTAATTGTTCTGAAGTTGTGTATTCTTTCATTTATTCAACATTCTTTTGAGAAACAACCTGCTTTGTGCTAAGCCCCATATGAAGCCACACCTTGAGGTGTGGAGAGCAAGCTCACGGCTCTTGGTGTAAATAATTGATGCTATAGTAGGAGACATAAACCCAAGGCATCTGGTATTTAAGGCATGAAGTGTTTGCATTGACAGAAACGGGGTTCTTCTGAGGGGGGCATATCAGAAGCACCTAACACATCTGGGAGAAATTAGGGGAGACTTATTTGAGCAGCCGAGAGCTAACTGCATTTTAAGTAATGAGTAGAAATAACTGAGTGAATAACAAAATTGATAAAAATAAAACAGCCTCTCCAGCAACCATCCTTGGAGACGTCATGGTTGATAGGACGAGAAGGATCTCTTGATTAGGAAGCAGGTTTTGACTGCGCAGTTTAGTGTTGGAGCAGAATGCATCTCCTGTCTACCTGTACTGATCATGGTCCCTTCCATACCCCTCGGTCTGCTAGAGAAATGATTCTCTTCCACTTGGGGAAGTGATCCAGGACGAAACAAAGTCTTCAATACTTTTAGACAAAACATTCACAATATCAATTTATTTGACCTACATAATCAAATTAATAACAATCCTATTGTACTTAATATGAGATGCAAAAGCTGCATATAAAGTCTAGGCATTAATTCAATGAGATAAAAATCTGATAATCTGTGAATTATCTCAACTCAGAAGACAATGTTTTAGGTCATTTTATGTCAATGAGGATTTCACCTTAACACTTGTGACATACAATATGACCGCTATCTTTCTATTATAAACATTTTGGCAAATAACTGAGCATAATAATGAAATACAATTCTAATTTTGTGCTCCAACCTTTCAGAGGAAGGAAGAACCCCAATAATTAAAATATACTAAATGACCAAATGGACATGGGGACAATGTAAAATAAATCCAGAAATTTAATGAGCTTTTTAATCATTACCGATTAAGACAATTGGTTGGGCCTATTATTTTCAGTAGCAAGCTAAAATCATTTCATGTGATAATTCCGAGGGTTAATTGTTGCAATTTATTCAGTGCAATCTTCTCCCCCAGCTTTACTTTTATCTGCCAGTACCCCAATACATCACGATTAGCCTAAATTAAGCTAAATGAATTCTGTGTGTTACTACATTACTTTATACTTTGTAAAAAAATTTTCCTCTCCAAACATTTACAGGTTAGAGATGGGTGGATGGTTGGATGGCAAATTCCAACTTCCAGCTGCTCAGCCTCAGCTCAAAAAGAAATACTTAAAAACCGGGTGACTGATTTTCAAAAAACTTGGGTACAAAAATACATCATGAAAAATGTCATCACGCAAGATGTTGTATCAGTATGTGCTGACCTTTCACAGAGGCCCACATGACTCACAGCTGGCAAGCAAGGAGCTTGACATGCAAAGTTAGATAATGCGGGATGAGAGAGATTCACGTGTGTGCCTCAAAGGAGCGACTTCCACTGTTCCGATCGACACGCGGAGACCTCGGATGGCTCCAGTAACATTTGTGCTTAACAAAGTGAGTTTTGTCTAATTTAGAAACTCCGTCCCCTTAACCTTGCCTTATTGGTGGTAACTCATCTTTCCCTGAGAAGCCTGCCACAGGATCCCTTGCCTTGCACCCAACGTTAGAAAGACAGTCTCTTACAGAATGGTCCGTCCACGCCAAGACCTGCTTTGCATTTCCCTTATCACCACCCAGGGCTACATTCCACCAGGACATCTCCTCTTCCTCCTCCTCCCCACATCACTCTCATGGAAATTCGCCTGTCGTTTACCACCTATCACTTTTCTCCTTTGAAACGTGGCCTTGGAGAAACTCTTCTTTCTCAGCCAACATTTATTGTGTATCTATTACGTGCCGGACTCTGGCCCAGTGCTGGAAACACATTCTTAGACGGAGCAGACATGACCTCTGCTTCACAAAGCTTAGAGTCAAGAGGAAAGACAATAATTACAATGAAGTCATAGATATGCTACATTCAGGATAGTAGAGACCTATAAGAACAGGGGAACATGTCTTTTCCCTCAAGTGTCCCAGGTTCTCTATGGAAACTACATGCCCCCTCCCCCCTAACACACACACACATGTACACACCTCCTTTTCTCCTGCATGGGGAGATGGGATGTGCAATACATTGGCTTGCACTGGAAGAGGAAAAGTTACAATAACCATGTGCTCCTCACTCTACGGATCCTCACTTTGCAAGCCACCTTCTTTTGCCCTGGTGTCTCTAACACTTTGGAGGCAAAAGATGATTGATTCTTCTTTACTCTCAAGCTAGGGGTTTGGACTCGGCGGTAGCTCTCCCTTGCACCGCCTGCTCAGCGTTCAGGCCCATGTGGAAGGCTCTCCATGATATGTCTATTCTGTCCATCACCAAAATTTCATTTATTTCCCCAGTGCCTCGTTCATAACAGGTGCCAGTAAATACTTCTTGAATAAGTTAAATGAATAAATATGTGTTAAATTAGTGAATTGTTTTAGAATAATAATATTATTCAAATACGATGGATGGTGTTTGAGTAAAAAGATGTGATCACACAAAATTCTTCTGTATGGATAACGACATAAAGAAGGTCAGAACTATCATGCATCTGCTTCAAAGCCCAATGGGAAATTCAGTCTATCATTTGGGAACCAACTGACTAATACGGAGAGGACTCAAGTCCTAAATACCTGACTAAGGCTGCCAAGTCCACGACCACATAGGGTCTATCTTATCCAACAGGGTCCCTTTACTTAACATACGACAAGCACAAAAAAGTGCTCAATGAGCACTTGTTGAATATATTAAGTAAATGAGCTAAAATGGACTTCTGACTCATAAGACTTTGGTATGGTAAGGATTCCTGTACAAGAATTCACTGACTAGTGGCCGGCAAAAGTATTTCATTTGATCTGCACATTGTTTCTAAATGTTGAGTTTTTCACCAACATAAAGAATTTTAATATACAAATAGCATTTAAGAACATAAATATAAAAACACAAAATACACATATATAACTGTAGTACAAAAAACATAAAAATATAAAAATGACAAAAATAATGCAATGACACCAAATTTTTGACTTTCACATTTCTTTGAAATACTACAGGATCTAGAAATGGTGTAAGCAGGAACAATGCCAGTGAGAATTCATCTGGCACTTGTGGGATTATGCTGTTTGGGTGGGCTTTGTACCCCTCCCCCCCCAGTTTCATGCATCCATTCAGCCCTGTAGACATTCGGCTTTGTGACCTTGACCTAAACAAGCATATAAACAAGAAACAATGGCAATCGCATAAGATTAGGAGCCCTAAGGCTCTCTGTAAATCTTAATAATTTGTAGTTTAAATTCTTTGACTGTTTTTTAACAGAGAATTTAAAATGGAGAGTGATGGGATGGGAAAAAATGTAAAAATTATTTCTGCCTTTATAAATTAAACTAAAAATACTCCCATACCAGCCACGCATGCCGAAACAGCAGGGTGGGGTTCGTTAACTTGGCCTCCACATATTGTCTGCTGGGCTGTGAGAACGAGAGGGGACAGTCAGGAAAATAAAAAGGGTTCTAGAAAATGCAAGGAAAATGCCTCGTGTGACAGTAAGATCAACAGGCACCTTTAACAAGTGGAGTGGCTTCATTCAGCATCTGGCATCTGACAGTCAAATTACTCTTCCTTGGGTTCACCTCCTTAGTAACATAATGAAGTGAAAATGACTGAGAGTCTGCGGAGAAGCCAGGCTTCCTGCAAAATTCGGAGTTATTTATGTGTGGGGAGAACCCTAGAAAGTGACATGAAAGACAAATAATAGCGATCGAGATGGATAAAATAGACTCCAAATGTGGAAAACAAGCCTAGAAAGCCATCCTCTAACAGGTGACAGGAAGGTTTCCCCGAGTGCCTTATTTAAGGGGAAAAAAAAGAACAAGTACTTGCAAGGATATATATTTGGTTTGCGTTGAGACCTAATACTCAGCAATTTATCTTTAAGCAGTATACAGACTGAGTTTTATCACTATGCCAAGAGCCGTTTCTGTGTAATTTTTTCACTCTTCTTGTTTCCAGTCCACTGTTGATTGGCCCAGAACCACAATAATAATCTGAGACAATGGGTAAAGATGCAAAGCTGAGGGCAGGGTGTGGTAGACTCAAGAAATGGCCAAAGGCAGCTGGTTCTGCCCGTATCACCTAAGGCTGGGAAACAAATTTATTGCCATCGGCAAGGGACCCAGACTCCCCAAATGTTATGGGGGGTCTTTGGCTAAGTAGTTTCTTTCTGAAAATCTTGAAAAAAAAAATCAATTTCAAAATACGCGTTTATCCATTCATTTGATCATTCAACACTATTATTGAGCATCAGGTATCATAAGGACCAATGCTGAAGCTGTTATGGTCTTGGGAAATGGATATACATACGAATTCATAATTAAAATACAATATGGTAAAGGATATGGTTAAAGCGTTTCTAGAGCACCTAAAGTGCATGGCAAAAGAGGAGGATTTGGCCAGGGAAAAACTGATAGCAGTTAAAAAAGCATGCAAAAGTACTGTCCAGGCAACCATCATAGTACTTATGGTTTGTACATCTTATGTAATAAACATCTACTCTGGGCCAGGCACTGTTCTTGGCTCCAGGCCAGAGTGTTATGCAGTGGTCATGGAAGATGTTAAAGCCTCTGATACCACTTGGCAAAGAAGTGGAGTGAGCGGGGCAAGAGATGAGGATGAAGGACTAGGCAGGAGGAGCAACATTGCCAAAGGAATGTTCAGACTTTTGCTGAGCCTGGGACAAATGAAGAGCTATACACAGAGATGACAAGTCATATCTGGGTTTTAGAGACATCTCTCTGGATGTTGTACAGAGAATGGAATGCAAAGGCAAACGGTGGAGGCAGGGGACCGGTTAGGAAGGTGGTCTTGCAACCCAGGTAAGAACAGATAAGGCCCTGATTTCATAAATTACTACAAAGCTATAGTAATAAAGATACCATGGCTCTGACATAAGAATAGACATGTGGATCAATGGAATAGAATTGAAGGACAGAAATAAATCATCATATATCATCAACAAACTTTACATGACGATGTTAAGACAATTCAATAGGAAAAGAAAGTCTTTTCAACAAATGGTGCTGAGGTAACTGGATATTCATACACAAAAGAATGAAGTTGAAGCCCTATGTCACATCAAGCATAATAATAAACTCAAAATGAATCCTAGGACTGCATGTAAAAAGTGAAACAATTTAGAAGATAACATAGACTTTGGATTAAGCAAAGATTTCTTAGATATAACACCAAAAGCAAGTCTATAAAAGAAAAAAAATCAATAATTTGCACCTCATGAATATTAAAAATTGTTGTGCTTCAAAACACATTATTTAGAAAGTGAAGATGAGCCAGAGATATGGAGAAGACATTTGAAAATCATATGTCCAATAAAAGAATTGTATCTATAATATATAACTCTTACAACTCAACGATGAGAAGACAAATAACACAATTTGAAAATGTGCAGAAGATTAAGTACACACTTCTCCAAACAGAATATGTGGCCAATAGGCACGTGAAGAGGTGCCCAACGTCATGAGTCTCTAGAGAAATACAAACCAAAACCACAATGAGAGATCACTTTGCACCCACTGGACTGACTCTAATCAAAAAGATAATCACGACTGTTGGAGAAAATGGAACCCTTCAACATTGTCAGTGGAAATGTAAAATGTTAGTGCAGACACTTGGGAGAACAGCATGCCAGTTTCTCAAAATGTTAAACGGAAAACGACCATGTGACCCAGCAATCCTACTCTTGGGTATCTATTGAAAATAAATAAAGAAAAACGTATCTCTACACAAGGACTGATACACAGGTTCAGAGCAGCCCTATTTGTAATAGCCAAACATGAGTATGACCCCAATGTCCCCAGCAGGTGACTGATTAAACAAATTGTGGCATACCCATCCGATGGAGTTGTACTTGGCACAGGGAAGTGATGAAGTACTGATACATGCTGACTCATAGATGATCTCAAAAGGGAGCCAGACACAAAAGACCACAGTGTATGATTCCATTTATAGAAAATATCCCCACCACCACCACCAAAAATGAATCTGTAGAGACAGAAAGTAGATTCGTGGTGGGCTAAGGCTAGAGGCAGCACTGGGAATACACAAACAGGCACTAGAGGTCTTATTTGGGGTGATGGAAATGCTCTAAAACTGAACTGTGGTGTGGTGATACAGCTCTGGTAAACATACCTTTAAAATCATTGAATTGTACACTTAAGATGGGTGGATTTATGATATGCATAAAATAATCAGTAAAGCCATTAAAAGCCAAATGAAAAATAAAAGGGCATGATGGGAAGCATCAATAAGGAAATAACATCAGCAGAACTTAGGGACCAAAAGGCTATGAGTGGGTGGCGAGAAGAATTCTAGGATTAAAAGGAAGGGAGGTCCTGATGGCTAATATTAAGTGAACAATTGTGCCAGACATTGATATATGTCTAATATGAATCACTGTGAGGTTTATTAGGTTGAGGCTACTGTCCATGTTTTAGATATGAGAAATTCTGCTGAGGCACAGAGAGGTTATGAACATTTCTGGAGGTCACACAGTCAGTAAGTGGTGACCAGGCCAAGCCATCTGTGGAGCTCGTAGGACAAGAGCAGGGCTCAGTTTCAGAGGCTGCCCTGGGAATTTATTATAATGCTTGACAAGCTTGTACTCCCTGACATCCATCCAGCCCATCCTGATCTACCCATGGGAGGGTCTCTTCTTTCCAGCTGTAGATTCGGGCCAGAGCGAGTTGACTGAGCTTTGCTATCGCCTTCTGTAGGAATGTCCATTGATTGACAGATTGATTATTTCTGCCTGAGACCATCAGAAAGGCTAAAGGTAGGTCAGGGGCAATAGCCAGAGAGAAATTAAGAGCAGTTAAGGCTCATTCTCTAGAGAGAAGATTTAATGTAATCAGCAGCTTCCTTCTGACAAGCAGCCAGAAATTGCCACGGAAAAGTCACCAGTTGAAAACCTGCTACCTCTGTGCAGAAAGAGAAAGCCATCTTATATCTGTTTCCTGCTAGGAAATTTGTCTTGAGAAACTGGTTTTTGTTTGATCCCTTTTCAAACCTGAGCACTATCTTGTTTGGAAGGTGACACTGAAAATAATAAGTACACTCTTGCTATGTTTCCTCAGTAAAAATCTGACCTGTGTGGGAAATAAACAGGTGAGCATGGCATCCCCACTCACCTCCACGCACCTCGGGTACCTGATAGAAAGCCCACATAACCAGGTTCTGCCACCGTGACCAGGCACCCCTGTCCTGGGGAGAGCAGTATGGTGTAAGCAGTGTCCCGAAGAGACCGGCTCTCTCCCCTGAGGCCTTCTTCACACTTGGGACCTTTTTGCTGCTGAGCTACCTGTCTGTGTGGCCTTGGCTGAGTCCCATCTCCTCTCTGGGCAGAAAATGAGAGGACTGGAGTAGGTGCTGAAAAGTTCTTCTCGTCTATTTTAATCTGTGAAACAGCCCCACCTACTCACTGGGAAGTTGACTAGGTGCTGTGGTGAAGGCCAAAAGTAATAATACAAAGTGTGATTCCTCCCCAGAGAGTCAGAAAAGCGTTGGCTTCCTGTGGCTGCCGCACCATATCGCCACAAACTGGGTGGCTTAAAACAAAAGAAAGTTACTCCTTCACAGCTGTAGAGGCCAGAACTGCAAAAATCACAGCGTTGGCGGGGTTGGTTCCCTTTGGGGGCTCCGAGGGAGAAACTGTTCCGAGTCTCCCTCCTAGGTTCTGGGGGTTCCCGTCAATCCTTGGTGCCCCCTGGCTCGCAGATGCAGCTCCCCGCTTTCCGCCTCTGGCTTTACAAGGTTTCCCGTGGTATTTCTGTCCGTGTGTCAAGCCTCCCTCCCCTTTCTCTTGTAGGAACACCCGTCACTGATTTAGAACTCACACTAAATCCAGGAGGATCCCAGCTCGATATCTTGAATTACGTCTGCAAAGTCCCTATTTCCAAATCAGGTCATAGGCACATTAGGATTTAGGCATATCGTTTTAGGGACAGACTCAACCTGCTACCAAATAGCTAACATTTAGTGAGATTTAATGTGTACCAGATGTGTTTCTAAGGGCTTCAAGTGCATTATCACATTTAATCTATACAACAACCCTATAGATAAAATCTTATATTGTATGCTCTTGATAAATGAGGAAACCAAGAGGTTGACTAACTGGCCCAAGGTACCCACTTATAAAGCCAGGAATGCAGAATACCTCAAGAGTACACATCCAAACAAGGATTACATGCTGCCTGCCACCCAGGTAAAATTACAAAGTATCAACTTCTTGTGTATTATAGGTGCCATTAAATTTCATTCATTCATTCATTCATTTATGCATTTATTCACAAACAGCACAACAGGCACTCAATACATATTAATTAAATAAATAAATGCCTGCGGTGTCACTGACTCTATATGGAATGCCAGGGCACAGATGTCAAAAGAGTCTATAACTCTCTGGTCAAAACCAGAAGGGGTTGTTCTCTAAACTAGCCCTAATTTCGGGTTGGATTAAAACTAGCAATACAGCAGAAAATCAAAACTCCAGAGTCAGAGATATGAGACCAGACAGAGGGTAACTCTCTTATTTTCTCTTATCCGTTTTTGTTCCATTGATAAAACATGGAAAAACAAAAACATAATGTAACTTTCACATATTTCCACATGAGTTTCAGCCTGTTGTTAAGTTTCTCTCTCTCTCTCATATTTGGAGGAGTTTCTCATGTTTTGAAAACTTCATTTCTTGTGGGTGTGTGGGACGGGGGCAATCATCAAGTTTCCAGCCATAAATAAGCAGGAGTCTACTGCAAGGAACATGGGTACATGGAAATGGCTGTTTTAGACTTTGTATTGTATAATCTCTTCTGGGCAAACTGAGAGGCAGGTCTGACATCCAATCACAACTCAGTTCACTGAAGGCAGAGTTATAGTTTGGTCCTTCTTCTCCCTTAGTAGTAACATTTGAAGAGCAGCAGAATATGCCACCCAAAGTGTGCCATACATAAAGATTATTTTGAGCTAAAGGCAATTAAGGAGAAACAGACACAGAAAAGCTCTCTGCTCTTCCTCCATTTGCCTCAAAGTGTATATTAGATGCTTCTTCTTCATTCAAATTATTCAAAGTAATAGAAGATTAAATTCCTGTGGGAAGAAGGAAAGCTAAAGATAAAACACAGTTAGAAAATTTGCTTTCTTCACTTTTTGCCAAAGCCAATGGCAAATAATAGTGATAATAAGGGTGAAGATGACTAGATTCATTTCTAGTTCCTTTCTACCAGGACTAGAAAAAAATGGGAGAACAGGAGATGACTCAGCAGAAGAAACAATAGCTCTGGAAATTCGGAAAGCCAGAGAAAGCAGGTCTGATTAATTGGGTGTTAGCTGGAGAAAACTGGACTGTTATCTTGAATACAAAACATATCCTGCCCTGGCCCTTGCATATGAGATGCACTCTGGAGAAGTCCTGGGTAATGCAAATAGCTGCCTATTGAGTCATTATTCTTTGACGTCCTTACACTGGCAGAGAAGTTTTCCCAAAGGAAGAAAATGATCCCAAACTATGATTAAAATGCATGCTTTAAGAATCTTAATAATCATATCAAAAAGCCTTCTGTAATTTTCAATGCATGGGCATTTAGCTACCCCGCAGCCCTGCAAATGAACAATGAATTAGTGTGATCATTTTACATTGTTATTACACGTTTCTATTATATGTAAACCTCTTATTGGATGAACACCCCAATCCCTTGGATGCACTGATTGTGTTGCTTGGTATGTTGCCCAAATGATGACATGGGTGATTCCTCATGTGCATCTGTTCCCTTTAAGTATTCCTGACAGTGGTAATGAGGGCTGAGGTTCCAAGCACCTAAAACACATCAGATTTTCCCCAAAATATGTCTCCCACAATGAACTCAAGTATCAAGTTTCTTTGCTCTAGGCAGGAATTTTAGAAATTCGTTGCAATAACAGTACTTATCTCCTGTAATCAGAAGTGCTATCTTTCAACAGCAAACAACGGGAAAACAAGGTTATTCATATGTAATAAATGCAGTTTGGTAGACAAAAATCTTTATAAATGTAGAGGTTGGAGAGGGGTTAATAAAAGATACCCATGTAAATTAGAAATGCAAGTAAATAAGAAGTGCGTTCTCCCTGGAATAAAATTTGATAAAGGTAAATTGGGGGGAGGGGCTGCTGATAATGGTCCATATCAATTTACCACCAGAGAATTATTTATTCAGCTTCTTTTGAGTGCTGAGCATTGCATCAGCTACCACAGAAATAGAGTAAGTAGAGGGAAATAGGACATGGGTCCTCTTCTCAAGGAATTGTCATTCTAGAAGGGAAAAATATTTATATGTAATTATATACATGTAACATATATGTTTGTGTATATGTTCTTCAATCCACTTAATAAGCAGAGTCTAATGCAATCAAAGGGGGAAAAGAAAATAGTTTAACATTTTTTTCAGATAAGATGGGGAGCCTAAGAGTTTTACATGGCCCTAAACCAAATGCTATTCTGATACATTTTACTCCTGCCACTATCTTTAGACATAAGACACATGGGTAAAAAATGAGATCTGTATATTCAAGGCAGCATATCTGTGTATGTGTAGCTACTGACCTAATGGCTGCTCTCTCATTAATCAAAGTGTATTCTGCAGACTATCATCCCTTGAGAAAAAAATCAGAGGTGAGGGGGAGCATCATCCACTTAATCTGGGAATCACTGAATTTTTTTCCCCATCTTAGAGCTTCATGACAAATGTTCATATATTAAAAACTAGGAGGTATTACATCCAAGATCCTAGTTCAATTTACAAAGGCCAGTCTTTCCCAGACGTACTTGATCATGGATGGAATTTTTGTGTGTAACACCTATTGACATGCCATGGAATTTAGTGCTCCCCAGAATGTTCTCTTGGAAATGCTACAGTAAGAGATAACAAACATGTTTCTATTGCTCTTAAAAGAATATTTGTAGACCACTTGTACAATTGACCCCACTGACACTTTACAGAGATAAAACTGCCAAACCCTGCTGTGCACATTTCCAGAACCTCATGTTTATATACAGAAGCAAATTGTGCAAGCTGAAACTCGAAATAAGGAGGTATGTACGAAGGAATAACTGATAATATAAAAGCTGATGACCAAATGCAAAAAAAATGAAAATAAAAAGGTTTTACACCAAGCAGCCCATCTGTTGTTAAATGACCTTTAGGAATTGCTTGGTTTCCCTTCTTTCTTTCTTCTTGACATAAACATGATTCAGCTGTTTGCATCAATTCTTACATAATTACTTTGCTAGCTTCAAGTTGCTGATCGTCCCCCTTTAGAGAAGGATGAGATAATTCAGCAGAACACTAGGGTCAGCCAAAGGGAGTCATGGTCTTTGGTTATAAAGAAAGTGCCTACAGAGAGCCATGGGACTTCATTAGCTTTGACGGAATATATTCATAAGATCAATGAAGTTAGTCAAGATAATTTTATTTCCAGTATGTTGGTTCCACGGTGAATGAGTATCTCTTTAGCCCTTTGTCTTTGATAAGGCCTCTAACATCACTGACGTTTAGATCTAATTTTCAAAGGGTACTAGGTTTCATGTACGTAAGTCCTCCAGATCCTCTGTACAGCATAGAGCCATAGTTGACAATACTCTATTGTATTCTTAAAATTTTGCTAAGAAGGTAAATTTTATGGGTTATTAAACAAAAACATAAATAATAAAAATTAAAGAAGGTAGTATAAAACATTTGAAGGTGACGGATATGTTTATGGCATAGACTGTGGTGGTTTCATGGGTAAATACTAATCTCTAAACTCATCGAGTTGTATACATTAATTATGCACAGCTATTTGTATGTCAATCACATCTCAAAAGTGGTTAAAAAATAGAGTGAAGCCAAAACAATAAAGAACAATATGCACCTCATTCTCCATCACCTATCCCGTTGCCCTCTTTGAGGATGTTCAGTGCGCTAGTATTACTCCCTTCCTGCTGCTGGCCCCTGGAGGTTTAGCTACCTTTTGTCTGTTAAGATGAGCGTATTTATTTATATTTATAGTTGTTGATAGTATGAAGAGTAATGTTTACTATAGCTCTTAAAGTTAGGTAATACAGGTAGTGCATTTATAACAGCATCTGCCCAAGGTAAATGTTCCCTAAATGTGGGTTGTTATTATAATTTGCCAGTAATTTGAAATTCAATTCCTCCCTCACTCCACACAACAATATTATTGGGTAGATGTTCTTTTTCTCCTCATTTTATGGATGATGAAACTCAAGTTTAGTGATAACAAAACAACTTGAAGCAAAAACCAAGCAGATACAGATCCTGGGGATTATTCTAAGTACAATCAAAAGCCAATTTAAATACCTATCTTCTTGTCATTTACAAGCCTCCAGCTATTGTAACACTTCTTTCACTTTCACTGGTGAGGAAAATAAAGCACGGAGGGGTTCAACAGCTCACTCAAGTTCATACAGGTGGTCAGTTTTCTGTGTTAATTGGGCTAGGCTCTAGCCCCAGTAATTCAACCAAACACTAATGCAAGTGACCCTGAGAAGGTATTCTATAGATGTGAGTCAAGTCCATCATCAGTTAAGAAAAGAAGGTTATCTGCTGATAGTCTCAGTGGGCTGCCGGATTCTGTTAGTTGAAAGGTGTATAGATTAGCGCTGATACTCCCTTAAAGGAGAAGAAATGCCACCTGTGAACAGCAACATCAGGCCATGCCTGAGAGTTTCAGCCTGCCAGTCCAGTGGACCTGCCCTGTAATTTTTGGGTTTGCTTACCCAGCTCCCACAATCATGTAAGACAATTCCTTGCAGGAATTTTCTTAATATACTTATATATCTCCTACTGGTTCTGTTTCTTTGTTTGAACACTGACTGATACTCCTGGAATCAAACCCAAATGCTCTGTATCCAGAGACAGAGTTTAGGTCTCAACTACTGGCATTATGCTAACCATCAAAATTCAACTCAAATAGGCCTTGGCTTTGTCAGATCCTCATTGTCTTCATTAAGCAGCTTTAACCATACACACCATTCATAAACAATGTGAATGTTCTTTTATTTATGTAACAATGCCCTTCTTCTAATTATAAGACAACAATAGTAATGTTAAGAATAATTAAGATTTAGTAATTATCACCTTCTAACAAAGGACCAAGATATTTGTATTCATTATCTTATTTAATCAGTGTAGATTATAAAGAGATAGGAATCTTCTCAATACAAGGAAGAATTTTCCTGAGCATAGAGCAACCTAAAGATTACCTGAACTGATCCAAGAAATGGAAAGCTATCCATCTGTCAAGGTATATATAAGCCCAAGTTCAAATCACTTAACAGGGATGTTAGGAAGAAAATTCAGCATTGGATGGTAGCTAAAGATGACAAATACAAAGCTCCCTTATTCCAAAACTCAGTCTTCTTGCAATTTACAGACTTAGTCTGCATCCTATCATTTTTGAACTGCTGATAAAACTGTCCTCAAATGACTGAGTAGAGGCATGCATGGACATTCTGCAAAATTATAATAAATCAATGGAACTTATCTTTTCTTCTGTGGCCTCCCACAAGGGTGACTACAAAGATCTATAAACAGGCACTCAAAAAATGCAAGTTAAATTAGAGTGAATTCTTAATTGTTCAGATTGATAGCTAGAGTAAATGGACATACAGAATGAACAGACAGATAATCCAAAACCACAGAGAAAGGATAAAAAAAAATTTACATTTGGCCTTTAAATTCTGTACTCCATTTGCTCCATGATGAAAAGGTGACTATGGCTAAAAAAGTATCCACTTGTTTAATAGAAATCTGATCCCCCCCCTATTTTTTTAACCCTATATTATTGATTATGCTGTTACATTTGTTCCAGTTTTTCCCCCTTTGCCCTTCTCTGCCTATACCCCGCCTTCCCTCCAGCAATCCCTCCCACCACTTAGTTCATGTCCTTGGGTTGTTCTTGTAAGTTCTTTGGATTCTCCATTTCCTATACTATTCTTAACTTCCCCCTGTCTATTTTGTTCCTACCAATTATGTTTCTTAGTCCCGGCACCTTTCCCCTCTTTCTCCCCCTCCCCTCTCCCAGCTGATAACCCTGCAAATGATCCCCATACCTATGATTCTGTTCCTATTCTGGTCGTTTGCTTAGTTTGTTTTGTTTTTTAGATTCAGTTGTTGATAGTTGTGAGTTTGTTGTCAGTTTAATGTTCATAGTTAGATTTTCTTCTTTTTCTTAAATAAGTCCCTTTAACATTTCATGTAATAAGGGCTTGGTGATGATGAACTCCTTTAGCTTTATCTTATCTGGGAAGTACTTTATCTGCCCTTCCATTCTAAATGATAGCTTTGCTGGATAGAGTAATCTTGGTTGTAAGTCCTTGCTTTTCATCACCTTGAATACTTCTTGCCAGCCCCTTCTTGCCTGTAAAGTTTCTTTTGAGAAATCAGCTGACAGTCTTATAGGCACCTCTTTGTAGGTAACTCTCTGCTTTTCTCTTACTGCTTTTAAGATTCTCTCTTTATCTTTAACCTTTGGCATTTTAATTATGATGTGCCTTGGTGTAGTCCTTGTTGGGCCCAACTTGTTTGGGACTCTCTGTGCTTCCTGTATTTGTATGTCTATTTCCTTCACCAAATAGGGAAG
This sequence comes from Furipterus horrens, assembly GCF_987537825.1. Taxonomy (NCBI): domain Eukaryota; kingdom Metazoa; phylum Chordata; class Mammalia; order Chiroptera; family Furipteridae; genus Furipterus; species Furipterus horrens. The sequence continues at coordinate 209,803,706 of NW_028327172.1, read as the reverse complement.
TTTTCTTTCATTATTTTTTCAAATAAGTTTTTAATTTCTTGCTCTTCCTCTTCCTCTGGTACCCCTATGATTCAGATGTTGGTATGTTTAAAGTTGCCCCAAAAGTTCCTAAGCCTTTCCTTTGTGGGTTTTTTTTTTTTTTTTTTTTCCATTCTCGTTTCTTCTTTTTGTTCTGGTTGAATGCTTATTTCTTCCTTTTGTTCCAAATTGTTTATTTGAATTCTGGCTTCCTTCCCTTCACTGTTGGCTCCCTGTATATTTTTCTTTATTTCACTTTGCATAACCTTCATTTCTTCCTTTATTTTTCTGCTATACTCTACGAGTTCTCTGAGCGTCCTTATCACCAATATTTGAGCTCTGCATTTAATAGGTTGGCTATCTCTGTTTAGTTTGGTTCTTTTTCTGGGGTTCTGTTCTGTTCTTTCATTTGGGCCATGTTTCTTTGTCTCCTCAATTTGGCAGCCTCCCTGTGTTTGTTTCTGTGTATTAGGTAGAGCTGTTTTTACTCCCGTCTTAGTAGTGTGGCCTAATGTAGCCAAGGCACCTGTAAATTGTGTGGGGCAGAGGATTAGGTAATTGCCAGGGTGGGGCCACACACTTTACTGCTTTGTGGCCCTGTTTGTGGCTGGGGGTTCAGAGAGGGGACAATGCCATTGCCTGACTTTTGTTGATTTGTCTGGCACTCGCCCTGTTTCCAGTCATTTCACCCACTTCCCATATGCAATAGGCACCCTTCCAGTTGCTACCCTGGGGTTTGTGTATGTTCTAAGACCATTTGGCAGTTTCTTCCACTGCCACAACCCCCACTGGTCTACAGCCAGAGGTAATGGGAGTTTATCTTCCTGCTGCTGGAACCCTTGGCTGTGTGGTCTGGCCTGGGGCTGGGATTGCTCCCTCCCAGGGTATCCCTTCCAATTTTTATCCACCACATATGAATGTGGGACCATCTGTCCCACCACCACCACCACCACAAGCCACACTGCCTCTCCTCACTGTTTCTGTGATTTTGTCCCTCCTACCCGTCTGGGTGAATGTGGCTGCTTTTAATCTTTGGTTGTCAGACTTCCATATAGCTCAATTTTCTGAGGGTTCTCGTTATTTGTTTTTGAGATTTGGTTGTAATTCTTTCTGTCATTGCAAGAAGAGGTTAAACATGTCTACCTACACCTCCGTGTTGACCAGAAGTTGGTCCCCCTGTTTTTAAATCTCTAAATTAAATTTATTAGAATTCATAATTAAAAGTTCTTAATTCTTAAATAAGGGTTAGCATCAATAAATTTTTTAAAAGATCCATCCAACTAAAAATTGGAGGCAGAAAAGGGAAAAATTATTACACACAAATTTTTCTACAGTACATGGATTAACAAATCTAAACTGCGAGCTGACTACTTTGTCAGAGTTGAAAAGTATTTTGCATCATTAAGGCAAACTCACATCAAAGCACATTAAGGCAACTCACATCAAACCTCCCCCCAGTGGAAGGCTCCTTGTCTAATCTTGACCCTGAAACTCTGCATTTGCTCTATTCATAGGGCAAAGCAGCAGACAGGTTAGCTTCTATATGGTCTCAGCTAACAGGCTAGAGAGTGAAAGGAAGGTGACCTTGGGAGCTAGCGTCAAAGAATTTTAGGGAACTAGAGATAAAGTATGAATCAACCGCATTCATTACTTAAGCTATAAATTGTGACTCAACAGAATGAGAAAAAGCTTCAATTTCATTTCCCTTTTGTTTAAATAAAAAAATAAAACTCCAAAAATCTAGTTCAAGCCAGAGCGACTTAAAAGTAGACCTCGGCTTCCTTATCATAGCACCAACTACTACTTGTTGAAAGCTTTCTCACTATGGATGGATTTCTCTTCTAAAAGCACTTCTGCCTTTTAACCCATAGAATCCTCCCTTACAAACTAGGTGTCATAAGAAACCCCATTTTACAGATGACAAAAGTGAGGCATAAAAAGTAATTGCCAAAGGCAAGGTCATGTAGTGGGGTCAAATAAGATTCCAACCCACACACAACATCGTCATGTTATAAACCTTCAGCTAGAAAATCTGAGGGTTGAATTAGCTGTCTTCTCAGGATCCTTTAGCTGTTTGTATTTTGTGATGCTGTAATACAGCAAATATACATCTTAAATAAAAAAATTTTAAAGGGCTAGCCACAGAAGGAATGTCCATTTGAAGAAATATTCATCCTTCAAAACCCAGATTAATTGTCTTCTCCTCTATGCCATAGATATATAAGCTGGTTCATTCCTCACATCATGGTGTGACCATGAGCTTGTCTTGTTTACCTGCTTGGATGCTAACGCTTCTAGTTCAAGACCATGACTTATTCATCTTTATGTGAGGCCAGAAACTAGAACATAATAGGTGCTCAGTAAATATTCTATTTATTTGTAAGTACTTACTTAATAGCATATAAAGTGCATGGGCACTAAGACATGTCCTAATTATGACAAAATTTGGGGAAAATAACAGTTAAGAATAAGGAATGAAAATAACCTGGCCCCTTTTCCCTGCTGCCCATAAAATCACCTCATGTTATATCCTCAAACTGTATTCTTTTGGCTCTGTCCTCAGGACCTTGAACTTTCTGTTCCATGCCTGAAGGGTCCTTCACTTGGTTCCTCACGACTCATTTTAGATGTAAAAATGTCCATGAGTCAGAGTCCTTCACATATAAAGCTTTCCCTCTTGTGTGCCTGCCTTTGAGTCTGCCAAATGCAAAGGTTGTAGCTGATGAGCTGACTCCCTTCTTAGAGAGGACTCTGGATGAACAAGCTTTGCTGCTTTCCTCATGTGGTTGGTGTTGGTGTGTGCACGTGCATATATGTGTGTGCATGTGCGCATGTGTATTTGTGTATGTAGTTAGTACATAAAACATTTTTCATATACAGGCATGAACAAAAGTAGGCTTACAGTTGTTAATATGAAAAAATACAAATTAATAAATAATAATCCAAGAACAAACTCTGGTTTCCGTACTCACAACTGTAAACTTATGTTTGCCCACCCCATATATTATACACACACACACACACACACACACACACACACGTATATATATATATATAAATGTATATGCATGAAGGAGGACCCCCCAAAACCAGAATTATCTTCTGGAGGGCAGGCCCCTCGTAGCACAGGCTTCGCCCGCTAGGTGAGTGTTCTAGGAACCCATCTGTATCAGTGTACCAGCCGGCATTGATGTGAGAGGCTGCGTTTGGCTTCAGTTAATTTTTTTTAACACTTTCAACGTGTTTGCCCATTTCATGACGGGTGATTTACAAGTGCAGCTGCCCACACCGCGCTGAGTGTTCAGCAGTTTTTGACCAAAAACAGCATGACCCCGTGCCCCACCCTCCCTATTCACCTGATCTCGGCCTGAGCACCTTTTTTTTTGTTGTTTCCCCAGATGAAAAAAGTCCTCAAAGGGAAACATTATGCCAGTGTGGAAGAGGTGAGACAAAAAATGGCAGAAGCACTAAAAGGCATCAAAATCGATGAGTTCAGAAACTGTTCTGAGCAGTAGGAAAAACAATGTCTCAATAGGTGTATTGCGTCAGATGAAGAGTACTTGGAAGATAACTGAAGTTTAAACATATGAGAATAAACACACAGGTTTTTATAAATAAATTCTGGTGTTTTCTGGGTCCCCCCTCATATACGTCATTTTACATAACCAATGAATTATTGCTTATTATTTTTCTTTAAATATATTCTTTATAAAGAATTTTTAAAATTAATTTTCACATTTCTATTTTAAACAGAAAAAAATAACACTTTTCTAATATGCTCTAAGATAAATGCCTATTAAATTAACCGCCTAAAAACATTTTACATTCTATCAGCATTTAGTGTGTGCATCTTGTTAGGAAACCCTGAGCTTAGGAGTAAAGGATCCTGTGTTTGAACTCAGCTCCACCACTCACCTGCTGTGTGGCCTGGAATAAGTGACCTAACCCAAGTCAGGTCCTCCCCTAACAAATGCCACTAATATTCCATAGAGTAGGATGTGATAAAAATGAAATTCAATGGTACTTATGAATGCACCTGACAGAGGCAGGTGCTCAATAAAGACATTAGTATTTTAACCAATGCAAAATAACAGAAGGCAAGAAGGATGAGACCAAAACAGCAGTCACAGGATGAAGGTCCCTGAATTTGTTCAAATCCGGATGAGTTCCTGGGGTCCGCCATGGCTGGACGCACACCCACCAGGAATTGTTCATTCACATTAAGCAAAGTGCTGACAATGAGAAGCTATTTAAACCACCCTAGTAGAATCGCAAAAAAAATTATTTACAAGGGAGATTTTAAGGGGAGGGAGGGCCAGGCTCTGACCATTTACAAGCAGTCGTTACTGATAACGTGTGTTCAACAGCTGTTCAGGGTGTCTTTGAATGTTGCTTAGAATTAAAGCAACGAAAGAGGAAAAAATATTCAGCAGATGACAAAACAGTCTGAAATCCATCTTTGCACATTTTCTATAAAACACTGGGTCTCTTTCAAAAGCTTTAAATAGACCCTAACAGTTGAGAAATCTGGAACGCAGAAATTCCACATGTACACGTACATTAGAGGTGTGTGTGTATAATTACTTTTTAATGATATTTACAGTAATGTGGGTCAGGCTGCTTTAGAAAAATGGCATAATTAAGGTGGTTTGATGGCAAGTTATTTTATAAGTAACCGCACAGATTAATAAATCAACTGAAGCCCGCTGAAATGGTGGCCAAGGGCGCTGAATTTCCTCTTGGGGTAGCTTAGAAGCAGAACCACTGAGACACATGTTCCAAGGGGCAGGTTCCTGGCTCACGGACCCAAAGAGGGATGCAAAGTGCCAGCTCACCAGAGATGGAAGAAAGGGACACTGTTACCAGGTGGTTCCCCCAGAGGAGGACGAGGGGACATTCTAGTCTGCAGAAAAGAACAAACCATGTAGGCGACTTGCAACCCGGAAGGCCGGGGTCCCAGGGTCCATATTATGAAGCAAGGCCAGTGGCTGCCTCTGTCCACGCGGATGTTGCTGCGTGCTCCACAGCCCTCTCCCTGAACTGCAAAGACCACGGGGTGGGAAGAGCACTTAAGACGTGTCTCAGAAACTCGTTCTTCAAGGCAAACCTCTCCTGAATTTTCTCTTCCTGTATCTTAAATGATTTTTCAAACACGAGAGGCAACATTTTGTTTTTAAAGAGAGATACCTTCCAGTGATTTTGGAAATATTTGTTTTACCCCATTAATACCCACTATGTCCACCCTGACTGGTGTGGCTCAGTCGGTTGGGCACCCATAAACCAAAAAGGTCGCCGGTTGGATTCCCGGTCAGGGCACATGCCTGGTTCGCGGGTTAGGTGTTTTTCTCGCACACTGATGTTTCTCTCCCTCTTTGTCTCCTTACCTTCCCTCTCCCTAAAAACAAATTAATAATCTTTTCAAAAAAACCCCATTATTTCCTTATATCTCCTTCAAGCTAACTTCGATCCAGCAGCCCGTTCTTCCTGGCGTAGCATTAAACACTCGAATGCCTGAAGTTTGGTTAAGTCCTCGTTTTTCATTTCTTTGTTTTGCTTTTGCTTGCTAAAGTGGTGGCAGATCCTACTTAGCTAAGTTGATAGACATACAGTAATAAGATGCAAATGTGGAAAGGAGCCCTGGTTGTTATTCAGCCTGAGTTTTACACACAAATAACTGAAAACTCAGGAAGGTTTACTTTCTAAACATTCTCAGGGCCATAGGTCCTGTTGGGGAAGGGAACGAAGATTTCCCCTGGGGGAATGCAGTGGTCTGTGGATTTCTGAACAGTGTGTTTGTTGCTTGATTTTGTCCTTAAGAATGAGAGGCCTTAATTAAAGGAATAAGGACATGGAATGGAGGCGGGGAGAAAAAAAAGAGAAGCATAGCATAATATGGGGAAAGAGGAATGAAAAATAAAACATGTTTGAATAGAAAAGCCAGGGGAAACTTGGCAGCCGAGGCAGGGCAAATTCTTCATGCAAGAAGATCTATCAGAAGAACAGCCTTCCCTCAAGAGGCTTAAAGAAGTCAGCTTAGCCAGGAACTTTGCATTTTAGTTCTGAGAGGTGAGAAAGAATTAAACAGTACAGTTTAGTACCAAGCGTTAGGCAAAGCGTTATTTTTAACTTGAGATACGTCTAAACACTCAAAAACTAGCAAGGTAAGAAGGGAAAAACTATAAATTTGTTTTGCTTCTATGAATGTCTTAATGACAGTCACTGATATATATATATCTGTAATAGTCTATATAGAGACTATAATACAATGTATATAGTACATTGACTATACATTTAATAGTCGGCGATGCGTTTACAATTTAATCATCATTATCAATAACACAAGAACGAATACAATGTGTTTATCTGTAACACTGATGACACAGCTGATGCAACATGAAAATGTCTGGCCACATTGGTCTGTAGGGATCACCACTAGAATGGCTTCCTTGGGAGGGTCGGTACCCCTACCACGTGTGTCTCTGTACTCCTCAACAGGTACAGCTTTGTGCAAGAGGCGAGCACACTAAACCATACTAAATGGTGGGATGAGCGAAGTAATGCTCTCGCTAACAAGTCAAGGAGAAGAGCAGCATTCTACAACGGGTGGTCCCTGAAGCTCTTTGCCCCAGCAGCTTGTATGCAAATAAAGTGCTAAACCCTGTCAAGAAATTAAAGTCACATTTAAAAATCAAATGAGATCCCTTTTTACGGGAAGGACTTGGGTGTGGACCTGCAGTCTGCTAATACATGAAAGATGGTCTGTGTTATGATTAGCCAGGGCCTGAAGATAGGGGGGACAAGCCTCCAGATTACCCAGAAACAGCAGAAGTCTTTGCCTCGCTGAAAATTCAGGCCCTTCCCTTTTCATATTGCATTTCAGATTATTTCATATTTCAAAGCCAACCTCATCTTTCATTTCGAAACACAAAACCTCTAGCCCTTTCTGCTCATGCTGCGAATTATGCTTCTCATATTAAAAGAGGCTTTATGAGTTCAGCTTTTATTTATCCTATTATTTATCATAAGGCTCTGCTGTTTAAGGGTAACATGTATTTGCTTACCGAGGATCGACCTGGGTAACAGAGCTGGGTTACATGAAATTCAGTCCAACATTTAAGTTTGAAACTTACCATTTTCTCTTGGAATGGCAGCTGAAAGAAAGAATACAGAGCGCACCAGCTCAGCCGGGGAGCAGGCGGGGGAGGAGGGGAATTAGCAAATCTCTGAAAAATAAAGCTGCATAATCTGCTATATTTCAGGCCGCCTTTGTCCTCCAAATCCCCCATCTTTGTTTAAGCTACGGGCGGACTCTCTAAAAATCAGCTCACTGGCCTCCCCTCTTCTACACCTCCCTGCACAAAGCAAATGAAGTTTGGGTTGAAAAGCTGATTAAAAAATAAATTAAAAAACAACCACCCCCTGACACATGAGCAAACCGATGCATTGAAAAAGTAGTTATCCTTACTAACGCTTCCCTTCGGCTCCAGAGCACAGGCTGTTCTATGGAGCACACTTCACCCCCTTGCATTTGTTTTGAAAGGGGATCTTCTAGAATCCCCACCACACAAAGTGTTTCGACATTAGCATCGAATTTTAACACCTCGGGAGGGAAGTGAACAGGGACAGAGTGGCTGTTTAATATCACCAAGACCGCGTCCTATGGTTTGCTCCTGCGATGCAGTTATTACTGGAGGAATTCATTCTTCTGCTGAAAAGAGTGTGCTGCGTCATGCAGGTGCTTCGGGACTCGTGTTTCATTTCACGTGCGTTTTCGTTGCTCATCGTGTATTCTAGATTCTGACCAGCAGCACCAGAGAGAAATATATCTTTCTTGGCCTTTTTGTCCTGGCTTTTGTCCTTATTACGGGCCTCAGAGGGGGACTCAGAGATGCCCAGAGTCCATCTCTTCTGTGGCTCTGCTTTATGGGCCCTCAGCCCACTCTGAGTGCCCCTGTACACGGCCCCACAGGGCCAGAAATCTCTGCTTCATGATGTCATCGCAGCCGCAAGTGTACACTGTTTAACTTTTCGCTAACGCCTATCTCATCTGCAACACTGTGGGTTCCACAGGAAAAAGGACTGTCACTCATCTCTGAAGCCCCCATGCCCAGCCCACTGAGCCACACATGATAGAGACTCAGTAACGGTACCACCTGGCACGCTGTAGCTTTTCTGTGCTAACAATATTAGCGAATATTTATGGAGTATGCACTACAAACCAAGCACTTCACATGCACTATCTCATTTATTGCTCCCCCAAGCTACGGTATCATCATCTTATTTTTTAGATGAGAAATGGAGGCTTAGAGAGGCTAAGTCCTTTGCCCAGATATTAAAGCACAGGATAGAATCATGTTTAATTTCACGTCAACCGATTTCAGAGCACAAAGCCTGACCCAATAGATTCATTCATCTTCTGTTGTCGCTGCCTCCCACACTGGGCCGAGAAATCATCAGGACGAGACGGTCATGTCTCAGTTGCCACTGTAATGCCTGCGACCAGGTACTAAGCTCCTTGTTCTGAAACATTCCTAATAACAAACAACAACCCTATTCTGTACGTGTTAGCATTGTTATTATCCCCATTTGACTATCAAGAGCACTGTGACTTAGAATTCAGGTGACACTCTGAGGCCTTAGGGAATGTAAGAAGCAGCATTGAGTTTAAACCCATGTTTGTTGGACCAAGCTTTCCCCGTGCCTCCACGAGAGAGTCGGAACTGGAGCGAGGGAAGGAAAGCAGGGAGAAGACAGAGAATTGCTCTTGGCCACCAAAATGAATGAGAGAGGACTGGGAAAGGGAAATGCATAAGAGAAAGAAGAGGGCGTCAAAGAAAGGCATGCTGGGCTCGTAGGTGGGACTGGAGGAGACATCTGTTGGACTAGAGAGGAACAGAATGGGAGTCGAGTGGGCTGGGGTGGCAGGTAATGGACTGGAATAGAATGGATTGAATGAGAATGAAATGGAATGAATTAGAATGGAATTAACACATATGGCCAACTCGCCACTTGCCACAGGCCTATTCCAATCTCTGGCATACAGATTTACTCATTGCTATGGACCGAATTGTGCCCCCAGGGCTTTATCATTATCAGTGGGATGATATTTGGAGATACGAAGAGGGCTCACATGTGTGTTATGTGAGCACACAGCAAGATGGTAAGCACCTCCAAGCCAGGAGGAGAATTCTCACCAGGAACCAAACTGTCCAGAACCCGGATCTTAGACTTTCCAGGATCCAGAACTGTGAGGTGATAACTTTCTGTTGTTCATGGCTCTCAGTCTATAGCCTTTTGTTATGGCAGCCTGAGCTGATCAATATGCTCCTACTTTCCTAAAAGGTCTTCAGGGGTCTCCCCAGCCTGCCCCAATTCCCAAATCCTTGGTCCAGCCTAGGCTGTCTTCAGCTAGTAACATTTTTTTGTTTTGAGAATATTTCGTGGTCCATCTGAGTCTGCCTGCTTCCATTCTAAAGTTGTTGCTTCAGGAAAGCAAACCAGTACAATTCCAAAGCTCTCTGAGGCACATCCAGCCCCCTTTTCAAAATCCACCCAGTGGGCCTTTCTAGCTGTGGGTGAGATTCTGAGAACGTCCCTGCAGGAATTCAGAGGCCTTGCCTTGAAAAGTAGATCCGCTTTTCTCAAGCAATTTTGTGTAAACAGTTTAGCCCATTGAGCTCAAGTTGCTCAGATTCCAGTCTGTCTTATTAAGGATTCAAACCTACTGCACAGAGGGAAACCCTCTCCCTCTTTTAAGAACGGTCGTTTCAAGACACCCAGCTTTATGATTTTCACCCCCAACCCCGAGCCTTGCCTTTTCAAAGGAGCCTGGACTTGGTTGGAGCTTTCTTTTATAAATTCAAATACAGTTATTACTTATGCATTTCAGTACACCCTAAAATGGTGAAGGACAATGCTGTGGTGCTCAGAGTAACAATACCTTCCTTTGATTCCCCTGCGGAGCTCCAAATGTTACTTCATTAGTGCGGATTTGATCACAGCGCTCTTGGCCACCATGGCTTCCGCTGCAGAGCCCAAGGAAGCTCCAAATGCTATATAATGTATGATTATTAACCTACATCAAGCAAATCACAGGGGCTCAGTATACTGTTTCTCTACCAATTCAGTCCTTCATTAATAACCTTAATTACTGTGCATGAATAGGAGAGGGTTTATAGAGCACAGAAACCTGAAATTGCCATGGCACACTCATTACCATTTCCAGCTAGAGTTCTGTACAGAAGTCGGATTGGAAAATGTGAGAAACAGCCGAATACAGGAAGTTGTATTTAGAGACGGGTTCTCTCATCTGTCGGAAGACATACAAACACCTGAAGTGTGTATCAGCTGTTAGAAACCAGGATGTGGGGTACAAATGTGGAATGCGGTCTTCCCTGAAAAGAGGTCTGGTGCCAAAACAAAACCCACATAGGTTAAAAATGAACACTCCGTGCTTAGCAAACCAAATCACGCAAATCCGTTCCCTTCCTACCTAGCTACTGCTTTCCAGCACTGGCTGACTTTGCAAGATTGGGGAGAAAGTCACAGCGGGAGTTCATAATCTGGAGGGTCACCTGCTGATGTCACACAAAGCTTAGCTGGGGAAACGAGCCTCGCCTGGAAGCAGACACACATATTTTTAAAACCACCAGAACAAAAAGAATGAAACCATGAATTAGGACCAGCATCAAACGCAGGTCCCTTCCTAGGTGGAGCATGCAGGTGAACCGGAACAGAGTAACAGAGATGGTCCACAATCAAATGAGGCTGCTTCTCCCCTTGATGGAGGGGACTGCCCTACCTTTCATGAAAACACAATGTAGGAATAAAAAGAGATCTGACCTAGTCCTTCATGATTTCACGATTATAAGGGGAATAAGAATGGCACAAAACTTCAGCCTGGGAAAGATGCCATGAGCAGCAGAATTCAGACAAATTTGACCAAATACCCAATCACTGGATGGGAATACGTGGCATCCAGGTCTCGGCAGTTCTGGAAGCTCTGGACAAATACAATGTGCCCAAGCGCTGTCTAGGAACCGGTCTTGGGGTCAGGGTTCTGGCTGTGATAGAGCCGCTGAATGACTGGGTTATAAAACCACGCATCTATACCTCGGGGTTTAATACGTCTGTCCCAACGGGAAACAATGACATAACAGACGAGAAAGCCCTGTGGAACAGCAGACCTGGGTAAAAATGACTCGTGCGCCACCACTGCATCCAGTCTTGGCTCGTTTTCCAGGCCCCCCGCTAACGGAACAAGCGCCGGGACAGCAGGCACGTGGCGCGCCGCCTCCTGAGACGATGCTCTACGGCCGTCTTAACTGTTGTGCACAAACCACCCGAGTCATCAAGGCAATAATTAACTTCATTTGGATGTTGCCTAATTATCGTGTTTACTTCTCACACTATCATCACATATTGGTTTATTTTTAAAATATTGTCATTAATGGTAACAGATAAAATAAATAAAAATCACAATCCTTGGGAGAGCTGAAGCTGCAGGCGACAATCTTTGTTTTCAGGGACGCAGCCTGGCATACATAGCGAAAAGAGAACAGGGTTTGGATCCGGAGGGAAGGAAAAAACCTAATCTGAACTGAAGTGTTGACTTGGCCTTAGTTTTCTCATCTGATAAATAAGAAAAAGAAGAATACTTACTCTTTTAGAGTTGTCTAACTGATTAGAGAGATGAGTTGCTTTAGGGGCTATTCCTAACCTCATTTATGGCACGGAGTAGTTCCTCCTTAAGTGGCTAGAATGGTAATGATGAAGGCTAACAAAGATGGCTGATAGTGTCAGACCTTAGGAACTAGATGTTTGAAAACTCATATACTGAGGAAACTCATCAAACAACTATATATGTATTCCTGTTATTAGTAAGTTAATGAGAGAATGAACGAATGAATGAAAATTTCAGGAACATGCCAACACTACTAATCACTAAAACCTTAAAAGTTACCTCTCTGATTCTTAGAACAGTGCCTCATGCTCAGAATTGGTTGTAGTAAATGAAATATAACTTTATTTTTAAGAATTTCCAAATAAACACTGTCATACCAACAGTCACCTTCACCTGGCCTGCCACCTTCACCTCGTCCTCTCTCTCTGCCATCTCAGATCTCCCTCCTCTCCCTGCCTTCCCTCTGGCTGTTGCCCACATCTGAGAGGCCCCATCTTTCTCGTCATTTCTCACCAAACATAAGGAAGAACTAGTTCTTGTCTGCTAAGGACTCCAGTTGTAAAGTGAAATGCCTTGACTTGGGTACAAAGAAATGAGAACAGTCATAATTCCTTATATCTGGGGATTGATTGTGCTTCTAGGTGGGACATTAAACTATGAGTGTGTGTTCACACCAGGGCCCCAGGTCTCCCTCCTCTCTGCACCACTCTGCCCATGGTCCACTGACACAGTAAGACTTAGGGAGGGGAAGGTCGAAAGGTCCCGGAGGTCTGTAAGAAGATCATCTCAAACCTACTCTCTTTGTCCAACAGCTGTTCTCTCCCCTGGGGTCAGCTGAGTTCTCCTCCCTGCCCCTTCTCTGCACCCCTCTTCAGTCTTGCTAAGAGAAGAGCTGTGGTCCATGGAGCTGGAACTGCAGGCAGGTGCAGGAGTAGTGCCACAGCCCTGGGCAGCAGCCCGTATGTGCCCAGCAAGACCAGCCAAGGCAGACGGAGGCCAGCCCCAGCCTCCGCTTCTTGGCATGGCTTCCTCTCTTCTCCTACTTTCTGAGCCCCTGAACCTCAGCTCTGGGCAACAATGGTCCCCTCTACCTACTTGCTTCCTCTGGCCCCTCAGACACAGAAGTTTCACAGATTCTCACATTCAATTTAGTTAGTAGTTAAGTTTAAAAGGTGGCAAGTATAGAGTCAAAAGCACTTGACTTAGGGGCTCCATTTAGAAGACCCCATCAGTGGCATCAAAATCTGATGCAGTCAGTTGTTTGGGACGAACATGTCACTATAACTGGGACACATCACTCAGGTAGCCTATCAGGAAAACAGAGTTTAGGCATTTCACTAACGCTTGCATTTGACCCACCCCTGTACCTCACCTACCTTCCCACATACCCAAAGGGACGATACAACTTGCATCACGGCAAGACCTAAATAATGACAATAGGGTTCCATTTTTTAAATGAAGACGAGAAAGAAGGAGGAGTGTTTAGTGATAAAATACACAAAGAGCTTGGGACACTGGAAATTATTTTACCACAACCTTCATGTGATACATCACTCAGCACTAGAAGCTGTCACCTAGTCTGGATGGCTTTTGATGTTTATTCCTACAGTACATAAAGTTAATTTGTATTTTGCTCTGCAACGTCCATACTGACTTAAACATTTGGGTAATTAATGAACAAATGTGAGGAGTGTTAAGTGTAGAATGAATAGAAGCAATAACATTTGCAGGCCCATATTAAATAAATTCTTATTATGGCATGTTGACCCACAGTGTATGAAAATCTCAATTCAAGCTGGTAAATATCCCTAGTAATTTGGGATCCTTTAATAAAGGGAGCAGTTAAAAATTTTAGACCCAATTGTTCTAATTTGGAAATTCCTTATTATTTTGAAGATTTTATTTATTTATTTTTAGACAGAGGGGTTGCCTCTTACACACCCCCAACTGGGGACCTGGCCCACAACTCAGGCACGTGCCCTGACTGGGAATTGAACTGGTGACCCTTTGGTTAGCAGGGCAGCACTCAATCCACTGAGTCATACCAGCTAGGGCAAGGAAATTCCTTATTATTTTGCAATATCTATCCCAAAACCGTGTGATGGAGAAAGAATTAAAACTTAATTTAGAAAGACAGAGAGAAAGATTGAAAAAGAGAGACTGTCTTCCAGTTCCTCCAAATGGGATTTTCAACTGGGCTTCCATTTAAACCTACCTAGGGCTCCCTCAAAATAATCTTCCTTCAGAATCTTGATTTTTGACCTCACTATCACTTTCTAAAGCTCCTTTAGTTTATAAATATCTTAAATATTCTTTTGCAGGTAATGTTTTGGGGAAGGAGTAGACAGCAAGTACAAAGCAGAAAAGAAAAAAGGATAAGTTGGTTTGTCTTTAAAATACACTAGAGCAACTTACTTGTTAATGAAGTAGATTGCATTTTATATCTGAATTCAAAGTGTCTACTTTAAAAAATTATTATTAAATTACATTGTCAAACCATGTGTTCATTTGTTGGATTATATGAGGGAGGTTCCTTGAATATGAAATAAGGGAATTGTGTGATAACATCGTTCATTTCACATGATTAATGGAAATAAAAAATTTTAAATTTAAAACTTGGGATTGGGAATGGGAGAGATCACAGCTTTCATTAAAAGGCCCCAATAAATATTTCTTGGTTTTATTTTATTAGCACTAAACTATGGCATCTTCCATTTGAAACAAATCAGCTTTGATTTTGATTCTCTAAGAGACCGTTTTCATCATTTTATTGCCTGGACATGCCCAAATGTTGAAATTCTTCTTTAATCTTGTTGTATTTGGTTATATAGCTGGCTTACACTGTCCTGAACAGGCCACTTGTGAGCCTGGGAGGTTTATAGGCATCTATCATGATGCATTTTCTGGTAATAGTTGCTGAGCTACATGGCAAATCTTTTCTTCTTTGCCCATGGATCAATCCCACCAGGCCTCCAACAGTGTAAGATGGTCTTCAGTTTGTCCTTCCATAACATCTGTCCTTACTGCTGCTAACGCCAGTGTGTAGGGTGCTCACTCGAACTTTCTGCATGAGTTCAATCTTAGGTTTCTCTCTGCCATGGAGAACTGTGTTCTCAATGACTTTTACTGATGCATTTTTCTTCTATACTACATAACACACAATTACTCTCACTGTGTGATGCCTTACTCTGTCCTACAGGCGTATTTTCATTCATAGTTCCTTAGTTTTCAGTCCTAATAACTACTTGGAATATCTCAATGTAATCTATGTATCTTACTTACAGTTTAAAAAACCCTATCCTCGATATCATGACTGTAACATTCAGTAATGAGACCGGAATGCATAGCACATCTCAGGAATATATGGCCAGGAAAGACTCCCAATCAGAAATGCGCCCTGTCAACCAAAATCAAGCCTCTGAAAAAATTCATTAACTTTCTCAAGTAATCAGAATCAAAAACATAATTTGATAATTGGTAGTAGTTATAATCAAGTTTTTCAAATGCTATTTTAGTTCACATTCAGAGATACAGAATTATGGGCCTTTTGTAGCCTCCATTCCTGGAGTTCTGAAAGATCTTCCTTCTAAAGCATGACAGTCTATCCACATGTTTCATCCCTCCCTCCCAACCAGTTCTGGTGTATTCATTTAACAAACATTATTTAGTGCCAACCCTGGCGTCAGGTGAAGTACTAGGTATTGGAGATGACAAGATGAAAATGAATCACTGTCCAAGGACATCCCCAGGGAGGCCCCGGCTGAGCATCATGCAAACTATAACCCTGAACTAGGACGGCTATGCCACCGTAGGTACAGGAGCTGCGTGTTACAAGCACAGAAAGAAGGGATCAATGAACTCTCCAGAGAGAACTGGGGAGAAAGGTGGGCTGGGAAGAGTGAGAACTGATACACCAGGTAGAAAAGCATTCTTTCCCAAATCTGAATTGAGACTTCTCCACCCTGTCTGCCCAATAGTTACATGACAACCTGTGTTCATTCTAATTAGTCCCTTTCCACAGGTACATTTATTTTTCTAGATGTCACCCTTTCTAACTTCCTCAGACAGGTTTAGCTTGACACCCCTCTACTACCTCCTCTACTGAGGCTGGTTGACACCCCTGATTTGCCCTCATAGCATCCAATATATTTTGCTCATAACACTTACCACAACTGTAATGAAGTAATAGTAGGAGAACCTTTACTTGATTAGCTTACTATCTTGAGAAACTATAGTCTAATTTATCAATAATTATCTAGAATCTAGAGTCTAGCTTAGAGAGTTCATGGGCGTGGGGACTATGGCTGTCTCATTCACTGAGTCCCCGGAGAGAAAGCAGATGTGCGCGCACAGAGGAACACAGTGCGTACTTGTGAGCGGACGCCTGGTGGGCCACCGCACTGTCTCCCGTGTAGCACGACTTTGCCTTCTTTCACCTACAACAACCTCCAGGCAGTTTAACATGAGACTTACAGAATTGAACCCATGTTTCCAGACTTATCCACTCTACTCCTAGATACACGGGAGAAGCTTCCAGAAAACGGCATCTTATAAACCACAGAAGGCTCAGGATTTGGCATTCTCGTCTGTCACAAAGGGCAGAGGAGAGAAAACGTGACCAAGGTGCTGAAGGGTGACCACAGAGAGAGGATGAAGAGCCCCATAAACAATGAGCACGTGGCCAGCCATGACTTTCCCTTTCTTGACAAATGAGGATATTAAAAACAAAGAACAGTCATGGAATCACAGTCCTCATACCATTCTTTATAGGTTTCATGTCCTGGAAACGCAACGGTCACTGAAAAACCATGGAGCAGTTCCTTAAAGCCAAGTTCCAGCCCAACCAGACCACTAGCCTTTTCCCCAGACACCCTCTTTGCCTCCTTGCGATGTGGCTCTTCTACTCTATTCCTTCATCATCGCCCCACTTGTCTCGGCCTCTGTCTCCCCAATTCTACACACTGCCGCTGCCATGCCTCCCAAGGCCCCCAGAAGAAAATGACCTATCCTCTCAAAGTCACAGGGCACTTTACACTGGTTTGATGACACTTGTCAGGACATGTTGTGTCATCATGATGTACTGGTTCCACAGCCCTGGTAGGCAGAGTTCTAGGATGGCTCCTGAGAGTCCCATCCCCTGGTGTAGGCACCCTGCATAATCCCTTCCCCTTGAGTGTGAGACTTGTGATTCAGCTGAGATATTACTCCATAATTATGTTACATGGGATGGCACCAGCATCATGCAGATGTAATGAAGGTCCCTAAGATGATGACTTTGAGTTCATCAAAAGTGAAATTACCCAGGTGGGCCTGGCTTCAGCAGGTGAGAGGGTCTCCTGCTGCCCTGGAAAGATCAAGCTGCCATGCTGTGCAGAGAAACACATGCCCAAGAACAGCAGGAGGCCCCTAGGAGCTAAAAACAGTCTCAGTGAACAGCAAGCAGGAACATGGGACCTTCTGTCCTACAGCCGCAAGCAACTAAATTCTGCCACGTTGGAGACCCAGATGGAATCACAGTCCCAACTGACACCTTGATTTCCATCCTGTAAGAATGGGCAGAGGGTCCAGTTAACCAGTGTGTGGATCTTGACCCACAGAAGAATTCAACACAATAGGTGTGCGTGGTTTTCAGCTGCTAAGTCTGTGGTAACTTGGTGTGCTACAACAGAAAACTAAGACATCCACCAATCAGGTCATCTCCAATTTTTTGCACGTCATTGGATTTGATTTAGTGACACTTCCTATTGCACGTGGCTCTGAAAGATTTTGAAGGTGATTCAAATAACAAAATTAAATAATAAATGGTCCCTAGGAACTGTATTACTTCTAGACTATAAGGAATATAGCACTTTTACCTAGCACGTCACTCAGTAAAGCCTTGCGCTTTAAGAACTGGGACACATAAATTCAAATCCAGGCTCTATCACTAACTAGCAGGATTGCCTTGAACACGTCAAAGCCCAGTCAACTTCTTGGTATATTACCTACAAATAATCATTATAACAGCTACCACTTGTTGCTAAGCCCCCATGTGTCAGGGACCATATGTATATTATTTACACATACCATAATACCATGCCACATAGACACTATGTTCATTTTACAGATGGAATGAGAAAGCTCAACGAGATTAGGGGTCATAACCAAGGTCACGGAGTTCCTGCAGGACCAGGCCATCATTTGGAAGGTTGTCTGTCTCACGGGCCTGGGCCCTTTGCCCTTAAATGAGGGGTTACTATAAGGTCCTCTCTGAGAGATTGTCCTGGAAATGCAGACGGAGCACACGACCTCCACAGCACAAAACAAGCACAGGACCCTCCCCCCTCGCACCTCAGAAGTAAGTCCCATCCGAGTTCCTGGCAGTACAGATGTGTCCAGGCTGGGCCAGTGATAGACCCAGAGCCCAGGCAGCGAGGCTGCATGGAGTGAAGAACTCATATACTTAGAACAGCAGGAAGAAAGTCAAACGTGAACTTTCGGAGCCTTAAAGATATTCTCAGGGTTCCTTCGAGAATAAGCATAAATCTTCAAATTTATCCAAAGTTTAGCAAATTCACCATGACAAATGTAACAGTTCCTCTAAATTGAAGTTTATCTCTTGGCAGTTTGCGAGGCTTGGAGAAAATGCCAGCCACAAGGACTGGGAAGGAAATAAATCTTTAGATTCCCTGAAAACAGAGAGAGTTTTTGTGAAAGACATATGGAGGATCGCATACCGCGTTGAAAAAAAAATGTATAAATGTCAGCTTTGTGGCAGCAATGTTGGAGGGGTTTAAGCAATCCACACTTAACTGTGATGAAAAAAATATGCTGGGAGTACAATTTGCCATTAGGAACTAATTATTCTTAACCTGTCTGTTTCTAGGAGGATGGCTCCAGAATCCAGAGAAAGACGTTAGATTTTCTTTCCCATCCAAAAAGGTAACATTGAAAGATTCTCTACTGTTTAAGAAAAGTTCCTGAGAAGCTGGCTGGCAAAGGGGCCACAATATGGGCATCTACGGCAGAAGCGCTGAGTTCCAGGTCTCCGGGCGCCTCCCTCACTTCATCTCTACACTACAAACGGTCAGCGTAACACCTGCTTCTGGGCTCATACTGACAATGGGGTGAGACACTGCCAGCCAGTCCTGCTCAGCAAATATTCACACGGGCCTCCTCTCTATCCCTTACCACAGCAGCATAGATACAGGGAAAAATAAGAGAGTCCTTTCCCCCTTCCATGAGCTTACAGATGGTTCTGATTTATGAAAGAATTTTATAAACAGCAAGGCACTATCCGAATGCTTGCCATTTGAACTCATTAACCAACACACAAGGTTATTGTTGGAAACACTTGAAAAATGGCCAAGACTCCACTATGTATATGACTCTTCTTTTTTCCAATTTATGATATTATAGCAAGAATTACTTATTTTGGACTAAAAATTGGAAGCTCTAACTATGTCTCATTTTAGACAAAACCACAGCTACTATTGGAGGGTCTTGAAATTTTTTTTTCCTTTCGAAAGGGAAAGAAGCAACAAATTGAAGCTCAAAACTAGGAAAACTAGAAAGAGAGACAGGTACCACATGCATCCCTTGTCTCTCTGGGGATGGGTCATCTGCCCTTTTCCTCCTGAAGGCTCTGAATGGAGATCATGCCAACTGAACTATATGCCCTGGTTGGCAACCAAGCCCCGAGCAAAAAACAGGAAGGACCCAGGGGGAACACCAACTGTCAAGAGATACAATGGGACCTCAGGAAAGATCCCACAAACACCTCCTAAGAAACACACAACCTAGAACTTCTGCTTACTAGTAATGTCTTTGAGACAATGCAGGAGGTGAGCAGGATTCAATACATCTTCGCTATTTCCACAGTCAGGGCTCCCTGTGCAGAACTGGAGAACCGTTTTCTTAAATAAGGCATGGTGCTGGTCTGACATTAATTTAACAAGGTAATTATCAGGTGAAATAAGGCTGCCACACTACTGTGAACCTTGGTAATAACTCTTATAATTACTGATTTTGGGCCCATCTTTAAAAAAAAATAATAATAGAGCTCTAAGTACTAGAACATGTTACAGGAAATACATTTGGGCACAGTGTCTAATAATATGCAGAACTATTAAGGATATAATTAGTGGTTTATTTACATAAACTGCCAAGCAGAGTTTATCATATGTCTTATGATTCTATTGAAGAGAAGCAAATGAACACGGAGATGTTAAGTTATGCAGGCAACACTAATTTTTTTTTTTAAAGCTTGAAAGTTGAACTATCTTAATGCCTCAATTGAGTAAGAGTAGCTGACTTTATGAAATGCTAGTACTTCACGCATATGATGTGATACACATTTCCAGAATCGATTTTACATGGACAAATACATCTCTCAAGTCACTAACTTCAATTTCTGGAGTATTTTCAAAGCCTGCATTAATTCTGTAACACACACACACACACACACATCATCATCATCATCATCATCATCATCATCATCTTTGTACTGAGGACCATCTCCAGTGGTTAATTTTTATCTGGAGTCCAAGAGTAACATGGGGATATCACATGTGTCCAGGAGGAAATGTCCCTCCAGGTATTACTGACTAGGCTTGCCTCCCGATTAGATTTTGCAAGAACTTTGTATTTTCATTACAAACCTATCCCAGCAGAGCAAATGATGTATTTTTCAAAGTAAAACAAAGACAATCAAACTGCAAATAAGAAGATTCAAAGGCAGGACTAAGTAAAGTGTGTATTTTTAGAAGAGTCTGTAAGAATAATGTAATGCTCTTTTTATTCCAGATGATATGGAGAATTTGTCCCATAACTTGCTCACACGTGATCTTACTTCTTCCTTCTACAGAGCTTCAAAATGATTATTAGAGTCAGTTGTCAATTTCAAATTCTCCTGGCTTGTTGAAAAGTGAAAGATACATGCTGCATCAGAAAAGTTCCCATCAAAGAGTACATTAAAGATAGCACCAATTGGGAAAGGAACAACTTCATAAAAATAAACAAGCACACTGTAATTGTTGTGTGAAGCTGAGTCTCTTGGAATGAATAATAACGCAAAATACATGAAGGCACCAAGTTCTTTAAGGTCTGGAATTCAAATACTCCAAAGTGGCTAACTTGATTAAACAACAAGTAATGAAACACATCCTGATGGGTGATTTTGTCATGAAGACTCTATTTTCTTAATGAGATCCACCTGAGCACTGCTGAACACAGCTGTAGAAAAATGCTCATTTAAATTGACAAATATTATACTTCACCCCATTTTCAAAAATAAGGTGCATTCACAACCTGAAAACACGACACAAAAGTCAAGATCAAGCTATACATTGGCTTCCCCCACTAAGGAAGAACATCACAAACCAATATCATGCAAAGGAAATCCTGCAAACATCTCAGCTTAAACTGATTTTTCAAGATGTTTTTTCTCAAAAAAAATGAATGTTAATTTGAATATAGTCTAAAAATACAGTGATGAGCATTATTGAAAACAGGTTCATAAACCGAGGCAGAAGGTATCTATGGGAAAATATCTGGCTAAGATTAAGTTCTGGAAACAATAGCTCACTAGACTTATAGTTCCTCCAAGGCAAGATAATTTGTTCACTCATCTTCTTACCACTAGGGCACAGAAAGATGACACATGGGTAGTCCTTGAGAAAGGTAAAAGAATAAACAGATGTTTTCACTGACATTAAGGCTATTAAAACCCACTCGATAAGTAGTAGATTTGTGTACCTAGTTAATCAATGCTAGGTGTACGACTTATTCTATGAAATTAGGCTTAGCAGGTGGTTGGCAGACTATGTAGTGAAAACTTCTATCAAACCCATGGCCCAAAGCATCAAAGAATAAAGCAGTCCTAGAGTTTTAGATTGGATAAATATGATTTTAGTTTTGTGTTTAAAATGCTTGTGTCTCAAGTAGGAGTGTACTCTATGAAACCGAGAACCAGGAAATGCATGTGCCAGAACCCCATAGATACATAGGCACACAGAATCTCAAAAAACAACACATACTGTCCATTTCTCGGTTAGTACTTCACTCAGACCTCAACTTAGTATTTAAGGGCAGTTATAGCTCTGACCTGCTCAACTCTGTATATTTGACAAGGAATTTCATCTCCCCAAGAAACCTAACAATCCCCCAGATTCTTAATAGCTTGACTTAGAAGAGGAAAACAAAAAGTTGTGACATCCTGAAGGTCAATATGGTGATAATTATACCTTTGACTTGTATAACACTTTAAATTCAAAGTACTTTTATGACCATTATCTCATATAATCATTAGTGTGGTTATTTATTAGCAATGAGAGAATGGAATGCCTTCTCAATCTAATGTGATGGGCAATTTGCACCTCTTAATATCATCAATTGGAACCACAAATGGGAAGAGATTCAGTTTCCCTTTCCCCTTAGAAGTCTATCGGTCCATTGATCAGTTGTAGGCTTTCTCTCAAATCATTTTTTACAACTAGTCCCAGCTTTTGTATTGAATAGTAATATCCCAAGAATATTTTCTTTTTGAGCTACTTAGCTGATTGTGTTAATTCAAGGTAAGAGTTTAAATAAAATAAAAAGCAAATGAAAAAAAATGTGAGCAACCACCTCTCTCTCAAGGAGCTGTGCACCCCACTATGACAACATCTGGCAAATAGCAACAACTCAGTGAGTTCTGAATGAATGAATCAAAGAATGAGGGCAGGAACAAATGAACTTCGAATGATGGTCTGCTTTAGTCTTAATTTAATTCATTCCAAATCCTGCCAGCCTAATGAAGGCTGCTATTGAAAAGGTTCACTCACTAAAACCACAAGTTCAGAGGCTAGGGCCATCCAGAAACCATTTAGTGCAGCTCCATGGAAAGGAAATCATTTTCTGGAGTCATCTGAGACAAAGACATTTATGTCATTATGCAATGAAAATGTCACAATCATCCAGTAACTAGCCATCAAAGACTACTCTGAGGCAGTGCATTCTTTTCTCTAAGATATGTTTTGGAATGCAATTGAAGTTCATTTCCTTTCATTTGGCCCTTGGTAAATAAAGATATCAAGCCCAAAGGTACCCAGAGCAGTGGCCAGCACTCTATAAGCATTCAATAGCTTCTTGCTTTCTGAGCAAAGTAGGTGATAGAATCTTAACCCTCTGTCAGACAGGTGTCATAACTGCGATATAACAGTTTGGGACCTGTTTGTTTAAATCACCATCTTCCAATGATATCAGTTTTTCTCTCAATTGGTTAAGAATTCAATTCTTAAGGTGTCCATATAGAAAGAACACAGGAGTGATGTAGCTTTTCCCAAAGCCAGAGGTTTTCCTGCTATGGGCCAAATGACTAACTGAATAATGGGAACCATCTTCTATTTTAATCCAAGTGACTGGCATATCATAGTTTTAACTCATTCTCTTGGTCAGTCATTTATCTATTCATTTGTTCATGCAATAAGGACTTACTGTGTGCTCTCCGTGGGCATCCCTAAGCTATGGTTATGTTATTTAATCTAATTTAATCTTCACCAGAACCCTAGATGTTGGTGTTATTATCTTGTTACAGATGAAGAAGTTGAGGTTAAGAGAGTTTAAGCAACACGCCCGACGTTACATCAAGACCCTAACATTGCACAGCTATAGTGGAGCAGAGACTCAAAATAAATCTCTATGGATCCAAAGTTCATGATTTTCACTTCTACTTCCGTAAACTTAAAAAAAAATTTTTTTTAAATGAGGACTTTTCAGAGGAACAAAACTACTTGTGGAGAAAGAGTCCCCAGGACTAGCTGGCATATGTCTCCTGAAGAAGGGTGGAGTCTTCACGCTCAAGTCACTCAAACCTGCGCCTTTCCAGGTCGCAGGTGGGCTTAGTATTCCCACTCACAGATGCGGCCTTGGAAATCCCTTCTCCCATGGGCTGCAGTGAAGTTCTTTGCATATAACTTTAAAAATGGCCACATTCACTCCACAGTCGTCACTGAGTGTGGTGTCAAAACACCTATGCCGATATTAAAAAACTGATTTCCCCAGAAATCTATCTTTAATCATGTAATATATTAGAAAGAGAGAAAGGGAAACTAAAGGGAAAATGCTTCCAAAATCCCTTTATAGCAGGCACAATAAAAGCACAGCTGGATGAGGTGAACCACTAAAAAGCAGGAGAAAAACAGTAACCAGAGGTGGTGGCGGTACGTGGGCCTCACAGCATTTCTCCGCCTTAGGGGACACATCCCGATAACAGAGAAAAACACGTATTACAGGACAAACCTGAAGATCTTAGTCCATCAGGCAATGTGATCACACAATCAGAACAAAGGGCGGCGGGAAGAGAAAAGAGCATGGCAGTGACTCAACAGAGGAACCAACTCGTGGTTCTTCAAACTGGCTAATGGGACTTGATGATCAAGGAAAATGGAGGAAAATACAGTGATGGCTCTCTTATTGCGGGTATTACGTTCCAGACCCCCCTGCGATAGGTGAAAATGCGCGAAGTAGGAATCTTACATGTATTTGAGTATTTACTCTACAGTAGCCCTGGCTGGTTTAGCTCAGTGGATTGAGCGTCGGCCTGCGAGCTAAGTGTCGCTGGTTCGATCTTCCAGTCAGGGTACATTAAAGAAGGAAAACTCTGACTCCAAAAAACCTCCGCTGCCTTGCGGCATACCTCTTCAGGGGAAAGGCTAAGGGAGTAAACCCCGACAGAAAATCCGGAGCCGGAGTCCCTAAGGCGGTTTGACGTTGTAGTCAACACCGGCAACTCCTGCGGCGCACCTGAACCCAAGCTGTATCGACTCCGTCTTTCCCTTGGACCCTTCAGCTGCGAAGAGAGGGGGGGTCTGCTGCATGGGCAACAGCAGACCCTCCATATCACCCTGCCCAGGCTCTGTAGCTTCAGCGTCATCACAAGATGTCGATTCAACACGGGAGGAGACAGATACCATGTCACTCCCGAGTCGGACTGCACAGCCATTCTCGGCGGTGCAGATAGACTCTTAAGAAGCTACACCATCGTCTCTCGAGACGGACGGCTGCCGACGACGACTCTACAGTACTGCAAAATCCCATGATATAGTGAAAAATCCGCAATAAATAATTAAATATAATATTTTTAAAAATCCCGTGATACAGTGAGGCCGCAATAAATGAACCACAATATAGAGGGGCTATTGTAATGCTATGAAAAGCGATGACATGTCCTAAAACAACTTTCTTTTCTTGGAGAGTGCAATGTCTCCCCAGCAGCCACAGAGGGAGAGACAAGAAATAGTCTTTGGCTAGCGGGACTACACTAATGTGAGGTCACGCCAGAAATCCATAGTCCAGACAGAACACGGAAGTCAAGGTGAAATAATGAGAGTATAACAGAAAACTACTGGCATTCATCAAACCTGAAATTCCACACAATAGTTAAAAGATTAATAACAATTGTATCTGAATTGCCCTGGGTCTCAATCTAGAGGCTGCAATGTGCTCACTGGAATTTAATTGAACAATAACAATTATTGACAGAGCAGTGACATGATGCCAGACACTCTGCTAAGAACTTTACATGTACTGTCTCATCAGACCCTCACTTTTCCACTGAGATCATTTAGGGACACAGAGCGTGATTTCTGACATGGTCCAGTGACACTGACCACCCAGGACCTCTCCAGCATGTCCCACCTCGGGAGGGCACCCCACCCCCATCAGGAGAGTGGGGACTAGGGTAGCTGATGCAACAATACAACTGATACAAAGGTGCTTTCTGAAAGAGCAACGTGTCTCCCAAAGCGTAATGATTTCCAGAATTATTATATTGCTGCCCCGCCCACTTAAAGTAGATCAGACCATATCCTAGAGCGTATTTGAAAACGCCAGCACAGCACTGTAGACTAAACTTCTCCAGTTAAAAAACTCCAAAGATATTGGCAAAGGGATTGTTTTGCCAAAGTTCTGGTTGGTGATATAAACTTTCCCGAGAATATCAATTCATTCATTCATTCAGTTATTTGTTCAGCAAATATTTATTGAGCACCTATTATGTGCGAGTTCTTGTATTCATCTGAGAATCCAGCAATAAATAACCTAAAAGTTCTGTCTATATGGAGATAACATTCTAACAGAGGCTGACAAAGAACAAATATATAAGCAAACACATATTACAGGATTCACATAGCTATGAGATAAGATACCGTAGAGCCAGAGGGTCCCTCTAAAAACATAGAGATGGGAAGGGAGAAGAAACAGTTTTTTCTAGGAACGTCTAAAGAAATCTCATCTGGGATATTTCTTACTACCAAGAATGAAAGTAATTTGGGGAATTTTTATTTACATAAACAAATGGAATAGCCAGGTCTTCTATTTTTTCTCGGAAATGCAAAGCCCTCAGCTCCCTGGGCGGACTCCAGGAGGAGCAGTAGCCTGCAGCCCGGAGCCAGCAGGTGTCTCCCAGCGTGGCGCAGCGTGCCAGGACCACAAAGGGGTTAAGGCGGCAGCTCC
The DNA here is from genome assembly GCF_987537825.1 of Furipterus horrens. Classification (NCBI taxonomy): domain Eukaryota; kingdom Metazoa; phylum Chordata; class Mammalia; order Chiroptera; family Furipteridae; genus Furipterus; species Furipterus horrens. The sequence goes on along the minus strand of NW_028327172.1, from coordinate 209,777,533 downwards.
GGCGCTGGGAGCGCTGCACGAACAGCACGCATCAGGCGGCAGGCGTTCTAAGCATGCTTTCTCTTCCCCTTCTTCCAGTCCTGACTGTCAATCAGCTGTCACTCGCCCGCACATCAGCAGTGTCTGCACATCGCCAGGCTGTCAGCAAAGCAGCTGATGCGACTTGGCTCCGAGCTGTCAATCATCTTTGTTTCTCATCTGCGCTTGGGAAATATTTTGGCTCAGAGAAACAAAGAAACCTGGGAGCAAGAGCTCTGAGAAAGAAGCACGCTGATCATGCCTTACCCCCAGATGATGTTGGGGGGTGGGGTGGGAGGGGTACAGAGGGAAGATCAGGGATCTATTTTATTAGTACAGGCTTTAAAACTGTAATCCTAGTTCTTGGCGCAGACCCTGAAAAACTCCCCCCACCCCGCCAAAAAAAGGTGTAAGAACAAGGAACAAGAAACAAGAATAACTTGATGTTACCTGAGCTTATGCCTCAGAAAGAAAGAAGACGGCTCACAGGACAGGTGACTGCTTCATGCAAAATTATTCACCATTGGTCAGGCAGGGTTTGGAGGAGAGAGTGACTGTTGGATTACTGAGTTAATTTGTCTCCCAGGGTCTTCAGAAACAGCATCCTCTAGCCTGACCCTCTTGCTGTCTCAGGCAGGAAACTGCTTGGGTGAACCCACATGCAGGAAAGCAAGCTAACGTATCAGGACCCCCACAAAGTGGTCTTTCCTGTGCTTGCAACAGGGGTCACTGTGTTGAATAAAGACACTCTAAAACAGCCTATTGTCTGACATACTAACTGCCTCTCTTGTTCCAAATATTTATTAGAAATACCCCATGCCTTTAAAAGCCCAAAGTACACAAATCTAAAGAGATGCTCCTGGCATTGAGTTTGAATAGGGCACCAAGTCCAAGCTGCCAGGCTCTCTTCAGTTGGCCAACATCATATATTTGCAAATCTTCATGCATATATTAGCATAATGAATCAACTCACCATGCAAGAGATCCAAATACTACTAAGTTGTCTAAAGCCCTGCCCCCCCCAAATCTTGTTGTTTCCTGTGACTTTGAAATACATTTAGCAGCAATCAGATCTTCCAATCACATTTACCAAGAGCCTTATTATCTATCAATTGCCCAATGCTCTGGGCGTCCCCATTCAAACACACTGCGGCTGGTTCCATCCCCATCGCCATGTTTGTGACATGTGGGATGTTTTACCCTATGACAGATCCTTTCATACGTGCAGCCCTGATTTCTGGAGACCCACTTCCCTCTGATCTAAGTGGACACTAATTGCCTTTGTGCTGATGTATCCGTGCCTCTCAAGCTTAGAGCAGAACTGGCAAATCTGATCTCTGACAAGTTGGCTAAACCTAATCAGGGCCCATCAGCTGTTGCCCAAGGTGCAATTTGAGGATCCTTTTGGAGTTTCTCACTTGCCGGAAAGACTGAGAACTATAATTCTGTCAACACCAATCCAAAACTGTGTGTTCAAAGCAGCTCTGCTCCCCCTCCCACGAGCCCCCCCTAAAAAGATTGTGTTTGTCAAATAAATACCTGAGAGAATTGATACGAGGGAATTAGAAGGATGTGGCTGATACAACGACTGGGAGGAGTTTTTTAAAGATCTTCAGAAGCAGAACAGTGGGTGTCAAGGACAAAGGTGGGGGTCACAGGGGAGAGATGGACGAACATTCTCCACAATTCAGCTCCCCCTTATCATTGAGTGACTGGGTTCACATTTGCCTCACTCACTAAGCAGACAAGTGTAGACATTCTAAGCCCGGAAGTAAAGCCCTCCCCACGGACTTGGGCTGCCCCCCCATGACAAGGCCGAGAGCATCGTCAGGAGTGGAGGGATTACTGTCTGGCTGTCAGCACTGTGCTATTCTCGGAAGGCTCCTGTCATTTTCACAGAGGCGCAAACAAGAGAAAATATCAGAAAAACAAACTTCTTCCTTACTGTATCGCTTTGGTCCGTCTTCCAAACAAAAGGAAAGGGTTAATGTGGCGTCGTCTTCGAAAAACTCAGTGGCAAACGCGTCCCACCAGAGGTTGTCGCTGTCCTGCAAAGAGACAGATCATTTATTTAACAGGCAAGAGTGGCAACTATCTCAGAGAGTGAAAAAAAAAAAAAAAAGGGAAAAGAAAGGGAACCCAGCCATGCTAGCATATGTGTGTGGGTGTTCTAGAAAGAGTGTGTGCGCGTGTGTGGTCACTCTTCACATTAATTGTCTCAGATGGGGACCGAATTCCAATTCAATAAGCAAGTCAATGCAAACCGAAAGAAAATTAATTTTAGAGGACATAGTTGGGAATATTCAATAAATTTACTCTAGAGCACAATTGATATTTTTAACAAAAACGTTAGATTTAATGTAACATACATTCAACTTTCTTCCTCTTTGCCCTCCGAAGGGTCCAACTTTACAAACAGAAACCACAATATTACAACTAGGTTAATTAAGGAGAGTAAGTTTTTAAAATAGAAATTATTCAAAAAGGGGCGTGTGGGGCCTATGGCCCTACTCTATGCAAACGTTCCTGCCAGAGACGCAGGTGTGCGCGCCGCACGGAGATATACAGATAGATGCATTTCTGCACAAGCAGCCATCACCAACTATGGGTTGTTCTTGACGATTGTTTTTAAGATTATAGGCAATCACTAGCTTGTTATTAAAACAATTATTAAAAATGAGGCAGTTCAGCTGAACGCAAACCATCCCCATGAATTGTTTGCTTGTCTTGGGTTGAGGGTTTCCTCTGCTCATCCAGAAAACACTTTAGAATTGGCCCAGTTTAAGGTAGTGAAAATTATTGCTCATCTCCAAGGGCAGAGGGGGCCCTCGTGTAACAGGAATTAGGAAGGTTATGCCGAGTGTTATAATTATAATAAAAGGGGAAATCAGACCCAGGCCTTGAGCTCTGTAGAGTGGCCTATTTACCCCCAAATTCTTAAGCGCACTCTTTTTTCCAGAGACTTGTTGGTTCGTGCCAGACTCAGGCCCGAGACGTTTCACAGCTGCCTGTCAGATTGGGGTAGGGGGCAGCAGGGGACCTGCTTCTCTCTGCTCGATGGCCCCACTGCTGCAGTCACGAGCCTCTCTTCTTCCCATTAAGTTGTTCTGCTTATGACAACATTGAGCTGTTGTCACTGGCAGGCTGCAGGAACAAGCCTGCTGTCCTGGCAAGAATAATGAAGGGGCCACTGGAGATGGATGCCGTCCTCTTTCCAAAAAAAAGAAAGTCAGACAAATGAATTTTTTTTTTGGTCTCCTTTTCTCTGGCCTCCTCCCAAACACCACACCAAAAGCCAACACTCTTCTTAGTAAAAACACAGTCAATATAAAACCTTACTCAGGGGCAACTCATTGATCCACATACAAACGGCCCCTTTTTCTCCTTTCAAAACAAATAGAGTAGCCCCTCTCTCTATCATGGTTCACTTATCATGGCCCCACTGTATTGTGAGATTTTTAAAAGTATTACATTTAATTATTTCTTGCGGATTTCTCGCTATATCGCGGGATTTTGCGGTACTGTATACGCATGTCGTTAAAAGTTATGTAGGTTTGAGAGTGTAGAATAAATGTAAGGTTCTTACTTCGTGGGGGCGTCTAGAACATAATACCCCCGATAAGTGAGGGGATACTATATTAATTGAGCACTTGCTATGTGCAGGCCCTCCAATGAGAGCTGGGCCCCCATCCCCAAAGGGTTCAAAACCCATTCATGGGAGACTGCCAAGCGAGCACCTAACAGGCAGCCTCACTCCATACCTGAGTCCACGGCACAAAGCCTGGGTGCCATGGAAGCTGTCAGAGCTTCTAGAAAAATCAGTGGGCTTAGAAGAGGAAGGAGCAGCTGCAGTAAGAAACACTGCTTGGGAACCTGAATGCATTGGTGCATTTGACTTCAAATTGCTACACAGATGGATAAAGAATAAATAGTTAACATTTATTGAGTGCTTACCACCTGCCAAGCACTATTCTAAGTATTTTATGTGCATTTTCCCACTTACTTTTCACTACCTCCCTGCTTCTTTTTTTTCTCCCTCCAGTAGAATGATAATATAATTTTCTTGTGAGCAGGGGTCCTGTTTTGCTCACTGCTCTACCTCCTGGCCCCCCAAATGGTGTCGATCCCATGGAATCACTCAATAAAACTTGTTTACTATATGAATAAAGCTGCTCACCTTATTATTCCTCCTTTATAACTGCAGAAGCTGAAGCTTAGGTGGTAAATGTAAGCTGCCCAAGTACACGCCGCTGAGAAAAGGTGGTGCTGGGATTTAAACTCAGACCCTTGGACATCGAGACCTGGCCCAGCTTCTCTGCCTGACTTATTTCTCTGGCAGGCTTTGGGTAAGGCAGCAGTTAGGGTTCAGCTAGGAGGGAGGGAGGGCTGAAAGGGAGTATTCTGTCTCAGGTTGGTCTTTCCTTCCAGCTCCTTGCTTTACTGCACTGCCCCGTGGCGAGGACCCACACCCAGGACTCCTGGCACCACACAGTACAGCAGGTGGCCCTTCTTCTTTTGGTTGAATTCGCTCCTGTGGGCAGCTCTCAGATCTCGACCTCATCCCCGCTACGTGAACTTGGACAACACATTTCCCTCCCTGAGCCTGATTCCTTACTGGGTACTTGAGGATAATAATAAGAGTAACAACAACAGTGATAAGTATCTTGCAGAGTAGATACAACAATAACAACAAAAACAACAACAATACCTTGCAGGGTAAATGTGAACATTAAATAAGTGAGTGGGTATAAAGTGCCCCGCAGAGAGCCGAGAACATACTGACGATCAGTAATAACATGCTTATTTCCTGCTTCTATTCCCATCTTCACTACCATTTCTAAGGGATGAGACAGTCCACATTCTAGAAAACTGCATCAAAAACAGACTTCAGAAAACCATCTGTTCCTAGGCAAGTACGTTTCCCTATCTCTTCAACCCATTTTCCTGGCAACAATATCTGTCTGTAACACAGTTAAAGCTCTGAATGGAAATTTATAGGCTCTCTTTTGTCCTGATTATTTTCCCAAGGCTCATTGACAAAATCAAGTACGCCACCTCCATTTCCTGTATTCTAATCTGACTCTGGTTTTCTAGAATCTCTGCTAGAAAATGGGGCAATGAAAGGTGAAATCCCAGGGAGAACCCAGGCTGGTCTTAAGTTGCAGGGAGAAAAGAGAGGACTCAGACTAAAAGGAGGAACAAGAATTACATAGGAGCAGCCATACAGGTTCCTCAGGACCCAGGCAAGTGTGTGTTATGTCCGCAGCCACTGAGAGGCATCATGATCCAAGAACAGGGAGAAGCCATTTGATTTAAACTAACTGCAAGGGATCACGAGCTGAGTCAATGTCTCAGAAAATGTCAGGACAGTTTCAGCAGAAGATGGTCACATCAGGTAACACTATACACACATAAAAAAATTAACTCTTTGGTCACAAATCTTGGAAGAACATTCCAAAAATAAAAATAAAATATGTAAGTTCACAGTGCCAGACACATTATAGGTACATTAAAAATATTTTTTTGGCTAGTGTGTAGTATGAATGAGTGAGAGAACAAATGAATGAATGGATGGATGGATGGATGGATGGATGGATTGATGAATGGATGGATGGATGAATGGATAGATGGATGGATTGATGGATGGGTGAATGGATGAATGGTTGGATGGGTGGATAAATGGATGGATGGATGAGTGAATGAAATTCCTTATTGTTTCATCACAAACCTAACTCAAGAAAGTTGCTCTACAAAGTTTTGAAGAGATCTTGATTATTGACTCTCCTTTTTTCTTGGCTGATATTTTTTAACTGCGATAAAATTTTTTTTGATGTATTTTTAAGTTGTAATTGTCAACTGCCTCCACATATATAAAGCATTTGAATTTGTCCTTAGTTAAGAGAACAACTATTTAAGTAGGGAAAGGAATGAAAGGAGTAGAGCTTTAAGGAAAAATTACTAAATGTCATGCACAGTCTTATATCAGCCTTATGTGAAGCAAAAAGATTATGAAAAGAACATTGGGGCCCCTGGGTTACTACTAGTACCCTCAGCCTGACAGTTTCTAAGCATGTCACATGCACTGAACATCTTTCCATTCACAGCTACCCTAATTGCCACCATGAGGAAAAGCAGGCAGCCTTATAGAGAATTTATATCCTTAACCTCTATGTTACACTGACATCAACATGTGAATTCTCCCTCTAAATAGCTAGATGACCTTAGTCAATTACCCTAACTCCTTTGCATCTGTTTGCTCATTTGTAAAGTGGGAATAATGTCAATAGACTGTGAAGACCAACCAAGGAGTGACTGCCCAGCACATAGTAGCTGTTCAGTAAATGGCAGCTATTATTATTCATCATTGCCTCATTTGACCTTGAAGATATTAATAGAGAAATCAGAATTTCAAAAAAAGTTAAACTACTCAGTAAAGATCAGACAGCTAGCTAGAAAGTGGTAAGGCACTCATGCTCACTGACAAGTCTGCCTAACTCTAATTCATTTTTTAAATTTATTTTATCTTCTTTAGAGAAATTTTAGGCTCACACAAAATTGAAAGGACAGTACAGAGATTCCCCATACACCCCTGGCCCCAACACATGCATAGCATCCCGCATTATTAGTAGCCCCTATCCAAGAGGTCCATTTGTTACAACTGATAAACCTACCAGCCCATCTATTTTCCAAATAATGCTTAAAATGTGATTTACCACTTTAAGCTTAAGACAAAACTGGTCCCACAGAATAGAAGATGCAGCATCGGCTAGAAGACATGCTACCCACGCAGCTCTTTCAGACTCCACACACTTTCCCCCACTTCCATGTGGTCTTCCTCATAATAAATCTCCCCTTCAAACACCTCTTACTCCCAATTTGCTGCCTGGTATAGTTGCTGGGATCAGTTAGGCAATTTCGTGAAAGAAATCTGTGTAGAAACGAGGTTTGGATTCCAGGCAGTGGCCTCCGCCGAGCTGGATAAGAAATCTTTGTCAGAATATCGAACAGTTCTGACTGGAAGACGTTCAGTTCTTAGCTACATAGCTGCCTCATGAGCTGAGGACAACAATTTTAAAAAAATCAGGCCCTCCATTAGTCAATTTCTAGTGGTCAGTCACCTAGAATGGTCTGAGCCTTGTAGACAAAGCCTTGAAGCGCTGTGCTGGCCACATGCGAGGAAGATGAAGGGGACAAGGGCATATAAAGCACAGTTGACTACTAGAAATTCTGCAGACCTATCTACAGGCTAGCACTCCCCCCTCTTGACTGTAAACCGTACCTCCATCACTGGAGAGATCAGAGACCCATGAAATTCCCAGTTCTCCTTTGAGTAGGCCATGGCCAAGTGCAGGAGGTTGACCAGTGAGAGGCTCATTGAGTCAAATTTTCAAGGCCATCTTGAGGCAAGGATTCCAAATAGAAACTCACTCTGTCGGTTCCCCCTAAAGTTTGAAGGGAAAGTGGGGTGCACCTGACCATTCTCATTCATGCAGGCAATCACCTCAAGTCAAACTAACTTGGTGATTAAGCAGAAAGTGCCTTGAGACTGACCCGCAGCTTAAGATCAACCCTTTGGGACTCCCAAGTGCAGGTTCTGGTGGAAACCTTTCAAAACAAACCGAGGGCCTGGGGTCTTGTTCCCAGCTGTGTGGGGTGGGAACACCCAATACTGGCAGATATTATAGATACAGCCTTTGGACTGTATATCACAAAAGACCGTCTATGCAGGGAAAAACCATTCTTACCACACCAGAGGCCAGCACATTCAGGAGTTTGCCTGTGTGTAGCCAAGAGAACTTCAGTAACATACCTGTTCGAACCAAGCAGTCCTGGTTAACCAACTCCCACTTTCCTGTCTTTGACATATATGGTTCTTTAGGCCTGGAAAGTCCAGGAACCATCAAGTTCCAGCCCTCAGACTGCCTTTTTCACTCTCTCCTACACTAGGAAAGCTTAAAGTATCCCCATTAGAGTGTGGGTCAAATTATAATTAAATCACCACCTTATAATATACATTTATCTAAACATTTGACTGCTGTGCTAGACTTTGAGATACTTAAAGATTGGGGGTTGGGCATTGGGCATCCCACCATCTCAACAGAGCTCCCACCTACAGATTACCCAATGAAGGGGGGGTGGGGAGTGGAATGAACATGTGGAGAGGCCATGTCCACACAGTAAGATTCTTCCTTAATATTGTAGGATTCTTAAATGTCTAAACTTGGTGGATGGGGATGAGGACAGTGTGCAGACTAAGCCTGCTTTCATACTGAGGCAAAAAAATTTTAAACGATCTCATCCTACAGAGCCTTTTTATTGAATCACCTTCTGACCACCTTATGGGTATTTTTCTTATTCTTTTCAGTGAAATGTTCATTAGGTAAATATATTTTACAGATTGTAACATAAATAAGGTTTTACTTTATTAATTTTTAACTATAGAACAGAGGATAATATGATGTAGACCCATGCCCCATTACATGGAATTAATGACTATCAAAATATCTTATTTTCCATTTTAAAAGGAATCAAAAATTAGAAATAAAAATAAATGCCTTAGGTCCCCATATCCTGCTGTTTTTTTCTCCCTTCCCCTATGACCCCATAAACAACTGTTGCATGAAAATCATATGGCCCCTTCCTAGCCCATCTCTAAGATGTATGTACATATATGTACCTGACCCCACTCATATACAGTCTTACATTTTTAACATTTTATTTAAATGGTATCATACACTGTGTTCCCTTCTTTAAACTTGCTTTTTTCTCATTCAGTGCTGTTTTGGAGATCTAAGCATTTTATATGTTGGGGCTTCTGCTTTTTATATATAAGCTACACTGCAGTGCACTAAATAAATGTAATATAGTTTATTTCAGCATTTTGCTGCTAATCTCTAGACAGTTTCAAGTTCTTTGCCATCACGAGAAATGCTGTGATAAATAGCTTTGTAGTGTCACTTGGTGCATGCATCTGTGTAAGAATTTCCACAAGCGGCACTGCCTAGAAGTAAGATGTGTACCCTCCTCTATTTGGGCTCTTTTAAGTGGAGGTGCCTGTACTTCCAGATTGAAGACCTCTGATCTGGCCAATGCATGGATAGAGATGAAACGAAGAATATTTCTAAATGATAATATTTCTAAATGGGATCTAATAACAGGATCAATACAATTGCAAAACGGAGTTCAGCTCTGCCAAGGGAAGTGTGAGCATCTAGACGTGAAAAGAAGACAGAATAATAAAATAGCCCTGGCTGGGGGGGGAGCTCAGTTGGTTGGAGCGTTGTTCTGTACACCAAAATGTTGAGGGTTCAATCCCCAGTTGGGACACTGTGGGAGGCAGTTGATTGATGTTTACCTCTCTCCCTTCCTTTCTCTCTAAAAATCAATAAACATGTCCTTGGGTAAGGATTTTAAAATAATAATAATAGTTATTATTATTATTATTATTATTATTATAAAAGTTTGCCTACCATTCTCTTAAAGGCAGAGTGTATTTCTGGGGCTTCATTAAGCAAAAGGCAATGACAACAGGAAAGGAAGTGCAGGTTCTCAGGGCCCTTTATAATGACTTATGAGACACAATGACTGAGTACCAAACGCCCAAATTGTGGGAGGAGGTGGGAGGTGGGGAGGAAGCTAGGTGCATGGCTTCATTCAGACGGAGGTCCTGCTTCCCAGTCACGCCAGTCCTCCGGATCCTTGCTGTTGTTTACTATCCAAACAGCTCATTATTAGTGTTTCGTGAATATTAATAGTTAAAAGTGGATTCTTTTCCCAAAGCTGGGAAGTAACAATAGAACAGAGTAGCCTCCAGGTAAATAAAAGATGAAATTAACTCAGCCTGAATGCAGGCAGGGGAAGTGGTGCCGACAATTCTGATATATTTTAATTAGGGAAAAATATCATGGAAGCTTCTGCACTCTAAATAATCCCCTGTATGCATTTCTGCGATTGAAATCCCTAGTCTCTTTTGTCCCATCTCACAGGTGAGCACCAATACCACTGGCAGCCCAATCATGTATCAGGATGAGAGGCACACCCGGGTCACATCACAGGAGAGAGCCTTAATTATATTTAAAAATCCACCAAAGCATTTTGGGTCCGCCCCAGATTCTCCCCTGTCCCCATCTCCGTCTCTCTCCACCAAAAACGGGACCCTGATTCCAGGGCTGCCCCCCGGCATCTTTAACTTAAGCGCTGACAGGTTATATGGGATTGTTGCCAGAGTAATTATTTTTCAATTCTACAATAATGAGAAATTACCATGGCAACCACTTGTCACGCGGCACACATACACCCCCTCCAAAGAATGAACCATACATAAAGCCTCTATTCCTTGAAAAATGTGAGGTTTTTAAAAATAAACTTAAACAGGTCAAAGTGGAGAGTGTGTGTGAAGAGGTCTTAAACCAGAAAGATGTGGGAAGGGCTCTGTCTTCAGTTTTTTGCTGGTCTAGAAAATAATGGTACTTCATCTTGTAGCCCTACATTCTGGGGCGCACACAAGCACGCGCGCACAGACACACACACACACACACACACACTCCGATAGCACTCTACACACATGCATGCGTGCGCACACTCACACGCATGCGTGTGCGCGCACACACACATACACCGATAGCACTCTATTAATCTGTATCTGACCATTTCGGTCACTCCCCTTTGGCAGGTCAGCTGACCGCTCTCAGAGGACACCAGAGAAAGAATGAGCTCCCCTCCAGGACTAAGGCAGAAGCCCGCCTGGGCGTATTTCCCTAAGTTTCTTTGCCTATCACACCCATATTAAGGGGAAACAATAAAAAACCCCAGTCTCATGCCTTCCGTTTTTGCAGCGGTCCCCTCACATGGAAGCGAGTGCAGGCCATTTATTTTTCGTAACTACAGAAGTCCTTTTGCTCCTTTCACCTCCAGCATCCCTTGTCCAGACACGGGAGTCTTGTATTGAGCCATGTGTATTCCGAATCAGCTACATTTAATAATGATCGAGTTCCACAGCACCTACTATGTGCCAAGCAGCAGTCTGAAGTCATTGAATGATACAAACCCCCCTTAAAACCTCACAACAACCCTATAGGGTAAGTGCTGTTACAAACCCCACTTTATAGATGAGAAAACTGAGGCACAGGGAAGTTAAATATTTGCTTAAGATTACACAGCTATCAGGTTGCAGAGAATTCAAACCAGGACACTGTCTCTTGAGTTTGAGCTCTTTTAACTTGTAATAGAGACTGTCGTTTCTCTATTCAGAACAGTGTCTCCCAAATATTTACTGTCTTCTTAGTTGTTTTAACATCCAGTTAATGCTAACTGCCCCCAGTGCTTGGGGTACCCCCGCCCCGAGGGGACAGCCCAAAGCAAGGCTTTCTACCTCATCTGTGGAGTGCTACATCCAGACACAGAAATAAAAGTAAGAAGGTTAGGATCATTGGGTCTTACCGGCTGGCAATTGCATGAGCATGTAATGGATGCAGGGAGAGAATTTTAAATCCCACCTTTTTATTTATTGTTATGGGTTGTGGTTTTTTTTTTTTTTTTTTAATCTCACATCCCACGGATTGTATTTTTCCTCTCTCATTCTCAATGATAATTTTGTTTAGTCTTGGCTAAATTGCATTATTTTACAGGAAACATTAGCTATCATCTTAACAGAGAAATTCTAAAACAGCATGTTACCAAGATAGTAAATTATGTGTCTTGATAGAACTTCTCAGAGATTCACTCAGGATTCAAGGCTTCCCTTTAAGAAAGTGCTTACGGTGTGTCGCTCCCTGTTGCAAGTGGGTGCAGCCTTGGGAAGGGGGGGCATTAAAACAGGCAGAAAGACAAGGCTTGGCAGCTGGCAGACATGGCTCCTCAGCAAAAGAGACATCTGTGTATTTTCCCCCAAACACCTGGGGAATTCGTGTATTTTGATCTCCAGCCTTGACCTACTAAATCATTAATTAATGGTGAGCATTCTGAAGAGAAATGTTATTGACCATAACCTAAAAGTAATGACTAAATCATATACATGTTTGTGTGCCAAAATTTGAGCTATGTGCCACTATAATAAAAGAATAATTTTTTAAAGGTTGGGTTCCTCTAAGCTTTATGAGGGCAGGGTCTACACCACCTGTTATGTGTTTTACAGACGTAGCACCTAACACCTGCCTGGCACGCATCAAGTAAGTAATTGATTATCTAATTATTTAAAGAATTTAATTTCACAAATGCATATTTATTTAATTAAAACTGGAATATTCTCAAAACCCGGAAGACAAACACTGCTGTAGTTTTTGTCATAAAGTTTGAACACTTCCAGTCCCTTCTCTGTTCACATGTCTGTTAACCAGAAGTGTTAAATATTTAATAAGTGAACCAATGAAAGTGCTAAGCATTGCATAATGAATTATTTCCTAGTCCTCACAGTACCCTGATCAGGTCCGTACTTGAATTATTCCAAATTAAATGGGGAAACTGAGGACCCAGGACGTCAAGAAATATACCCAAGGTCGCAGACCAAGAAACAACAGACAACGCTGGAATTTCATTTCTGAATGTTTTGATTTGAACATTTCTTTCTATCCCAAAGCTTCACTGCCTATCCTAACGTACATTATTCCAGTATGAACAAGAAGTAGTGTTTTCTTCCTAATTAAATTTCATGTTTTATACTCCAACATGGAGACACGCACTGTCACATATTAAAAATAATATCCTGCGAACCTTACACAAACCCACTTTGAAAACGACGCAGCAAGGCATTACTCCAGAAGCTCAGGTCCCTCTGGTGACAGTTCCAGGGCCGTGCACACCGTACCTCACCTGACATCACACCCACTAGGTGTGCGAGGTCATGAGACGCAGGACAACGTGATCGGGCAGCAACTCATGCATCTTGAGAAAAGCTCACCATAAACTCAGGCACAAATGTTCTGTTCCAACATAAACGCAGCAGACAAGGGAACATTTCTGGAAAAGCTTGCAAGATGCAAAAACTTGGTTTTGTGATCTGCCCAATTGCATTGGAATCAAACGAAAAGCATAATTCTTAGCGTCGCCACTAAAAATTGGAAGATTATGCCAGGGCATTAGAGAGCCAGTGTGGGGGGGTGGACCTCAAGTTTTCCTTCTTCCTACTTGGGAAAAGAAATTATTTTTGTTCATAAAGATAAATATAAGAAACCCAATATAGTCTCAAAACACAGAACGAAAACAATAGGACTGATTGGATAGAGATCTTTTCTGTTTATACATCTGTCTATACACCAGAAGACATAGATTCTCTCTAATTGACCAGTGACACCTGAGTCTGTATCACGGTGCCCAGCTTCTCCCTGGGACCCCAGAACTGGGGCTCCGGCATCCTCACTAACTTCACCACTTGTTAACCAAAGAGACATCTCAGGCTGCACATGGCCAAAGCCAACGAGACCTTCGGCCTGGACCACCGGCGTGGCTTCCTAACCCTTTTTCCTACAGGCGCCCTGGGTCGCCTGCAGCCTCTGGTCTGCAGGGAAACCTACTGATCCTTGAACAACACCCACTAGATGGCATAACTCCCTGCTCCCTATCAGCCACCTCCACCTGGCCCCACCCCATCCCAGCCCTACCACTCCCCCGGGGCTGCTTAGCACCAAGGAGCACACTGCCCTCCCCCCTGGGACTGGTCTTTCATTTTGGCCTCAGTTCACCGAGACCTCTTTCTTCCACCCTGAAGCCACTCTCTCCTCCACCATGGGCCCCACCAGGGAGAGATGCCTTTTCTTGGCATGACTTTCTCTTCCTCATTATGCAAATCTCAGCTTGGTGTCACTTCTGACCCTCCAGTCTATAGAAGCCAACTTGCTATCACACCAGTCTGGGCTTCTCCTCCTGGAGGCACTCAACACTGGATTGTGTTTACTTATTATCTTCCCACCTACTAGAAAACAGAAGTGCGCAGAGAGCGCAGGCTGCTGCTGCCCGCTTTCCCATGGAAACTGGCATACAAGAGGTGCTTAATAAATGCCCGCCTGGGGAAATGAATACCCCCCCCCAAAAAATGCATTAAATAAGAGAAAAGATACATCCAGCAAGGACACCACATGCATTATTTTTCTTGAACTTCCCCAGGGCAGCCAGTGCCAGATCCAGGCTTGTCACAGTCTAGTAGAGTCCCAGGAACTTACCAGAATCTTTATTCATTTTAATTTTTAAAATGAATATATGCCATGAGTTAAAAACATTAAAAATATTTATGCCCTTTGACTCTGTAATTCTATTTCTGGGAATCCATCCAAAGGGCATAATCCAAAAACATATAAATGCTTTATATGCAAAAAATATTCACCATAGGAGCATTCATAATAGAAAAAGAAGAAAAATAAAACCTAGGAACAATGTGCTCGCTGCCCTACAAAAGAGGAATGATTCAAGAAACCATGATATGTTCACTAGAAAGAAAATAGGAATCTTCAAAAATAATGCGTAGCCATGATTTATAATAACACAAAGGCATTCTTATGTTATAATGCAAAATGAATAATTCGAGGTGGAGAAACAGGACAGAATGGGAGGACGAGAAACGGACAGAGTACATGTGGGGGCTGAGCTGGGAGAGGTGGCCTTGCTAGGGGGTGGGGGGAAGGGACTATTCTGTAACTAGAGTTAGAATAACTGGGTTTTCACATGGAAAAATAAATTTGATTCTACTTCACAAAGACAAACACACATTCCGGATGGATTATATTTTTAAATGAAGAAAAACAAAATTTTCAAACTATTTGAAGAAAAGGAGAATATTTTATATAACCTCAGAACAGGAAAAAAATTATAAACAACACATTAAAAGGATAAATCAGCCTTGGCCAGGCAGGTCAGTTGGTTAGAGCATCGTCTTGATACGCCAAGGTTGTAGGTTCGGTCCCCCATCAGGGCACCTTCAAAAATCAACCAATGGATGCATAAATAAGTGGATCAACAAAGTCAAAGTTTCTGTCTCTCTCTCTCTCCCCCCCTAAAATCAATTAAGTAAACATAAAAATTTTAATAAAATAAATAAAAGGACAAATCAGATGAAAAACAGTGAAGCATTTGAATACATCAAAACAGAAATATTTCATATGACAGAAGACATTATAAACAATGCCACAATAGAAGTGACAAGCTCGGAGAGGATTAGTAACTGGAACACAGAATCGACTTTCACAATTCAAAAACCAATGAAATATAAGAGAACCAAGGATGTTAATGTACCGTTTACAGAAGAAAATGGTCAATAAAGTTATGGAAAGACGTTCTCTTTCACTTGGGATCAAGACCAGGTCAATCGAAACTCAGTGACTGCACGGCCGTAGAACCATCAGAAAATCAGAAGATCGAACAGTACCACATCTGTTGCCGGAGTGCCGGTGAAACGAGGACCCTCACACGGTGGTTACTTCTCACCGTGGTCTGAAGATCCTACGGCACACCAAGTGGGCAGATTCCAACAGACTTACCTATTCATCGCTGACCTCCCTCCCTCCTGGACACCCTCGTGACCTGACAGACTTTCCCCCTTAGTCCCTCCACGCATCCCTTCACTTGCAACTTTTTTCTCAGCCCTTATTTTCCTGCTCCTTCCTCTCTACCCTTTGCTCATTCTTTAAGACCTCCACCCAAGTCTTGCCTCCATCCTGAAGCCTCCCAGGCCTCCGACCTGCAGAAAAGTCTTATTTTCTAAACGGAGATACATTTTGTTTTTCACTTAATATGAACCTCATGCTGACTGCTCCTATGCTACTACAGTATTTTATTTTACATTATATCTAATCGTTACATTTTTGTTTCTCAGCAATTAGGTAGTCTCCTCTTTGGGTTGTTTTTTGTATTCCCATTGCTTACCTGGAAGACATGTATTGTGTATTTGATTAGGAATTGAACACTATGCCTTACCTATTTCAAGTTTTGGACATTATCAGGTAGCTACTACTATTATCTCCATTTTAAAGGTGAAAAAAAAAAACCCCAACCAAAACTCAGTAAGGTTAATTTTCCCAGTCACACAGGTAATACATGTTAGAATGAGTGTTCAAACCCTTGTTTTCTGGCTCCAGACCTCATCCCTTTTAGCTGATATGAGAGAGAAAGAGAAGGGATTATGGGCAAATAGTGGTAATAAAAGGTCATATATAAGACTTTTGCATGGATGTTAATAGCTTCATTATTCATAATAGGCAAGAAATGGAAACAATCCAAGTGTCCATCAACTGATGAGTGGATAACCGAAACGTGTCCCCGTATAATGGCAGACTATTGGCCATGAAAGGAACAAGAAGGACATTGATTGATGCTATAACATGTACCTCATCAACACGATGCCAGGTGAAAGAAGCCAGACACAAAATGCCATATTTTGTAAGATTCTGTGCAGTGTATGAAATATCCAGAATCCTGGCTCTATCCCTGACTAGCTGTGTGATCTTATCAAGTGCAAAATCGATGGAATAATCCCTCACCTTTCATGGTGAGGATTAAACTAAATAGATAATCCATGGACCAGTGACTAGAACAGAGTGAACATTCAGTAAAGGGCACTATATGTAGTAGTGAGGAAATGTCAAGGCTGCTTGCTGTGGACATTGAACATCTAGCAATGACGCCTCTCACAGTAGAGCCTGCACATCTGACCACCAGGTGGCCCAGATACCACAGCCAGCACTGCTTTGCTCTGGAACTCTGGGTGAGTTACGTGACCTCAGCTGCTCTCACTGGGAAAATGGGAACGCTCACGTTTGCTACCTTGTAGTGCTGCTGTGAGCATTAAAGGACCTGATATGCTAACGTGCTTAGCCCAGTGCCTGGGACACGATACACACCTGTTCATTCTGATCCATCATCATTGTTCTGGCCATCAGGTTTAGAGAGCAGAAAAGGCATGCAAGACAGAGTTCCCTGTTCTGAAGAGGCGCATAATCCAATTAGCTGGTTGTCACAGCAGTGCCACCAACCCTGGGTTACAAGTTACAAACAGGGCGCCCTTCAACTGTCTGCCTCAGGAGATCGCAGACACCCGGAGGGCGGGATGGGCGTTTTCTGTTTCACCGCTGTCCCAGTGCCCTACACACGGCCTGCCTGGGAAAGACCAAGAGTGCGTGATCCACCAAAGGGAGTTTTCAGCGCAGCTCCACAGAAGCGAAGCCTCTGCTTTGCATGCCAGCCTCAAATCCACAGTTGTATGCAGTTCGGGCTAATTTGCATCCCAGCATCTCCTAGAGCTCTGCATCGAGCTATTCAATTTGCTTCCTTATCAACCCAAGATCACAGCTTGCCAGGCGAAACGGAGCTTTGGGACAGTGGGGCTAGCCTGCCAGTCCCATATTTGGTCCTGCGGGGATTTCACTGTCCCCCTTCCATCTCCATGAGAGAAACTGGGTTCTAATTCTGATTCTGGTACTTCTTTGCTGGGTGACCTTTAGCAAGTACAAATCAAAAAACCTTAAGTGGATAGCAAGTGGATTTCAACCCAAGTGGCCTCTCTAACGGATTGGTGGTTGTTACCTAGATCTCTGCAGTCATTCATACATGCAACAAATATTTATCGAGCATCTACTATGTGCTAGAACGGTCCTAAGTACTACTAATAAAGCAGTGAACAGAAAGAGCACAAGTCCCTATCCTCGCACAGCATATATACAAGTGGGTGACAAACAATAACCAAGATTAGTAAGTAAATATATTACTTACAGAATGACAGGTGCACAAGAGAAGAATAATAAAGCAGGAAATGGGGACATAAAGTACGGGGGGACAGTGATACCTTACATAGGGTGACTAGAGACAGCATGGCGGGGAATGCCTCTGTGCAGCAGGTTTCTCAGCCTCAGCCTCACTGGCACCTGCGGACAGGTAGTTCTTCGCTGTGAGACGCTGTCCTGCACCTGTAGGACGTTTGGCAGCAGCTCTGGCTCCTACCCACTAGCTGTCAATAAACCAACGCACATTGACAAATGTTCTCCAGTTTGAGCGCCACTGGTTCAGAGAAAAAAAAAAAAAAACCTGAAGGATGGGAGAGAGGCAGCCACACAGAGATCTAGAAGGAGCCTGGACAGCACTGGAGGCAGAGGGGTGAACACGACTGGCCCCAGCCCCCACCCACATCAAACGAGTATCTTTTCCAGTATACCTGTCCTCAAGAGCGGGCATGGTCCATTGAAGGGAGGAAACAGCAAGTGCCCCAGCCCAGAGGTTGAAAGACTGTGATGCCTTCAAGGACCCAGAAGGAGGGCCGCTGGGCCGGTGCTGGGAGCCAGGAGTGCGAGGCATAGATGAGCCAGGTAAACGTGCAGGATCTCCAATGAGACCTCATACAAGGGTTTTATGCAGGGAAGTGTTGTAATCGGTTTAGTGCTCTAGGTTCCAAGGACCTTCTATGACAAGGCCAAGTAACTTCCACTCCCAAATAGCTCTGTGGCCTTGGGTGAATTCCTTCACCTTGGTTTTCTCATCTATAAAACTACAAGTGGAGACAAAAACAGTAACTACTTCATGGGCTTGTTATGAGGATCAAATGAAATAATACGTGCGAAACACTTAGAACAGTGCCAGGAATACAGAGGCATCTTCGCAGTAACTTGTAGTTGGTGACGAGCACTGTTCTTAAACAAACTCCTGCTCTTCTTTTTGTTCGTTGGTTTGGTTTAAAGTATATAGTTGGCATACAATATAATATTGGTTTCCAGTGTACAACACAGCGATTCAACATTTATATACTTTACCATGTGATGACCACAATAAACCTGGTAACTGTCTGTCACCATTGAAAGTTGTTATATTGTCGACTATGTCCCATACACGACATCCCCATGACTTATTATAACTGAAAGTTTGTAACTCTTATTTGCTTCCACCTTTTTCATCATTCCTTCACTGCCCTCGCCTCCGGCAACCGTCACTTTATCCTCTGTATTCATTCATTTCTTCCCTGTCCCTTGGAACCTTCCCAGTGTCCCTGTGGAATTTAGTGCTGGTTTAGCTTTCCTATCAGCGCTCCTTGTCCCTGTCCTGCCTCCCACCTCTTCCCCCGCCCGCAGGCCAGCACCGCCTCTGTCCCAGGGTCCTGCATCTCTACTTCTACTGCACCACCTCGCTGCCAGCTTCTCTGCACACCTGGACTTTCTATCCTCTATCAATCGTCTTTACTGGGGGCAAAGAGTTCCCCTTCAAGGTCAACGTCAAAGAGGTCTCCTTGCTTAAATTCTTGAAGGTCTTATATTTGTACACTCCCTGTCAGTCCTGCCTTGGGAATGTGTTCTAAAACAATCAACTGTCACCACTGAGGGTCATCAAACCACACCCCTACTCACCTAGTGACAATATACTCCTTCCATCTAAGACTATAACACAGTCCCTCTCTACCTGTGAAACCTTTCTCCCCAGTTTGTGGGCCAGAGAATTTCTACTAGTCATCACCAGCAGGAGCTTCCCTCTCCACCCCTCCCTGACCCCCATCCCCACTCCCCACCTCTAGCTGCAGAAGAAATCCCATCCTGCTTAACTGGGAACACCAGTACCTGCAGAGGACTTGGTACAAAGAGTGCCCCCTCCCCACCCAAGGCAACGTCCTTTGGAGGGGTGGATACATGCCTAGGAATGTCACATACAGCATCTTATTTGATCCTTATCCCAAGCCAGTGACATTAACAGCACATGAGTTCCACATGTGAGAAAACCAAGGCCCAGAAAGGTGGAACAATTTGCTGAAAGCTACCCAGGAAGCAAATAGCAAAATCATAAACTACATAAGCATCTTCTAACTTCCAGGGGCACAACTTTTATTTTGAATAAAAATGCCATTTGCCAAAACTTTTTTTTTTAAAAGTTTAGTCTCAAAATATGTAATATAAGAAATATGCACACAAAAACACTGCCCAGCTGGGCCAGGTCTTACCTAAGTTCTTTACAAAACCATCTCATTTAATTCTTGCAACATTCCTATGCGATCAATAATAGATATCACTGTTTTCAATTTACAGATGAAGAAAGTAAGACTCAAAGAGGTTAAGTAATGTGACCGAGGCCACTCCACTGGTAACTGACAAAGGCAAAATTCAAACGTAGGGTGTAGTGATGGTTCATTTAATGTGTCAATGGGGCTGGGCCACTAGGGCCCAGATATTCGTTAAAACATTATCGAGTGTTTCTGGGAGGGTGGCTTTGAATGCGTTTAACACTGAAATTGGTAGATGGAGCAAAGCAGACTGTTGTCCCTTATGTGGGTGAGCTGCATCCAAGTGATTGGAGACCCGAACAGAACCAGAAGGCTGAGCATGAGAGGATTCTGCCCACCTGAGCTGGGCCCTCGGTCTTCTCCTGCCCTCGCACTGGAACCTACAAGCGCTGGTCCTCCTGGCTTCCAGGCCTCTGGACTTAGACTAGAGCTACATAACTAGTTCACCAGCATCTCCAGCTTGCAAAGTCACCCTTCAGATCTTGGGACTTGTCAGCCTCTAGAAGTGCATGAGCCAATTCCTTATAATAAATCTCATTATATACATATATCCTATTGGTTCCATTTCTCTGGAAAAACCTGACAAATACAGTGGGGTACATCCAAGCCCTAGGATGTTATCTTTCTCTGTATTAAATAAAAATAGAATCCCTTTTACTCTGGGTGGAGAAGCAGCACTAATTATCAATAGTGTGTAACAAAGGGACTCACTAAAACATTTCACTAGATGTAATTTGTTTTGTTCCAGTGTCTCAGGAGCAGCATTTTCCCCACTTACTTATAGTTTAGAAAATCACACTACACAGGGGTCAGTGAGAGAGAGAGGGCTTTGGATTTCCAGGAGCTTGGCATTGTAGCTCTGACACATTGGATGGCCTTGGCCAAGTCATTTTACTTTTCTAAGGAGTTAAAATGTGGGTTACTAATACCTACGGGTCCCAGGGTGCCGTGAGGCTTAAATGAGATCAGATATTGATTATTTCTAATTTCATCCTGTCCCAAACCACAAAAAAGTTAGCCACCAAGGGCAACCGCTGGCTTCGGGAGCAGTGCGCCATGCAAAATAGATTTTAATTCT
The DNA here is from genome assembly GCF_987537825.1 of Furipterus horrens. Classification (NCBI taxonomy): domain Eukaryota; kingdom Metazoa; phylum Chordata; class Mammalia; order Chiroptera; family Furipteridae; genus Furipterus; species Furipterus horrens. The sequence continues at coordinate 209,756,483 of NW_028327172.1, read as the reverse complement.
ATGTAAGCTGATTCTTGTCTAGTCATCTTAACTGAAGGCTAAAAATGATTCTGCAGTAATAAAGGGAATTATCATACATGATTGTAGAAGCTTGGAGAGCAATTCCAGCACAGAAGCAAGTGATTATACATTGCAGCAAATTAAAAACTAAAAAAAAAAAAAAAAAAAAAGGAGAAGAAGAATAAGGGGGTGGGGTGGGAAACCAAACCAAAGACCACTCAAATCCCTCAAGAAATGCAATTTAATAAAGCAAATCCTATTTTCCACAGAATTCCAATCAGGAAGCATTTGGGCACATGGAAGCAATTAGAAATTAGAGACATTTATGATTTAATGAAAACGCCAAAACCAAGGACAAACAAAACAACTCCGTAACAAGAGGCCACTTCTCATACCTCTGCCACAAAGGGCAGAACACACAGTGGCAGAAAAGCCACATGGCTAAAACCAGCCAGAACGTGATCTCCAAAAGTCAAGTCTGCCTTGCCCTTTGCTAGAACACAAAGAAAACAAAGTTTTAAACCAAACTAAGGCCAACCGCGAGCCGGAGGGCAGCTGCCACGGCTGGGCGTTCAGACCCATGATCTCACGAGGAGCAAATGTGAGGTCTGGCTTCTCCTCTCTTCGGCTTTGGCGAAAACCTAACCCCCTTCCCTGTGCAGGATTTGATCACCCTTGGGGCTCCCCTCTGCCAGCCATAAACATCAAACATGAGTTTCATTTTAAACAACATTCCTCACCCCAGAAAACGTAAGTCACTCTCTTCTGAAATGGAACTCTTCCAGCTTCAGAGAACGAAGAGGGAGACACATTTGTCCCCTGACCTTGACTCCTACCTCTTGGCCCCTGCACCTCGCTCATCAGCTCTCACTCTTCACTAAATACCCTACATTAACTCCTGCTTCCGAGTCTTGGTAGCCGCTGTTTCCTCTTCATGAAGGACTTGTCATCCAGATCTTCCAAGACTTGAATTCTCATTATTTAGGTCTCAGCCCAATGGCACCTACTGGAGAGTGGCCTTTCCCAGCTAAATGCAGAAACTCCAGTGGCTCCACCCATTATTCTCTTTGATTTTCTTGTGAGCACTTGCTGCCACCCAAAGCTACCTGCACTCTGAATGCTCTCAGTGCATTTGTTTGCTGGCTTATCCTGCCCCATCTCCAGCCTCTCCTGCAGATAATAAGCCCTAGACAGAAAGCAGACACACTGACCTTTCATTTGTTTACCACTGTGTTCCCAACTCCTAGGGCAGTTCCTGGCACAGAATAGGCACTTAATAACATCAACAGAATGAAAACGTAAGATGGTGGGTGGCTTGGGGTTTCTGGGTCTTTGGAAAAACTGCTTTAGCCAAGAAGTATCTGTTTTTATTCGTTCGTTCCTTCAACAGGCATTGTATGTTCCAGGAGCTGGGGGTACAGTGATGAATTAAACCGGGGTCCCTGCCCACAAAGAAGTCAGAGTGGAGGTAGAGAGACAGAGGAGGAAGCAGCCTCCTGCAGTGGGATGGGAGGCGAAGACCGCAGTCGGTACAAAGAAGGGGCTGGCACTCAACAACAGGCAATGCTACCCGGCCTGAGGTATGGAACTGGAGAGGTCCTCGCTGTTCAGGACGTGAGTGTATTAGTTCCTGTGGCTGTGATGGATTTGGTATGACAGAATCTCACTCTCCACTGTACACATGGATTTGCCGAAGTGTGAGGAGTGACCCACATACTTCTTTACCCCCGATCTCGTCCATCTACCAGAAGGAAGAGGAGCAAAGTAGGTCAGTGACTGGCTGCCGACTGCATTCATGGCCTGCGCCTTCTTCCATTCAACCTCCCCAAACTGAGGGCTCCATCTCCCCCACTTTAATGTCCTTCTCTAATTCAGAGGCTGGTCCATGTTCCGCCTAGGCAGTGGCATAGCCCCGTGATGTGCTCCCTCTTGAAGACACTCTGCAGGAAGACTCATTCAGAGAAGCCGGCGAAACCACCACAGATCGTAGCTCCTCTCTGCGGCTGGGGAGCCCTGGCCTTGCCCCTTTGCCGCCCACTTCTGTTCTTAGCTGGGTTCCTGATCTACTGCTGCCTGGTCCCATTCCATTCTCCTTGGGATTCCTTCCAAGTCATAGTCTTAAATCCTCAAAGACTATGGGAACCGAAGTTCCTGGAGCCCAAATACAGCACCATAGTCATAGACACAGCTGACTGGGTCCCTCAATGGAGAATATTTCAACCAAGTCCAGGCAACACTGGACTGAAGCCCAGGGATGTCCAGGTGGCTCCACAAAATGGGGCTCAGTGGAAAGATGACAGACATGGGAATCAGGCAGCCCAGAGTTCAAATCCAAGCCCCAGTCTCGAGACATCCTCACTGCAGACCAACAGCTTAACCTTCTTGTTGGCCATTGTCTGACTGATGTCTGTCCCTACCCTAGAGGGTTAAAATATAGATTAAAAAATTTTTAAACAGCGTAATGCACTTAACACTATTCAAGCTACATGGAATGTGCTCAAGAAGTGTGTTTTGAATTGTACTAAGAAAACTGAAATTCCCAACAGAGAGCTGATGAAGTTGTGAGAGGGAGGGAACATCTACAGGATTTGCTCATATGCTGATGGTCTGTCTGCTGCTCCAGACGCTTTGCTGCAAGAGAGCATGGAGAGAACTCCTCCTGCTTGATCTCAGTGACTGGCAGGGAGCAATGCATGCAACAAAATCTGTCAGGAGAATAAATGAGTGAGAAATCTCCTGTTACAGCAAATGGAGACACGGCCATGTTTTCATTATTTTCACTGTTTAAAGAAAAAAAGAGGATTGTGTATTTTGGAGAAGAATATGAAAGAAGTCAGAACAATTTCAAATTCCATTTCTGCTAGTGGGGTGACCACAGCTAGTTAAAAATGGCAGGAACCTTGTACGTAATCTAGAAAAAAATATGCAAATGGTGCCTGAAATTTTTGGACTTTCCTGAACATTGTCCTTAGTCACCTGAACTGAAAGGACAATTAGGGGGTGGTGGAGAAATTCACTTATGCTATACACCCATTTCTCTTGACTTCTCAGCATTAGGGCCGATTCATCACCTGAGTATCCTAAATATTAGTCTCCCACTCTCTCTCTTTTTAAATGGCCTTCAGATATTTGAAGACACAGCCATAGCCCCATGGCCCTTCCTCTTCTCCAAGCTAATCATCCCCATGTGTTTCAACTCTTTCTCAAAGGACAGGGCTTCCGATCCTCTCATCACCCAAGATGGCGGCACAAAAGTCAAAGAGATACCCTGGCTGCTGTGGCTCAGTGGATTGAGCATCGGCCTATGAACCAAGTGTCGCTGGTTCGATTCCCAGTCAGGGCACATGACTAGGTTGCTCATCAGGTCCCCAATTAGGGGCATGAGTGAAAGGCAACCACACAGGGATGTTTCTCTCCCTCTCTTTCTCCTTTCCCCCCTCTCTAAAAATAAATAAACAAACAAATAAATAAATAATTTTTTTTAAAAAAGTCAAAGAGACACTGAACTTGCCACCCAGTCTCCTTTCTGTGTGGAAACCAGTGCAAGTGAAAGACAGGCAGATAAACCCAGGATATCCACGCTTACAAAGCACGTTTAGATTTCCATAAAGCCGTAGAAAGTTTCAGTTGAGGCATTTGTTTTAAAAAGACAGATTCTTAAATGAGAGTAATTTCAAGGAGATCAGCTGTCCTGTGGTGCTTAGAGAAGGGAAGTAAATGCATAACCATTGTTCATCTGAGCCATGGTGAGAACTCCTGCCAGCAGCCGCACAAGTTCAAATCCCCAGGCCACCTAAGCCAAGTTCTGTGGAGAGAGGCTCCCCTCCAGCTCAGCACCCCCCCACAGCTGGAAGCCAGACTAACTCATTGGTTCCATCACTTCCCTGAAAAGGGGAACACAAAAAAGAAATAAAGTGAAAACCATGTATTTGTCCTAAAATTTCCGTCCTCAAGGATTACAGGGAAACCATGAGACTGGGACGAGAACACATGGGGCTGGGAATCAGGTTCAGTATAGGTCTAATTTTAGAATTGGAAGGTCATTGAGACGTGAGCTAATTCAAGCCCTCTAATTTTACACCCAAGGACAATGAAACCGAGGCCACCTTCACTACGTACTCACCTGCGTGATCTTCAGCAAGTTGCTAAGACTTGCTGGACTCAATTTCCTATTCTGGAAAATGAAGATGATGATAATATTATCCACCCTTAAACAAGTGTGATGACTAAGTTAAATGGGATAATTCATGTAATGTGCCTGGCAAGGAGAAAATATTCCATAACGGCTAGCTATGATTACTTTTCATTCACCAAATAGTAATGGGGTTTCTGCGAGGTCAAACACTGCTCCAAGCAATGACGATACAGCAAGGAACGACATAAACACAGACCTTGCCTTCCTGAAGGCTTCTGGGGAGATAGACATTCAAACACATATACACAGACATCCGTGATTGCAGCCGGAGAAATGCGGTGCTTACAATCGCACTCTAGTTGCTGGCAGACCTGGGACTAGAACACAGGTCCCCCGGCTGACAGTTTTTTCATTTTCCCGGGTGCTGTTGTTATTCCTCCTTCCTTCCTCACCTGTACCGTGGGGGAGCTAGGGGAGATAGAGTGGCAGGTGTCATTAAGAGAGGCCCCTCTCCTCAGTGTTGATGGGCCTGTTATGGAGCAGTTCCAGCAGCCCCCCCTTCCGTAAGGTGTGCACTATTTGGAGCTAAGTCTGTGGACCAGGATAGAACAACCGTAGTAGATAAGGAACCATTTGGAAATGGGAGAGGAAAAGAACACTGGTTTCAGAACCAAAAAGACCTTGTTTTCACCCAAACTTGATGATATTGTCACAAGCAATGGGAATCTTTGACCAAATACTAACCCTGCCTGAGTCTCAGTTTCCTGCTCTGTAGATCGGGGTTGGTAATTACCACCTCACAAAGCTGACTTCAGAATTAAATAAGAAAGCGCATGTAAAGCACTCAGCCCAATAACGCAAGCAGTAAACATTCAATAAATGCCAGCTATTATTAGGAACAAGAGAAGAGAATTAAAATACAGGGCTTCAAAGGACAGATCATGTCCCCTTTCTGCTCCAGTCCCCGCAGTAGCTTCGCTGTGAGCATAGAGGAAGCCAGTCTTCACAACAGCCCACACGGCCTTCAGCAATCCAGATGTTCACCATCACATCTGTCTTCTCTCCCTACACCCCCCCCCCACTCACTCTTCTCCAGCCATACCTCATTATGCCTTGAGCACAGTAATGGCAGGCCCACTCAGTGGCTTTGAACTTGCCAGCCCTGCTGTAGAAGGCAGGTAGCCCAGTGATTAAGAACAGGAACTCAAGGATCAGACCTCTGGTTTGAATCCCAGCTCTGCCACTTACTTAAGGTAGGTTCTTGGCAAGTTGTTTAATCTCTGAGTTTTAATTTTCTTATCTGTAAATGAAATAATAATAACACTACCTAGCTCATAGAGCTTAAGCTTTCCACATAGTCAAAAAAAAAAAAAAGAATAAATGTAATTTATTAAAGAGTGACCAGCTGCTGGAATGTCTTGCTGACATAGGGCACTAGCACTCTGCACACACTTCATAGCTAATTCCCACATAAGGTATCACTTGGCCCATTTTACAGATAAGGAAACTGAGGCCAAGAACAAGTAAAGTTTCATGTAGGAACCTGTGTCTTCTTATTTGTCCAGTGGGCATTTGTGAGTTAGAATACCCTCCTCCAATCCTGCACTGCAAGGGCCAAGTGGGCAAACCCCGCCCATAGAATAATGGGGTACAACCGCTCTAGGGCCCACATCACCTTGTCGCCATCCCATAAACAAGTGGCTGCAGACCTGAAATGCTTCAGTGACTTAAAGCGCCCGAACTTTATGGAGCACCCAACCCCAGTGAATGAGTGAGGAGCGATAGAGCACAACATGTCTCTGACAGTGTTATTCTTGTTTGTCTTTCCTCCCCGGTCAAATGTCCACCCCCTTGGATCCAGGTAGGATACAAGGGAAAGCCATGCCCATGTGCACATGTGTGTAAATCACAGCCACAAGAAGCGCTCATCTGGAAGGGCTAGGATGTTAGGGCCTGGGCTTGAGGGTCATCTCTGCTTGGGAAGTGTTTTATTACCCACTCTGGTGGCCACGTGGAAGAACAGGGAGGGAAGGCACAGATGTGTTCAGAGGCAGAGATGTGTTCAGAGACAGAGCTGGACATACAATCTCTAAACAAACTTCTGTCCTGGTAGTACTGAAAACATGGCCACATAAAAACAGGGTCCTATTTCTCTACCTGGGGATGAAAGAAATCCATAGGCGAAATCCATGACAATATCAAAGAGGTCAGAGCCTGAACAAATACTTCCTCATCATAATCCAATCACAAAGAGCCCATGGCTCTCACTATAATGGGTACAAAACCAAATTTTTATTTTCTTAAAATCCCTGCCTTCTGGAGCCTTGTGATGGAAAATGTTGAATGAGGAGGATTACTAGCAGACGGAGATATTCTTAAGGCCTTGCTTTGGGGCCAATGCTCATGACAACGATGACTTAAGATGTGCCTTTTACTAGCCACTAGACATTAGATTTTACCAATGCCACTAATGCTACATTACCTCCACTACAGGACTAATAATTTGGTCGGAGGATTAAATGAGATAATTAATGATGGTGATGGTAATGAAAAATAGTGATAATAGTTACCATTACTTGAACACTTTTTAAACGTGCCAAGTGCTAAATACTCTACACACGTTGTGGCATTTAAACCCACCAACAATGATGTGAGGCAAGCACTCTATTGTTCCATTTTACAGACGAAGACACTGAGGCTTGGAAAGACAGGCACCTCACCCACAAAGGCATGCTCTTACAACCCTTGACTGTTTGGACCTTAATTTTGGACCTGAAAAATTACAGTTATGCAACAGATAAAGTGACATCTAAAGGAGCTCCCAGGCTTTCAGACCACCAACCAGTGTTCAGAGGAAGCTAGGAAGCCCCCTATCATAATTCCAGGGCCTCAGAAGCTAGTCCCACACCTGAAGGTCTACGTCAGTGACCTCAGATTGTCTCCTGTTCCCTTTCGTCCTGAGGAATGGCTCAGAACTCCATGATCACATCAGAGGCAGAGCTCGCCCAACACTGCGTAAACCAAGAATACTGTGCATTTCCTTAAGGCACACCTGGTCCTTCTCTGCACTGGTCAGCATTTGGAACAAAATTTCCTATGCAGAAAACAGAGCTGAAACTCCTCAGCATTCCATTCGAGGCTGTCTGGGGTCTCATGTTAACCTGCCATGGGTAGCCTACCAGCCTCTCTTTCCATCACTCCTGATAGTTCTGTCCTGGACCTACTGCATACCCTTGTGCCTGTACCTCTGTGCCTGGTGTTATTCTCCATAAAGAAGTGACAGAAAGCATCCAAAGTAGTTAAAGCTAAAAATCTGACTCTGTGTGGGGTCCTGAAATTCATGCTGAAACCCAGTGCCCAAAGTGATGGCAGGAGATGGAGTCTCTGGACATTATTAGGTCATAAGGGTGGAACCCTCATAAAGGAGATGAGTGCCCCTATAGAAGAGACACCCCTGAGGTGCCTAGCCCCTTTCTTCCATCTGCCATGTGGGGGTACAGGGAAAAGATGACATGCTGCAGCTGGGAGAGGGCCCTCACCGGAACCTGTCCGCACTTGGAACTGATCTTAAAACTTCCAGCCTCCACAACGAGGAGAAATACATTTCTGCTGTTTATAAGACACCCCGTTGATGATGTTTTGCTAGCAGCCCAAATGGACTAAGAGAATGGGCACTGCTTTAGAGTTGAGAAAAAGTGTTATTTTTCAGTTGTTATTAAAGGCATGGGAAGATGCTTACGATATAATAGTGAACAACAGAAGTACAGCCACAGATGTATACGTAAGTTTAATGATTCGGTATTGTGAAAATGAATTTATTTTTTAAAAAGCTTGGAAGGCATTAAAGGCGACACAAAGAAAACGGCTTGATAAACATGGTTCCATCGGGTCCTGAAGACTCCAGGCCACAGTGACCTCAATGCTCAAACAGCAGGGACCGAAGGAAGTGCCTAACAATCCCGTCCTTTGCCCAACCGCTTCCTAGGTCCCAATTTCACCCTTTCACCCAGGCCAGTGTAGAACAGAGGAGGTCACGGTCAACTCCAGGGAGGACCCCCCATGCTCTGCTGAGACACGTAGGGGCTTTGTGGTGAGAATGGATGCGTCACCATAATGCACAGCTGACACTGCCCGTTCTGGCCAAATGCAATGTGCCAGCATCGCCTATGATGGCTTCAATGGCAGGGCAAGGCCCTCGCTGCATCGGGCAAAAGCAGAGAAAACGATGATCGAGAATGTTCCTGTGACAATGACCTCTAGGCAAGCATGGGAAGCGGTTCCCGAGAAATGCAGGATGGGTAACCAGGGCTGCACGGAGAACACATGGGCTGCTGGTCTGCAAGCTCACACTTACTTACAGGTCACTGCCTTTCCCTCACCCTGCACACCCACCCCAGAGGAGAGCGTGACCTAGCTCCTCCATTTCTCACAAAGGCCATGTTTCAGGGTCTGTTCCTGGAAGCTCATTAGGTATTTCTGTTTATCCAGAAAGGCTACAAACTCTTATGATCCCCAAGCCAGCTTCATTTTTCCCCTTAAGTTTGGAAAGCGAAACTCAAGGGACTCTCCCCAAAATGAATTATGCAGAGGATGTGATAAAATGAGATTCTACCTGCTGCTAAGGGACTCGCCTTGGAAAAATGCAATCAGATATTCATTTCCTGATATTAACAACCACTAAAAAGGAGCTCTGATTTCTGGAACAAATACCTTAAGAAGAAAGTTTGAACATAACACATTTTAATTGAATTTCTTCCCATCCAGAATGTAATTGACAGAATCCCGCATCCATCACGATCCACAGGCTTCAGTAACTCGTAAGTCGGCCGATCCACTAGTAGGACTTAATCTAAGTTCCTAATCCTTTTACCAGCCACTCAGGTTTCCAGGGAGACTCATTAGCAGAGCTGGCAAATGTCATCGGCATCACAAGCAACCACAAAAGTTTTGAGCATCTGCTCGTTTACATGTTTATTTGTTTATTGTCTGTCTTGCCCCAACTAGAATGTAAGCAAAACAAGGCAGACGTTAATGTCTTGTGTTCACTGTTGTAGCCCTGCGGTACCTGGCACTTACATGTCCTAACACGTTTGCTGACCATTGTAGGGGAGCAGACTATGCCACCCCATAATACGTCACTGTGGCATGAGGATGATTTTTGAGCTGGAGACAACTGAGAAGAAGCAGAGAAGTATGCTCTCTGTTCTCCCTGTGTGCCTAAAAGCAGGCATAATTTTGTGAAAGATACCCCACCACCAGAAAGGACAGAAGTTAATCACCAGAGACAACTTTAGGTCCTATGACCCCACAGATGACACCAGAGATGTCTACGTGACACCTTTGCTCACTAGCCCTTATCTTCCATTAGTTCCCTATATAGTTACCTTCCTACAACTTGCCGCTCCTAGAAAGTCAAGGTCTTTTCCCTTCGTCTTGTCACTGCTCTACAAATTTTTGTCCATTTGTTAAAATGCTGTATAAGCCCAAGTTCTAACCACCTCTTTGAGTTACTTGTCCCTGAATGCTCCCTGTGTGTAGGCATGATGAGCATGTTAATAAACTTCTCTTTGTCTTCCTCTGGTAAATCTGTTTCTTTGTCAGTCTAAATTGCAGGCCCCAGCCAGAAAACCTTAGATGAGTAGGAGAAAAAGATCTGTCTCCTCCCTTACACCAGGGATCTCTCATGTACTGAAAAATGAACGCCTTGGGGATGCAGAGAGGTCCCACCATGAGCAAACATTTAGTCTCCCTAGCTGGGTGGCGACGTGAACACACCAACACACATTCACACCAAGAAGTCATGGCAGCGTATTCTAAGGGCCAAACGATTGGAAAGGCCACTACGGGCTCATGGGGCACTCTTGCCTACCCGCGTGTGGCCCTGAGACTGAGAAATGGGAACTACTCAAAGGGCAAGCCCTCCCGTTCTTGGGAAATACACGGGTCTCCCCAGAGACCAGAGGCCTGCCCTCCCCACACCAGATTGGACCCCAAGACCTGGGGTCTCTACTCCCAAGTCATTCATGAATGCACCCTTGCACTGGCAGAGTGATATGCCCAGCACACCTTTCTTCTCTCACCTGTGCAGCCTCAGAAGCTGAGCTGTCCTAAGGGCCCTGGAAGGGAGGGGACCCACGGTTGATATTTAAATAAAGTAACAAAATAGAAATGAACATCTTCCCTGCAAAAAAAAAAAAAAAAAATTGAAACCATATTTTTAAGGTTGCTATAGAGGACAGAGGAAATACCAGTTGTTGAAGAGGATTTTATTTCTTTGTTCCCTTTTATTCAATAAATGTGAAATAAATAGTTATCCTAAGTCAGGGATTATTCCAAGGGTTGGGGGACACACCAGAAAGCATAAAGGCACAGACTTGCCTCAAAAACTGTAGAGCTAGCAGAGAGAATACCCAATGATAAATAGGTAACAAGCACGGGGTGCAACAAGATTTATTAGGAGCAAAGCATAGGGTGGTATAATAGCAAAGGAATGGAAGACCTTCATTCAAACTCCAGTTCTGCCACTGGGAAGGCATATGGCACTGAGAAGTCACTTCCTATTTTCGGGTCTTCATCTGTCGCTCAAAAAGTAGGAACCCTTTTACTACTTTGCTTGATTGCTCTGAAGTTTTGACACACTTCCATGTAGAAAGGGCTTAACGAAGTGCCTGGCCCATTGCAGGCAGGCACTCCCTAGGCTGTAAGTATCGTCCGTAGGAAAGGTGAGGTCAGGACACACACTCAGATTTGTTTTCTCACTACTGAGGTCTGAGTGACCCTAACTCAGGACATGTGTCAGTCATCGGCCCCCTTCTTCCTGGGTGCAGAGATGCTTCTGTCCACTGTGCCTGAGAAGTGTTCCCTGTACAGTGTTGAAGCGGGGTCACCAAGGCCCAGGCACTATGTGATATCTGGCTTCAGGTAAGTCCCAAGAGTGTCCTCCATAGCCTTTCACCTACGGCAAGACTGGCCAACGAGCTGTGTACTGTCTGACTAACGTGACACTTCAGGATGCCAAGGCGCGGCTGCAGAGGGACCTCAGAGGTGGTGATGGGAGAGGGAAGGCAGTGCTCTGTGTAATCTATTGTACACCAGGTTCCCCCAGCTTGGACAACCCAAATAAACAAATTAAAGTTCAAAGAAAGTGCTTATTATGCTAATTATTCAAATGCTGAGCCTTCTTGTCCCTGGGAGACTTATAGAATGTGGTCTATCAAGGTGTCCAACCAGAAACCAGGAGACACCAAGGGGCACCTTAGATCCTAGACTAGTCTCCCCAAAACTGTAGGCCCCCAAGTCTCCCTAAGGGAGACACCCTGGACCCGCTTCTGCTCTCTGATGGCATTCTACATTCAGCATAGTGCCTGGTACAATAGCAGAAGCTAGAATGAATGAATGGAGGAATGAATGAGTGAACGAAGGAATTAATGAATGACAAATAAAGGGTAAAAACACAGCTTGGGATCTGGAAGTGTCTTTGAGTCAAATGGACACCAGCAGTGAATCCTGGGTAGGATGGACGCCACCTTGACATGCCTCGCAGCAAAGGGGCACCACTGCCCCATTAACTCTTTCTGGGCCAAGCTCGTGCGGAAAGGAGCAGCCAAGAAGCACAGCCATTGCGCTGACAGCAGGGGGGCCCCAAAGCCTCCAGACTGGATTTCATTTTGGAATGCACGCTATGATTTTTTTTTTCTGCTGCTCCAGCAACAGCAGCGGTAGCAGATTTACTCTCCTAATTATGTTTGGCTTTGGTTAAATTAGTTTGCATTCCCTGTGCACACACTGGTTGGGGGAGGGGAGCAGGCAGGGGAAGGACGGGGCCTGAGAGGATGAGGAGAGGGGAGAGAATCTGATCCGAGGATGATGCGCACAGAACAATCCATCAGGCATCAGGCAGACGGAGCGACAGCCCGCTAGTCCGGGGACCCCAAAGGGATGGAGAGAGTGGTGTTCTGCCTGAATCCTCTACTCACTCTTCCATTCATTCATTCACAGCACACATCCTTACTGAGCGTTTCCCATGAGCCGGACACCAAACTAGGAGGTGGAGGAAACGGCAGGGAATTAGACAAGGACATGCTCCCTGATCTGATGAACTAACACTCCAGAAGTGGAGTGAAACAGGAAAGAAGTAAAGAGAGGAGCAAAACTTTCGGATGCTTCGAAACCCATGTCAGAGAGTAAAGTGAAAGGCACTGTCTAGGGGAAGTCGGTTACTTCATTTTCAGGTGTAGTGGTAGCTTCACGCAGCAATAACAAAAACAACACAACCACCGTTCACGCAATTACTCAGCGCTTATTATATTCCAGGTACTCAGCAAATGCCCCATTTCATCGTCATGAAAACCCTATGAAATGGGCTCAGTTGTCCCCACTGAGTTTCAGTTATCCACCTGAGGACACACGGCAGCCGACCTCAAATGTAATGTTGCCCCTTATGCCTTTTGCAAAGTTCTACCACCAGTAACAGGAACCAGGGAGTTAGGCACCCGCTAAATTACGTACCAACATGGAGTCATTAAAACGTCTTCAATGTCAGGTCTTATAGTTGCCTTTTACAGAGACCAGGAGAACGTGACCAGTTTCACCAGCATGATAAAACCACTACGGGGTGAAGGCAGGACTCACACTCAGTTCTGTGTAACTCCTCAGGCATGTCGCCTCCCCCGACATAACAGAAAGCCGTCTCACAGAACTAATATTTTTTTCCTTGATAACCAGATAGAAAGTTTCAGATGTAAGAATGCCCTGGAGGCCCCAGTTCGTAGGCTCTCTGGATGGTAGAACAAGAAATGTTTGTCCCTCTGAGCTGTCTAGTTCCTGGTAACTTAGAGCTAAGCTTAATACTCTTGCAAAGTTACCTTGGAGAAGGAGCCAGAAAAAGAAAAATGCCTAGAACCCAAAGCAACGTGGTAACTACAAAAGGGCCTCTTGGTAAATCATGGTGTCCTCAGCAGGGACATAAATTGACAACACAGGACTTAGCACCATCTGTGGATACGAGCTGTATCTGCCTTTGCACCAGCCTGTTCTTAGCATCCTTTCGGCTCATAGATGGCTATTTTCTATGAAATCCCAACTGCCTGGCTCTAGAAATCTATTTATATAACTACCTGTCATTATCATCTGCTGGGTGAGCTTTCTCCCTGGTCAGCCTCGCCAAGGCCTCACACCACCGCCACAGTTACGGCCATTTTAGAATTTCCATGATAAAACCTGTTCTTTGTGCTTCACCATCTTGCCTGGGTTTCACATCTGTAGTGAACACAAATCTGAAAGGAGGGTTGTCAAATCAGGATTTTTTTTAAAAAACCAAGTGCCATTACAAATAGAAGCAGCCGCTTTTGATTTATAAACACTGTAATGTTCCCCAGACCTTAGATACATTTTTTTTTTGACAACATCCAGATCAGAACCAATTTAATTTGAAAGATAGCTAATCAAGTAATTTGTTGCAGCACCTCTCCCGTTCCTGCTGTTGTGAAGGGGGCTGGGAGCCACGTAGGGATAAAGCAACATTTTATCAAAGGTTACGAATGGACCCTTCAGCTCTCAGGAACACAACACCTTCTATGTATTCATTTCACCAACCAACTTGAACATTTCAGTGAGTCACACGGAGTGATATACACACACAGGAAAAACATGAAGCTCCACGTATTTTTTTTAAAGATTTTATTTATTTATCTTTAGACGGAAGGGAAAGGAGGGAGAGAATAATCATCAATGTGCAGTTGCTTTTTGTGAGCCCCCAACTGGGGACTCACAGGCGCGTGCCCTGACTGGGAATCGAACTGGTGACCCTTTGGTTCGCAGGCCGGCACTCATTCCACTGAGTCACACCAGCGAGGGCTCCAAACATGTTTTATGTGTAATATTCTCTCTTAAACTTATTGCTTTTTTTTAGAGACTTGGGGAGATGAATTCCGAAACTGGAGAGCAGTGGAACCATCTCAGTCTTGATTCTGCCGTGTTCTATATATTCCCAGCACCTTAACATACACACTCTTACCGAGAAATAAAATGGGTGTGGGCTTGAGAATTTTACACATTTGGAAATCATTATAGTTCCCCCAAGTTTTTCACCCACTAAACTTTTACTGAGCAATGACTCCATGACAGGAACACATGCTACCCGTGGAACTCATGTTCAAGTAAGAACAACAGGACAAGCCACTGACGTGTCATTAGCCAATACTTACATTCCTACTATGTGCCAGGCCCGGTCTTAAGTGCTTTGTAAATATTTAATCTTCATAACAACCCTATGACACAGGCACATTTTATTCTTTAAATTTGCTCGGACTTGAGTCCTAGCCTTGAGATTCGATTTCTCTCTACTGTGTAAGAAAGAAATCTGCCCATCCCATCACACAGGGAAATTCTTTAAGACCTAGTTTGCATTCTAAAGCAGATGAAAAGTGTCATGGAGCTCAAAACGGCTCCTGGTCTACCAAGTCTCTTCCCCAGGACCAATTATCTAATTAGTTTCTCCAAACAATTTCCTGTTTCATTTCAAAAGATGTAGCGTGATTATGGGGAAAGGCCTGAGCCTGCAGACACTGCCCTGCCAACCTGGGCAGATAAATGTGGAAACTTGGCATTCCTCCCAGTCATCCCTGTCCCTGTCCCTGTCCCTTGACTCCAGCCACCTCTGCAATTAAAACAGCTCTCTTTGCTCAGTGACTTGCAGGCAAGAATTATGAAAATTCTTGCAAGAAGTCCGTCCTAATAGGAAGAAGGAGAGAAAGAATCTTGTGTTACATTCTACGAATGCCCTGTGAAAGTATTTTCCACTGGCTGTAGTAGATGTAAGCATGGATTTGTGGGTTCAAATCTCAGTACTGCCCATACTTGCTGTGTGACTTGGAGCACCTTACCTACCTTCTCTGAGCTGTTGCCTTATAGAAAGTCTACTTCATATAAGTTTATGAAAAGTAGATAAAATAAAATAATGTGAAACAATATAAATATAATGGTCCGTCATAGTCCCTTCATAAATGATGGGTCCCTCCTCACTTCCACCTCCTTCCATGTAGATTAACCTCTTTTTGTCTTTCCAAGGCAACCTGCTACTGTAAGAGTCACATAATAAGTGAATGTTTACAAAGAAAAGGACCCTCCCCACCCTGAAGCCCTGAGAGAGATATATTGTTCTTATTTTATAGATTCGTTGGGTGGGGCTGATACCCACCTTGGACACCCATTCTGTCCCACTTTGCTGCCTCTGAAAGGAACTTCCACTGATCTTCTCCTATATTTATTGGCAAGGGAGGAAAATAGTTCTTTCAGTGCAGAAGGGGAAGGTCCTGATTTTCACACTCCAGATGACAAGCCTTCTTCACGTCCCACTGGAGAGAAATTGAGCCCCAAAGGAACCACCCCCCTTGCCTTGACCAAAGAGCATTGAAACAGGATTTCACATTATGTAACTGGAGGTGGGAGGCAGCCATTTCCCTTGTACAGCTAAGGCGCTTATTTCCCAAACGAGGAAACTTCATTATTAAATGTGCTCAATAAAACCTATAGGTTTCCTTCAGCAGACAACAAAGAGAGAAGCAGCTGAAAATTGGTGTGCGAGTTTCTTTGCTGCCTGTTTCCTGGCCCTTGTGGTTTAGGAGATTACACGCAGCTTCTGCCCCCCGGGGCAAGAACGGTATCAAAGGATCCTCGAACCAGGGCAGTGTGATCCTGGTGACTTCAGAGCCTCAGTTCTGAATTTTCTGGCTTCTGTGGGCTTACCTCAAATCCTCAATGTTCCTCCAGGTGCTTAATTATACTTAGGAGGTAGAATTCTATTTGAAGCCCCAGCCATCAAGCCATCAGCTCCTGGGGTTGTCATTTTAAGCTTCTTATTTCTAATGACTTGGGTCTTTACCCAAGATGTGTTTTTACTCAAGTTAAAGGGATTTCAGTCTTATAAGCAGTCATTTATATACACAAAAAGAAGAGTGTTTTGTTCATGGAAATAAACACACCTGAATAGATCTAAAGCCTTCATGTAAATAATTCACAAATTATTATTACAAAGGGATTTGTAATGATTCCTATTTGTAAGAGCTTCTGCAGCCAAAGTCACTCTGTTGGGCAGAATATACAAAGTGTTTTTGGAGCAAGACTGTGCTGAGCACCAATCTGGACCATGGTGTAGAGAGACTCTGAACCACGGTGTGGTGAGAATCTGAACCATGGAATGGTGAGAACCACCACATGGACTGGAGATTGATTCAGGGGAGCCCAAACCAAGTAGAACTGGCGGGCCACATACCCATTTTACAAATGTCGAAGCTGAGGTCTTTGAATCTTCCTAAGGTCACCAGAGCTCTTCCATGGGAACTGAGCCTCATTTCCCAGCTCACTCTGTAAAACCTGAGATTTAACATCTGAAGGCCATGAAGTTGCAATGCCTTCCAGTAAGTATTACCATATTCAAAATCATTTGCATACTTCCAGAAGGGTCTTGGCAAAGGGGAGAAGCAGTCCCCTCTCTTGCCAGAAAAAGGCCCTTTAAGAATCCACTAAAGACCTTACAGCCAAGAGCAAACAAACCAAATAAATGGCCTCTGGTGGCTTAGCCAGTATAGGGCTGACACCCCGGGAAAGAGCTGGGTGGGTTTGGCTTTAAGCCCACTGAACTGGTAGGTTGACATCTGTATATGCTGAAGGCAGAAGGTGGGGGTCAAGAGGTCCTCCAAGGAAAGAGATGTGACAGTCTCACCTGAGCTCCTCCAAAGCCATCAGTTTATCTTCAGTCTGCCCAAAATGTCTCTACGAAAAATGCTCATCTCATACTCTCACAACCTCTTTCATGGCCCTCCACATGCCCCACCCTCCTTGCCTTCAAGATACTGGCTAGGGTTTCAGAGTTCTGAAGCAGATGTCCTAGGCTAGAGTGGTGGCTTTGTTACTGGGCTGGGGGTCATTGGGTCTGTTACCTAACTTCTCTGTGCTGCAATTGCTGCACTGGTCAAATGCAAATAATTGGAGGATCTACCTAACTGGGTTCATAATGTCAATAATTATTGAATGCATTTAAAGAGCTTAAATACCTACTAAGTGCTCAATAATGTTAGCTATAATCAGGGTGACCCCTACGAATAGTCAACCATATGGTTCGACCTGTTATTAAAGTTCTCAGCCTCCCTGAGTCCTCGTCTTTTCTTTTCTTGGTGTAGCTCAAGCATCACCTGCTCCTAGAAGCCTTCTGTGATGCCCAGGCTGAGTTCATACCTTTGTACAGTCATGTGTTCACTTACTCAACAGCAGAGTACTGAGCACCACAACCACGTGTCGAGCCCTGGGAATTAACATTGAGTAAGGTTGCTACAGTCCTTCCTTCAAAGAGATTAAAACCAGAAAGAGAAGACAGTCAACCAAGGATTGACCATCAATGGACTCAGAGCCTCTCTAGGCACACAGAGGGTGCTGTGAAAAGACACTTGAAAATGGGATCGGGAAGGAGAACAGGAGTTGAGGGCTGGAAAATCTCAGAACAAGAAACCTTTACTCAAAGCCTGCAGAATGAGTAGGCATTGGTCAGATAAAAAAAGTAAAATGACTTTTCCATAAACATCTAGACTTTTCTGTGCAGGAGTGGGAGAGCCTGGGAAAGAGAAGAACATCGGGTGTGGCTATAGAAAGAGGCTGTGGTGAGGAGCAGTTAAAGACCACAAGTAGCAGAAGGCCGGTAAGTCACTCAGAGGAGTCCTGGCAAAATTTTAGGAGGCACTTGCTCTGGCTGATTTGGCTCAGTGGATTGAGCGTCGGCCTGCGAGCTAAGTGTCGCTGGTTCGATCTTCCAGTCAGGGCACATCAGAGAAGGAAAACTCTGATTCCAAAAAACCTCCGCTGCCTTGCGGCATACCTCTTCAGGGGAAAGGCTAAGGGAGTAAACCCCGACAGAAAATCCGGAGCCGGAGTCCCTAAGGCGGTTTGACGTTGTAGTCAACACCAGCAACTCCTGCGGCGCACCTGAAGCCAAGCTGTATTGACTCCGTCTTTCCCTTGGACCCTTCAGCTGCGAAGAGAGGGGGGGTCTGCTGCATGGGCAACAGCAGACCCTCCATATCACCCTGCCCAGGCTCTGTAGCTTCAGCTTCACTGGAGAGGACACTCCAGCGTCATCGCAAGATGTCGATTCAACACGGGAGGAGACAGATACTGTGTCACTCCCGAGTCGGACTGCACAGCCATTCTCGGCGGTGCAGATAGACTCTTAAGAAGCTACACCATCGTCTCTCGAGACGGACGGCTGCCGACGACGACTTGCTCTCAGGGCCATACAAGCACAAGACTGCCCCTGAGAGCAAATGTCTCCTTCATATCTGCCCCTGGGCAACTTGCTCACCTCCCTCTAGTCCTACCCCTATTTGGGCTTTATCCTGAGGCCAATAGGAAGCCCTTGAAGGGCTGTTAAAAGCAGGGAGACACCTCCCTAGCAGCATTTTAGATCCTCACATCGGCTCAGCATGGCTAATGGATTGGAGGAAAGCAAGGGAAAGCTGGAAAACTGGGGTAGTTATTCAAGCAGTGGGGGTTCCTCATACAGGTCCCCAAAACACACTGGCTTTCTCTCTAGCATATCACTATGATACAGATGTCTAATCGCTCTTTTATTTGTTTATTTTCCACTGGACTCTGAGACCCTTGAGAATAGGGACCTAGAAGTCTCTATCCTGCTGCCCTAACCTCCAGGTCAGTACTGTCCTTAGTACAGACAGTAAGGAGTAACTGTTATTATAGTACGTGGTAACTGTTATTACTATGACTATTTCTATTGATACTTGTTGGAAGCCAGATACACAAATGGTATTACTATAATAGCACGTGGTAAATTGATTCCATGGAATACTAATGTTCCAAGAAATGTTAAGCACTGTCTTGGCATTTGGGGGAGGCCTATATTCAAAGAAGTCTGGGAAACATTTGATTAAGAACATTAAATGGGTTTACTATACGTGCATAGATTTCCAAACTCTCTCTGCTGAGAGGACTTAAAAGCAGGTCTGACACCCCAGTAGCAATGAGCATACCCATCACCCAGATCCTCCAATAGAAGGAACCGGGGCTCCTTGCAAAAACAACTAATTCTAAAGCTGGGGCAGCAAATCCGTAAGATGAGCCTGGGTACCTTGTGGTGTCAGAAAGCAGGGAAGTGCACACACGCACAGATGCCAATTAAAAGCACTTCCAATGGCCAACGGTAGGAAAAGATAAAAAACATAGTTTTGTAGTGACTGTGTATGGTGCTGGGTGGGTACCAGAAATATCGGGGGCAGGGGACACTTTGTCAAGTATATGACTGTCTAACCACTGTGCCGTACATTTGAAACTATACAAAAGTAATATTGAATGTAAAACTGTAATTGAAACAAATAAAAAATCTCAGGACACTGCAGTATATTTTATATATTAAACTTGCAGTTTTTTTCAATACTGTTAATGATCCAACCTCTCTTAAATTTTATGGAGGCAGTTAAAATAGAATATTACTCATTAAAATAAATAATAATTTTGAAAAAAGAAAAATAAAATAGTTTTGGATTATAACCCAAAATATAAAAAAAATATTGTGAATCCATACTGATATAAATGAATGGTTGAGTAAATAAGTAGGAGAGAAGAGATAAATCTCCCATGCAGAAGGATTACAAATCATTTATGTAGATAAATGCTTGCAGAAGGCGGAATTTAACTTTCCATCCCTGAAGCATGGGCTATGCCTAGTGCTTTCTTTGCAAAGAATATGGTACAGAAAGAAGAAAAAATAAAGAGTAATTTTATGGTGGAGAAACTGGACCAATCAATGTTAGTTCAGCCAGGTGATCAAGCTTAACAACATCACTTATAAACCATTGATCCGATGTGATGAGCATAGCACTCTAGATCTGTGGTCTTTCTCCCAAAGAACAGTAGCACCTGTCTTCCATCAGAAAAACAAGAGACGTACCAAAATTGAGGGGCATTCTGCCAAGGACCTGACCAGTACTCCTCAAAACTGTCAAGGTCAGTCTGAGAGACTGTCCCAGCCAAGAGAAGCCCAAGGAGACATGGAGACTCAATCTAATCTGGAATCTTGGCTGGAAGCCTGGGAACATTACAAAAAAACTGAAGAAATCTGGACCAAGCATGGACTTCAGCTAATAATAATTCATTAAGACTGGATTATTAGTGGTGACAAATGAATCACTAACATAAGAACTTAACAACAGAGTACACAGGAATTTTCTGGGCTATCTTTGACACTTTTATGTATATCTAAAAGTATTCTAAAAAATTTTTAAGTCTGTTTAAAAAATTAAATGGTGTATTTATTTTCTGACTTCTCAGATACTCTAATAGGCTGAGAGATGGTATAGATCTTTCCAAATTAATATGACTAAGGAACTGAATAACGTTATATTCTCTTGGACCCTAGTGTTCTGTAGAATAGTTAGGAATAGTAATAATAATAAAAAGAAAAACAACTAAGTTTTTTAGAGAGGCTCTGAGCATTGTGGTTAGTAATGTAGTCCTGTGAGCCAGACTACCTGTTCATGCAATAGTATCAGCACTTAAAAGCTGTACACTCTTAGGCAATTTCATGCAATTATGCCTCTGTTTCCTTAGCTGTAAAATGGGATTAATAACGTTACATCTCTCACAGGATTATTGTGAGAATTCGTTATGTTTATAGAGATGGTTGTGTGGTCAGTACATAGTAAGTTGCTCAAGATATTACCTTCATTGTGACTTCTTGGGGGTTTTCTATATGTCATTTCTCTGCAGAACAAATACTATTACATAAGGTAGTAACCAGCTACCTTAGAGAGAAATAAAGGAGTAACTTGCCCCCGGTCAGAGCTAGAGAACTACAGACTCAGGCTCATTTGGGAGAAAGTTCAAGGCTGAAAGACAAAACTTAGGATTTTGAAAGAAGCAGCAGGACCCTTCATGCCATGATTTGGAGAAAGGGAGAACATGGCAAGAAGTGAGAAAGAGAAACTAAAAACATGAGGACCAACTAATCTTGGTCTACTCTACAATTTTACAAACACATTCCTGGTTATTAATTACCATCTCTCAGAAGGTCTTCACAGACAGACCACCTCTGCTACAGCCGTAAACACTCCAATCTTCCCCTCCCAACACCAGTGCCTCATGGACCTTTCTCTGCCTTACGTTCTCTGTAAGGACAGAACTTGGCCCTGAATGTCCAGTTCCCCCAAGAACACGGAAGACTTCCCGTACATTTTACCTCCCCTGCCTCTGGCCTGGGAAGCTGGACACTGTCATTTGCAGTCACTTCCAATCAAGCGACAGAGATCCTGCCTAAGACTGAGGTGGTCCTCTGACAGCCAAGTGCACAATGAGGAAAAAAGAAAGAAATTCAATACAAAAGCTATCTAATATGAGTGATTAAATCCTATAAAAGGCCAGAAAAGAGCCAGAAATGGAAACTCCCCCACACTCAACATGGTGCCTGTAGCACTTGCCGGCCTCAAACAGACACACAGTAACCTAAGGTCCTAGCGTGAGCTGTGTGCTCATTGGGAATGGGCCTCTTCTCTGAAGCCAGGGAAGAGCCACCCCTAGACTGAACTTAAGCGCACAGCTTCCTCTGCCATGACAAGCAAATACTCGTCAAGCCCGTCATCTATAAACATCGAGGGGGAGGGAGCAAATGGAAAATTCTCTCCACTGGCTGCTTCCCCTTCCTTTCCTCCTCCTCTTTCCTTTCCTTCCGGAACGCGGGTTCCTGCCAGCCTGTAGGCTTTGCCCTGGTTTTGTACGCATGTCGATCTGCTCCCTAACACCTACCAAGGATTTACAATGAAACAAAACAGGGATCAAAACCAAAGCAAAAACTTAGGAAATAGTGTTTCTGGGTTTTTGAGTCTTCCCAACATCTTATACTTGTGCCTCCACAAGCCTTCTGAACACTACAGTCTATACCCCTTGCTTCACACTCAGGATAGAGGCGGGGTTGTCTGATCCAACACAGGGTGCTCCGTTCAAACTGAATTTCAGACGAACTAAGAATAATTTGTGATAGAAGTAGGTCTCGTGCAATATTTGATACATACTTAAACAAAAAAAAAAAATGTTTGGTGTTTATCTGAAATCCCAGTTTAATTGGGCATCCTGTGGTTTTATTTGTGGGATCTGTTTTTTGTCTTATTTTTCAGTAGATCGATTTCTTCAAATGGTATCATGCACGGATGCCCAGTATATGAATAAATTAAGAGGAAAAGACTGAGGTCCAGAAGGGGATAGTGACTGGCCTATTGGGCGTCCAAAACAGACAGACAATGCTCAGAGGTGAATGCAGATGCCCAGGACCCACAGCACGTGTTTCTCTACCATCAGGAAAAGTTATTAAAAAAAAAAAATTTGAAATGGGCAAAAAAAATTCAAGAATTGCCTGCCCATCTGGGTTATCTCACTTTATATTGTTGTGAACTCTTCTCCAGCCCTGTAAATTGTAGAAACGGTAATAATGTAGAGGACTTTTATATCAGGTGTGTGAGGTTATTGCTCTTTGGACAGACCAGCTTCTGTATCTATTTATAAACTTATTTCAGCATTCCTTTAGTCATATTATAAGATTGCTTATTTTACATTTTATTAAAAATATACTTTGGACCTAGCTGCTGTGGCTCAGTGGATTGAGCATCGGCCTGCGAACCAAGTGTCGCTGGTTCGATCCCCAGTCAGGGCACATGACTAGGTTGCACGTCTGGTCCCCAGTTGAGGGCATGAGTGAGAGGCAACCACACAGTGATGTTTCTCTCCTTCTCTTTCTCCTTTCCCCTCTCTCTACAAATAAATAAACAAATAAACAAACAAATAAATAAATAAAAAAATTTTAAAAGACTTAAAAACATGAATTTCTTTTAAAAAAATATATATACATATTTTGGCAGTTTGTCACTTTTTGTGGACAGGGGGCATAAAAGGACGTTTAAGTGGAGGCTGTGCCCAAGTAGTTGTGGTGGGCAGGATTAGACAGTCATGAAATGGAAAGGGACAGACACATTTCTACAATGTAAATCTAATCGTGGCACTCCCTGTGGAAAACCCAGCCCAGACTTCGCATGCATGACCCTGAGGACAAATCAAAACTCCCCATCTTGGGGACAGTACTCCTTGTCCACCCAGGACTTTGCACATTTTGGAAACCCTCTCCCACCCCCCTCCCAGGGGTGCACTCCAGTTCCGCCTTCTGCTCTCAGACTGCTGTAGACGGATGCCCATCCTATGGGCTCCCACGAGCCCCTTGGGCTTCACAAACCATAGCACTTTCCTCATTGCATTGCAATTACTGCTTAATTGTCTGTGGCCTGCATTAGACTGCACTTTGTGAGGGCAGGGACCAAAACTCGCTTTCATTTGTTTACTTGTGCATCCCCAACTTCAAGCAGAGGGAGTTGGCTCACAGGGAGGCCCCCCCTAAAAATGTGTTGAACGAATAAATGAAACTGAACACATAACAGGATCTCTATATGCATAGG
Source organism: Furipterus horrens (assembly GCF_987537825.1). Taxonomy (NCBI): domain Eukaryota; kingdom Metazoa; phylum Chordata; class Mammalia; order Chiroptera; family Furipteridae; genus Furipterus; species Furipterus horrens. Next base: position 209,732,852 of record NW_028327172.1, on the reverse strand, counting down.
AGAGGGAAGCTAAGGGAATAAGAAATACAGGAAGGAAGGCAAGCAGTCTCATACGAGCTGTGATTTCTTAGAAAGCCCCTTTCCTGGACAAGTCACAGGGCCACTTCCCTCCCCCAGGTACTGATTCACGCTCTGCCAGTGATTTCCTCCCATCTACCTCCACAGATCTAATTATATTATCCAAGAGCACAGCACGGTAATTGTCATCACTCTTCAGATGAAATTGAATTATAAAATTGGACAGGTCCTCCTAAGATCTCACTATGTTTTATCGTCTTTCTAAAAATAAAAATAAAAAAACACAGAAACAAACAGAACTTCTCTATTTAAAAAAGAAGAGGGAAAATATATATATATTTTTTGAATCCCACCTATCCACAATCTGGGAAAGAAAACAAAAACAAAAACATCCATTAAGAAAAGGTGCTTCCGGGAACAAGGCAGACTCCCAAATCCTTCCTAATGCATTACCCGACCACTACCTTCAATTAACAATGAAAAACTCCAGGAGAATTCCAGGGTCCTGAAACTCCTCTCATTCCCCCAAGGCAACCTGATTTCCAGCCCTCTCTCCAAAGTGCGCTCACTCGGAGGCTGTAGTTTCCATTTGCAGAAGCCAGTCCCTTTATAGCACACGCAGGTGAATTAGCTAGATGGTGTTTACTGCGGAGCTGGGTCTCAGCTCGCCGTGAGGATGGTGCTTACCTACCGCTCCCCGCACCACCCCATGCCTCTCCGCTGTGGTACAAGCCGATTCCTCCTCGTGGAGAAAGTGGGCTGAGATCAAGAGCTGCAGGCTCTGTCCCACCTCTACTTCTCTTCTGACCAGGCCTCGCTGGCCACAGAGGGACAGCAGCCACTCCTAACAGCCTGTGGTTCCTTTGTCTTCCACCACTCTTGTTTCTTGTCCCCCATAAGAATGTACAAAACCTTCTGGAAAAAGAAATTCCAGAGAAAGAGGTTCAGGCCAGGCTGGAGTCAGGATGGGGGTATAAGCCTTTCTGAGGGAGACGTCAGGGGTGTGCCCCTCTGTGGGTGGGCCCAAGGCTGGAGTTTGGGTGACAAGGATTGAGGTGGGTGCATGCCCCGTGACTCATCTTGCTGGAGAGCCACATCCCACTAGGACTCTGATGTCCACCTTTCAGGAAACAATTTCAATCTGCTTGAAGAGACACATGCAGGTATAAAAAGAATTCTAGACAAGAGCAAGAGTAAAAATAGGCTGGCGGCTTACCCCCACACCCAGCCCTGTGCTAAATGCTTTATACGCATCTCTTATCTGCTCTTTGCCAGGCTTATGTGGCGGTAACTATTTCCAATCTCATTTGAGAAATGAAGAAAATGACTCTTGACGGTGCTGAGAAACCCTCACAAGGTCTGCGTAACAAGATGGTGGTGGCAACAGAATTTAAACAAATCAAATGTCAGGGCCCAAACTTGTTGGAAAATTAGGTGCTGGGGTTTTCATTTCTGCTATCTCACCTGTCTCTCTACAATACCCTGAAGTACTTGATTCCATCACACACACACACACAAAAATAAAGAATGTAAGGAACTTGTCCTAGGCCACAGGGCTGGGGAATGAGGGGGCGGCTTGGATGATGGATCTGACTGTGGGCAGCCGCCCATGGAACCGCAATGGGCATGATGGGGAAGGGTGGGTACCAACTCTGGGACTTGTGGAAGAGGCTCTGAGTGCCAGCATTAGCTCCTGACCACCAGGGGCATTGACTTCAGGCCATGGTTATTAAGAGAAGGAGCCTCTAGGCTGAACATGAAATAGAGCCCATCTCTGTACACATTTCCCCGAGATTTCACTGAGTCTAGGACAGTCATCAGACTCAGGGGTCCCCTTACAACTGGCTCTGAGAACACATATGTTCTGCATCTCATTGCTTAAAGGAAAGAGTTTATAGAGCTGCTGTCATAGGAAGATTGTTCAAAGCAGCCATGATGCCCTCTATGGACCTTCCCTGTTGGCCTGATGTATCAGGGGAGCAGGAGTTATCTGTGCATTGGAAAATAGGGCAAATGTCACTTTGGTTTGATTTAGAAAACACTGACCCCATTTTGTTGGTCCCTTCCACTGTTTATTTGTCTCTTATCTCCTTTTTAGTTTCTTTCTTAATTCTTATGGATTGATTTGAGAATGAGAGAGAAACATCATCAATCTGTGTTCCACCTAGTTAAGCATTCATTGGTTGACTCCTGTATGTGCCCTGACCTGATCAAACCTACAACCTTGGCACATCAGAAGGATACTCTAACCAGCTGAGCTACGTGACCAGGGCCTCTTTTCAGTTTAAAAGTCCCCAAGCTTACATCATTGATTCAAATGACTGGATTCAGCAATATCTTGGGAATCAGGTAAATATTACTGCTCTTAGTAATGTAGGAGGATGCTGGCTTTCCCTGAAAGCTGAAACATTAGAAACACTTTGTAAGAGTATATGTTTGGGAGAGGAGAGTAAATACAAATGTATATCACTTAGGAAAAATGGTCAGAGTTCAAATTATGAAGGATGGTTTGACTTTGGAACAAAGTTTGTTCTTATTTTAAAATTAAATCAAAGCAGCACACATGTCATTAGAAACATGAATCCACCAAATTCTTAACCATTGAAGAGAAAGAAACTTCATCTCTCTCAGCTTCACATGTAATCAACAATTTTCGGCCACGTAAACACAAGAAATACAACAAAAGGAATAAGAATGAGCTAGTGTACGAAAATCCGAATTTGAGCTCTATGCTTACTTCTTTTCTTTTTGCTGCCTAACCACCCTGCATCTTGATTTCCTCATCTGTAAAATAAAACTAATCATACTTATTTTAGATTTGTTCATGTCCTCAATGAAGTAAAGAGAACGATTAATTTAGCACCGTTCTTAGCACACCATTGATATAGGTTTATTGAGATCGACTATAAATACACATCTGCTCCTTTATTGTTTTAGTTATACAATACAAGCAGTGGTGGGTCCTCAGTGAAGTGTGTGCCCAACAAGGGAAGGGCGATTCTAAAGCAGGAATACGAAGTTCAGATGACTACACTCGTCTTGCAAGTAGAGTACAGGCCCAGGATGCCAAGCACAGCAGAGGCGGGCGATAGGAATGACCGAGGACTGTGGCGCCCACGGACGGTTCCAGTGGAAGGAGGGCCACCTCTACTCAGCTCCGGGCAATGGTGGCCACATGGCAGGAAAGCCAGGTATTGGTGAGCTTTCACGGTTTGTTATTTGATTTTGTTTGTTGTTTACTTCACTTTCTTTATCCTTTTGTTTTGTTTTGTTTAGACACAATCAAACCAGATTATTAGTCAGCGTGGGCTATCCTCACATAATACCATACGCTGGGTTGATTAGCAGAAGTTCATTTTCTCAGACTTCTGAAAACTGGAAGTCCAAGGTCAGCGTACCAAGATGGTCTGGTTCTGGTGACAGCCCTCTTCCTGGCTTGCAGGTGGCTGCTTTCTCCCTGTGTCCTCACAGGTGAGAGAGGACCATTCTGGTGTTTCTTCTATAAGAACACGAATCCTGTCATGAGGGCCCCACCCACATGACCTCATCTAACCGTAATTACCTCCCAAAGGCCTCATCTCTAAATACCATCAGATTGGGAGTTAGAACTTCAGTGTATGAACTGGGGAGGGCGGGGGCAAAAAGTTTATACCACTGTACTCAAATATTTTAAATGCTGAGTAGGCCCACAAAACTCACTCTCTCTCAGTAAGTGTTTCTCTGGTTCAAAACCATTGGTTTGTGATCAGATAAATCCTCCCTACCAAGCTTCACCTATTTTATCACTTTAAAATCACAACACACACAGTCACATTCATACTTACTTTAGAAGATCTGTCAAATGCTTATGCAGGGGGTCACCTTCTCCTGGGCAGGGAGCGAGGGATGGGAAAAATGTCCAGAGTTATGAGCAGCTTGCCTGGTTGGAGTGGAGAGGAAATCCAGGGTGTGGTGAGGGATGAGAGGGGGCTGCTGGGTACAGAGAGGGTTGACGTTTGTGATCAATTTGATTCAAGCCAATTCAAGAGAAAATTGAGAAGCCCTGACTGGTTCTCAGGAGAGAAACGCTATGGTAGCAGTTATAGCAACAAAAGATGATCCCTCTGACTGCATGGAGAACCGGCCAGAGTATGACAAGCTCGCAGAGAGAAGAGGCAGGTGGAGCCTCATGCCACACGAATTCTTACGACTATGCTGTGGGAAGATTTTGCTCAGTGGCTGCGTTTATGCTGATTTCTGGTGTGGGAATTGTCTTCCTCCTGCTCACACACTCTCTTCTCTGCCATGGTGAAGAGTCACAACCCCCATGAAGCTTTCAGGATGGTTTTAATTGATATCATTCCACCCTTCAAACACTGACCATGTGATTGGCTTTATATAGTAACCCTCACTGTAACCCTGTGTGGGAGGGAGAACTATCATCCACATTTGCCTGGATTAAAAAAAATGAGTCTTCACGAAGAAAAGCAACTTTCTAAACATCTCCCAGCTACACAATGACCTAGCTGCGACTTGGATCCAATCTGTCTAATTTCAGTTCCTCAGAAGCCAGTTAATACCCTATTTGCCCAGATTAGTCCCTCTGCATCTCTGGCTCAAAAAGAACATTGCTCCTACCTCTGTAGCTCTGTAGGAGCACTTACTGCATACAATAAGTACCTGAATATCCATCTCTCTCTCTCTCTCTCTCTCTCTCTCTCTCTCTCTCTCTCTCTCTCTCTCTCTCTCTCTCTCTCTCTCTCTCTCTCTCTCTTCCCCTCTCTCCCCATGAGGCTGTGATCTCCTTGAGGACAAAGACCAGGGTCCTTCATCTCTGTGTCTCCCATAGCTCAGTGTCTGGCCCACAATGGGCAGGCAAAACATGGCAGATGAGTGTATGAATGAATGTCCCTCGGGCTTGTCTGAGTTCAGTGTGGGGGCAACTGAAGGCTGACCCTCTGGGAAGCTCCCCTGCCTTTAAAGGAGGGGACTGTCTTAGGGGTGATTCTGTTTCCACATATCTGAAAACTCTTCCTGCAGGACATCACTAGGACTCAGGAGGAAAAACTGATAAGTCTGGAATCTGAACTCTGGGTCCTCAAGGCCATGGAATACCTGCAAGAATCTTGCACAGATTTTGGAAATTATAGCAGTTTGGTGTTGCAGGGAAGTGATCCCGGCTCCTTCTGTTACCAGGTTTGTCACTAAGGGTGAGCTACTCACCCTCTCCTTGTCCCCACTTTCTCATGCACGTAATAGTGCTAATGACAGATCCCATCTCAGCATTGTTTTGAAGATTAAATGAGTTAATATATGAAAAGTATACTTAACAAAATACTATATACCTGTTAGCTATGATTAATATTATTCTATTTCAAATCTCCTTGGTAGAAAGAACCACAGACTGGGAGTTAAGAAAACTGCTTATGGGCCTGGATCAGTCCCATTTGGGGGCTACATTCGTAAGTCTCTCTTACATGAGGCTGTGGCCCTGTTTTAAATTATTTCCCCTGAAATATAAGCCTAAAATGTATGTCATTTCATCATCCCATCTGTAGAATGGGTTGTAAATTCCTGTCTGGAGTACTTCACAGGGTTATAACAGAATGTGATTGTGCCTTAAAAAATGTTAACAGTTATGATCTCAGTAGTAGTATATTCTCAAGTAAAATATTTCAAGAGCCATATGGCCTTAATTAATCATGGATAATAGCCAAAGCATCCTTCTAAACAGGAATAACGCTGGATGCTCAACATAGCCTGTATACCAGGGAGAATCGGTGTGTCTGAAACAGGACCGTGCCTTCTGCAAGGATGGGAAGCACTCTTTCACTCACTCCTTCCCTGTTTCATACGCCTCCTTCTTCTTCCTTTCTACCGTGCCAGCCTCCTCTAGAATAAATTTCCCTGAGGAACAGTAGCTATTGGTGAATCACAAAAGATTATTGGATTCTTATAGCTAATGAGCTGTTTCATTTGCTCCGCTGCAGAAAACCCTGCAGATCTTCATCCTCCTGCTCATGGCCAAGTGAGCTATAGGGAAACCCAACCCTGCCCTATTGGTGTCAGTGCTGTGTCTGTAGACACCATGATGGCGGAAAACTGAGACAGAGATCAGTTTCTTCTTTTCCCACATCCAGTCTTGACTCACCTGTGTCCTTCCTAGTCATCATTTATCTGTCAGCCCTGCACATGAGAAACTGTCAAAGCTTTTCATATATGGCAAAAAAACCCTGAAGTCTGCTTAGAAGTGTATCTCTTGCCAATGGGGAACTTCCCTCCTGTATTTAAATATTTAAGTTCACCTACAAAGGTGAAGGCAGGCTTTCTCCAAAGCATTTTATCTTCTCCCAATTCCATATGGCAAGGGAGTTTCTAATGCTTACAAAAAATACTACAGAAGAACAGATATCTTTAAACAATCAGTGTGGTTTCTATAATCATTAAAAAAGATAAAGAAAGAAAAAGAGGAAGAAGAAGGAGAAAAGAGAAGAGGGAGGGAAGGAAGGAAGGAAGGAAGGAAAAACAAAAAACAAAAAAGCCCTCAACAACCTACAGTTAGCAGACATCTCTTTCTTTAGATATGCCCCTCTGGAAAACTCCGGAATCTTTAATTACAGCAAAATGCCAGCAGAAACTTCTCTTTGTCTCTGGATCTCAAATGCGACTCTGGAAAGAGCTCCCCAAGAGGACGATATATATAATTTTATTAGTTTCAGTAAGACACAGACATGGCTGTTCAGCAAAGATTTTTATAAGAGGCAGAGAGCAGGTAGCTAGCAAGAAAGCCTAGAGACAAACAGAGCTGCAGGCGAATTTTATTAATGACCAGTGGAGCCTGGAAGCCTGAAAGTTTGGTTTGGTCACTTCTTTTGATGTTGTTATAATTTGTGTCCAGAGAAGGAAAGTGTGATGTGATTATGAATGCTTTACTTTTCCGTATCCCTTAAAACTGCTTAATTGCTGCTGATAACAGAACTTTCAAAGGAGAGACTTAAGAGGCTCTTTGGATGTAGCCAATTTTATGCCACAAGTGGGGGGGGGGGAGTCCACAGAAGCCCAACGAAATAAAGGGTGTCGTTATTTAGGGGGTCTTACCAGTGAGGTTAGTAATGAAATGAAAACCTGCATAGGTTCTGCTAGCTCAGGGCAGGTGGGCTCTCTCCCCCGTTTACTAGCAAATTCTGTGAAGTATCAGAACAGCGTCTTTTCCAGATCTGTATTCTACACACTTAACACCGCAGCAAATGCGTGCGGCCTTGCACAGAGTGGGACTGTCACTAGGAGGGGGCCTACCTAGGACGACTATATTGAGAAATCCCTTTTTGCATCTTGTGGCCCTGTTTTTAGTTCATAGACTATAAGCCTACTATGTGCATCACTTCCAGAGCAGGGTTTTAAGAAGCGGATGCGTTTCTTTTTCTCTCTTCCCTTTTCCTACTTTCTCAGGCTGAAGTAAGATATCACTCAGACACGAGACGATGTCAGAGCCCCCTATGGAAGGGCCTTGGGTCCCTGAATCAGGACAGAGAGACAATCACTCCCTGTCCAGAAACAGCTATACTGACCCACATACGACATAGCAGACACGGACATTGCATGAAGGGTTAATTCAGCTCATATAATAAACACATGTAAAGCACAGCTGTTTGACAAATAGACATTAAGGGCCTTCGCAAAAAGCTGTCTTAAGAACAAGAGGAGAAAGTTGCGGTAAGGGCTCAAGCTCTCTTTGACACGGAGAGGAGCAGAAGATCGGGCCAGCACAGGCTGAAATGACTATGCACTGTGACCTTGAACTCCCCACTTCACTTTTTAAGGTGGCTGCATCATCATCATCATCATCATCATCATCAGGACTATCAGTGAGTGGGTCTCTCTCCCTCGGAAGGGCTTTACAAAGATTCTTTGAACAAATGATTTTAATCAAGGTGAGCACCTCCGGGCACAGTGACTACAAGATCTATACCTAAAACCGTGTGGATTCTCCAGCTTTGGGAAATGATCTTAAACCTCTGCTGGCCGGTCCAAACGAGACTACATGGGGATTGCTGATAAACTGGTATTGATTTTCACAGACCACCCTTGTCAAAAGGATTTATTGGTGTGTCAATGTGTGTTGTCGTCAAGAGGATCACAGCACGGTGGCTTTGAAGGGTTTATATGAAATCTGTGGGCTTTAATACACTTGGAGGTAAATAACTAACCAGTACCGCACACATTGATTCTTGTCAGGTGCTCAATGCAATCTTTAGCCCACTAATTGTCAGTATTGACAAACAGTTCATGAACTAAATGAGCAGCTGGACATCCGCTCTGAGTGGAACGTTTCCAACTGGCATTTGCCTTGCCATTCTCAGCCTAATGTTCGCGGAGCAGCCTTGCAGGTAATCGGCTCCAGGGAGAAGCAAGTGCGTGGGAATTAATTCTTCCTGGCTGTCAGGTGCCACTCTGAGAAGGGAGGTGAGGGAGGGAGAGAGTGCGGTCACAGTGTACAAAGCTGGAACCCAGGCCCATGACCCAAGTACAATGATATTGTCACGGGGGTCCCCAAAAGTCCCCACAGCCCATGGTTTTGGGGTTGGGAGAGGGAGACAGTGTAGCTTTTCAGGTACTTTGCATATCTATGGCAGGCTGATAAAAGGGCAGATGACACTGTTTAAAGTACTTTGCATATCAATGACAAGGAGAGAGCTGCGCCTTTCCTAAAGGAGCCAGAAGGAAAGGAGAGAGCCCGAAGGAAAAAGGCGGCAGCCATTTGGGGCACTGGGCCACCTGGCTTGAAAGACTGCAGAGGGACCGCACCAGTCCACCATGAAGTGTGATGGGAAGAAAGGCTGCTGTCCATCATGAGGAGGAACATGTTGGAGCAGCAGTTTGGAGCAGCCGTGTGAGAAGCAGCGGCCATGCAGTCTGCAGTCAGGATCAGGCCATGTGGCTTTGGATAGTAAGAAAGCAGGCAGGCTGCTGCTGTGATGGTGCCCACTCCAGCTGACCCCAAAGCCACCTGGACTCCGCCCTGCATACCCGGACTCTATCTGGACTCTTGGAACCCAGGACATCTGGTGAAGACAGTCTCTTAGGACCTGTGCCTTTCCTGGACTTCACCATGATCCAGTGTAACACGGCACATGTTTTTCTGGACTGTTATATGAAAGCTGATGACATCATACCCCAGATCCTGAAGGAGAGAGCTGACAGATAAGGAGATGGGGAACTATTGGATTTGGGGTTGGCTAGAGCCCTTTGGGGAGCAAGGGAAGTGCTGGGTCTCGTGGGAGAACAGGGCTCCAAGCAGGAGTGCTCTCAGCCTCAGCTCCCCCCCCCCCGCCCCCCCAGGTTGGAATATTATAAATAAAGACCTGTTTTTCTTAACACTGATTGTTGGGTCTTATATCAAGGCACCACATGAATGAGCCCCCCTTTGCTTGGTAACATATCCCTCAAGGTACCTCTCAAATGCCTCTTCCTAGGATAAATCTTCCAAAATCACACCACACACAGGGTTCCTCCCACTTCAAACCCTGTACCCAGGCAATCAATCATACAATGTCTTTGTGGAACTTTTTCTACTTATCTATGTATAGTGAATGCATCTATTGTGTTACAACTAAATCTTAACCTTTCCATTGTACATGAGCTTTTAAAATTTGGGAGGAAGATACAGGATCTCATCATGAATCTCACTGAGGAGATTCTAAAGCTATTAATGATCTCCTTGGAAAAATTTACAATCAAAATTGAAAAAGGTTTTCAGGAGGGGTCACAGAAGGTCTAGGGAGTCCATGAACCCCCATAACAAACGTAATCAAACTCAGGTTCAAATTCCAGTCCACTACCTCCCAGACATCTGACCTCAAATAAGTTTCTTAACCTGTCACTCTACCCGTCCTTAATACAAGTACAATCAGTTACAGCCCAGGAAGTGTTCTAAAGATGAAGCAGGCTCATCCCTGGATGTGTTGTGCACAGAGTATCTATTCTAAAAAACCTTCTGTATCATTCAAGAATTGTGAGTTTATTTTTTCTTTTCTGATGCAAACACTTGTTGAGCACTAGTCAGGAGTCTGTTTGGAGACATCGCTCTGTCCCATCGTCGATCCATCCAAACCAAGAGCCCTGACCTTGTCATGGTGGCTCAGTTAATGCCTTTTAATAGATTGATTAACGTCCTTACCACTGAACAGCACAGTCTTTAAATCATTCTACTATATTATTTTAATGAAGCATCCAAATGTTGCTGCTGACTAAACTTTTTAATACGATATTATAAGCCTCCATTGTACATTCATTAAACTTGAATTAAATCTTTTAGCAAACGGGCATTTATCATACCATATTTTCTATAATGATTATCCAATCTATTAGTACTGTGGAATTGTACCATATTTTACATACCGTTTATCCATCCCATACAGATAAATCTTAAACATATAAATTTAACAGATTAACCATTTTACTTATATTATAAACAAACACACCACCGTAGACCTAGGTCTGCTGTATAGCATTTTGTTCTCTGTTGGGGAAGAGTGCTATGAAAATTCAGTGAAATACGGGTAAAAAGAGTGAAGCCAGTATAGGCACAGGTATACTTGATCTTTGATGGTGCTTTTTTAAACTTGGAAGATTGACACCAAGAACATTATATGCAGATTGGTGCAGCCACTGTGGAAAGTAGCATGGAGATAGCTATAAAATTAAAAATGGATCTGCCTTTTGACCCAGCAGTACCCCTTCTGGGAACATATCCAAAGGAATCAAAAACACTAATTCCAAAGAACATAAGCACCCCTGTGTTCATGGCAGCGTTATTTACAGTCACCGAGATCTGGAAGCAGCCCGAGTGCCCATCGGTAGATGAGTGGATAAAACAACTATGGGACACTGACACAATGGAATTCTACTCGGTGGTAAAAAAAAAGAAGAAGAAGATGAAAATTTTACCCTTTGCAACAGTATGGGTGGACCTGGAGAACATTATGCTAAGTAGAATAAGCCAATCAGAGAAAAACAAATACCATATGATTTCACTCATATGTGGAATCTAATGAACGGAACTAACAAGCAAAATAAAAACAGACTCAGGTAGAGAACAGGATGACAGCTAAGGGAGGGGAGGGCTGGGGTAGAGGGACCGAGCAAAAAGGAAAAGGGATTCATGGACAACAGTGTGGTGATTACAGGGGAGGAGGGGATAAGGTGACTACATGGTCATAGGAAAAAATGCAATAAAAATAAAATTCCAAAAGACATAGTAAGGAAAAGAATATTATATTATTCCAGTCAACAGAATTATAAAAGCTCATTCATAGGCTTACGGAAATCATTCCAATTCTTGTCACCCATTATTTTTTCTCTAAGCACCCAGTCCTGCCCCATCTTGCCTTCATCTTCATTTTACTAATGGGGAAACCTGGGACTAGCACCAACCCTCGTACACTTTATCACCTGGATAAAGTTTGCTGTCCCATCTTGTATAATTTCTCACCATACTTCCTGATAATTGAGGTTTAGCACATTGGCATACGCCAAGGCATAGATCCCCCGTGTCTGGAGGTAATGACTGAGACTCCGTTGTCAGAGATGTAGCTTCTTAAGAAAGTGATATCTTGTCGTATCTCACAAATGTCTCCGGTGTCCAATTACCACCAGCCATTGGGGCGAGTGACAAGGTATCAAGGGGAAATTCTTTCCAGATCATTTTCTCTCCTTCTCTCTGTTCCTTTTCTCTTAACACAGGAAAGACTCTTAGAATGATCTGAGAATATGGGCGTTAACTCTGTGGGTACAGTTGAATTTTTAATACAGGATCCTTGTTTGCTACCAAACATCCAGACTTGAACCCTGCCCACCTGTTCTTCGACCCAGTGTTTCATCTCCTGCATCCCTAACTCTGACCTACCAGGGAAAAGCAATTTAAAATGATAAAAACTTAAGACTGGAATCGATAAATAGATATATTTATAAAATTAGGAGGAAAAAATTAAGAAAGAGGAACTTCTGAAATATTTGGCTTTGAAAAGAGGCTGTAAATTGGTCCGAAGGCTGAGGGTTATTGTTAAGCTGAAAAGAGGCTGTGAGCTAAGATTACAAAGATTAATTAGCCCTGGCAGGGTAGCTAAGTTGGTTACAGCATCGTCCCAATACACCAGAGTTGCTGGTTCGATCTCCGGTCAGGGCACGTACAAGGATGACCCAATGAATGCATAAATCAGTGGAACACTAAATCAATGTTTCTTATTCTCTCTGCCTTCCCCTCACTCTCTAAAATCAATAATTATTTTAAAATATATTTAAAAAAGATGAATTAAAGAGAGCTTAAAATTCTATGATATTTCACATTTCATTATTATGAAAATGCACAATAATTGCATTCACCAGACACTTTCTTCTAAGAAACACTAAATATTATGTCAACATTTCCTCATTAATCTTCTTCATACTCTTGCAAGATGGTTAAGGAGCAAAATTAACATTCAAATTTTACCAATGGGATACAGAGTATCAAATGAGATGTTGATAAGAAATACTTCTGATTCTTTGGTGTGCCTCAGTTTATCCATTTGTATTACAAGAATATTCACAGTACTTAACCTACGGGGTTATTGTGAGCAATAAGTGAGTGAGGACTCAGAAAGAGGTTTCGGTGTGATCCCGACCCATAATGAACAGAGGAAGCGTGAGAGGATGTTATTGTCAGTATTAGAATGCAAGATGCAAGTAAGACAAAGTCACCTTCACCTTTTCTCTGGAACCTCAACTCTCAAGAGAAATAAACTCCTCCACCGCATTCAGCAAGCACCCAACTGAACAACGGTGCTGCTCATTCCCCTTGGTATCCACTGGTCCCCAACTCTCCCAAGCCTGATTCTTAGCCCCCTTGCCCTCTTCTGAACAACCCTGTAATTCTCCAATAAATTATCTTCTTAAGTTAGCAAGAGTCACGTTCTGTTTCCTGAAACGTAAGAGCCCGAGCTGATGCAACACCCCTATGGCTTTGTTTCTTGTCCATTCAGTCAGTGGACACATTGAGAATTTATGAAGTGTCAGCTGCCATGCTAGGAATTATGGCTTAAAATATAATGAGAATGGCCCTGGCCGGGTGGTTCAGTTCGTCAGAGCATCATCCCATACACCAAAAACGGTTGTGGGTTCGATCCCTGGTCAGGGCACATACCTAGGTGTTAGGTGGCGCCCCCGGCTGAAGCGTGTACTGGAGGCAACTGATGTTTCTCTCTCACATCAATATTTCTCTCTCTCTCTCTCTCTCTCTTTAAAATCAATAAATACATCCTCATGGAAGGATTAAAAAATGTAATCAGAATGAAAAATATGTAAGTGCTTAAGAGACTTAAATTGGGGATATATGAGCCGAATGATGGGCATCAGAAGACAGGCAGATCAGAGCTAACCAACGAGAGAACAAAAGCTCCCCACAGAAGGTGGGGCTTCCTTTGGGTCTCCATGGGATCTGCAGCCCATTCAAGCATGCAGAATCTAATAATGGGAAGAAAAAAAACTTTGGTGCTCCATTCAAAAGCAAATTTATTTTCCTTCTAAGAAGCAGTGACTGATTTATGAAGAAGAAGAGCATCTGGGGAAATACAATTCTAGATATTCAGATCATTCAAATGTACAACTTAGCAATTGTTCACATCAAGCCTAAACATTATCACAGAGTAGAAGAGCATGAACTTCAATAAACATTTTTAATTGCAAGTCCAAAGCAAAGTATTGTGTTTTTCATTGCATTCATCAGAAATATCACTGGGAAGATGGTGTAAAATCCTGCTGGGTTTAGACCCAGGTTTTCTCACCAAAAGCTGTAATAATGTTGTATCGCTCAGTACCCTGACTAGTCCATATAGTTCTGATTCCAACGCCACCTCTAAACAATCCCTGACATGAGTGACTTCATTGGGAATGAGGAAGCAGAGAGAAACCTCCTTTAATTACTTCTCCTAGATGCAAAAGGGTTTACACTGTCCAGAGATATTCCACTGGGGTCGTAAGTACCCCTGAATTTTTCTTGACACTCAGTAAAATAAGTTTAAAGCATTTCTAGCTAAGGTTATATGGTATTTATTGAAATCTAGTAACCCCTCCAGCAAATCCTCTATTTTTCCCAAAGCCTGTTTTGTAAGATCCTCCCACTTCAGGGGCCACATGCAGGCTGTCGGTTCTGTCTAAGTGGTTCTCCACTCCCCTTCTCTTCCTTCCTATGTAACCCATTTTCCAAGCCTTGAGTCAAGCATCATCTTTTTCGAGGACAGCCCCTGAAGGCAACCCCTCAATACTAGATCCCTGTTGTCCCCCTCAGAGTTCAGTTCGATTTTTCCTTGTAAGGTGACAAAGTTAGGACTCTCCACTGGCACAATTATCTGAGTAAAGATTCCCCCACCACCACCACACCTCTATCTGACTAAAAGCTTTGGAAGCACAGGGACAATGGGCTATTTTCATTGTATCAGCTTCCCTGAATAAATGGATAAATGAACAGACAGTTCTAATATATTTGGCTTAAAATCCTGTCATTTCCAAAGACAATGCAAATACGCTATATGTGATGTCATTGAAAATTGTTTTCCTTTACTCAGTATTTTTCCCAAGTTCAAAAATGCAGTTTTTTCATGGATCACTTTTCTCTAATTATATCTTGATTTTTAATTCTCATTCTCTCTGATGACAGCTTGTAATTCGTCCTGTTTTCCATTTTTGTCCTTCACGAAAAGAAGGAAACAGCCAACGCTGATTCTCAAATATAAATACAAACTCTTTAGGTTTCTATTTTCTTTCCCTTTATAGACATAGGCTCAATTTCCTATTTATAGCTCTAGTTTCTATATCTTTTGTGTACATACCCATTGTTGCACACATCAGCCCAAGGAGAAGCTTTCACTCCCTCATCTGTATGACATCTGCACCCTGTACACACATTTATTCTTGAATCCATCATCACCCCGTGTTATTTTTATTGGTTTCAGTCTGCATTGCCTCTGGGGCTGTGAGGGCTGTATAGGGAGAGACAGACCTTATTTGCCTAGGACTTCTCATTTTTGAGCACAGTGCCTTGCCTGGCACGTGACACACCTTCCGTAAGTTCTCATTCAACTGAAATGCTTCGGATCATTTTTGGAGGGTGGGAGGGGAGGGTTAGTATATAGACAGATCCAATTCAAAATCTTGAACTTGACTGCGTTTCATCTCACTGTTTCATTTTCTCCCCAGCTCGCCTTCCTTCTGTCTTCTGATATAGAGATGTAATCCTTGTTTTCTCTTGTCACCTATGTGATTTGATGTCACATATATGATTAATGTGCTACTGAACCTCTTGCCTACATCGCTAATTACAATGTTAAAAACAGTGTACCTGTTACTAAATGCTGCTCCAGCAAATGTCATGTCTCTCTGCTCCTTGTTTACGATTCTTTATCCCTTTTAGAATCCATGGGGATATTCCTTTCTAAGGACAGTTCAAATTACCTTGCAAGTCAGATTTCAAGAGACCCCTAGACCCAGAACAAAGGCTTATTCATAATCCAAAAGCAGTAAAACCTGATCCTCTGAGTTATAATCAAAACCAATATTTAAAAACACATTTTCTTCTTGAACAATAACCCATATTTGCATAGTACTTTCTGTGTGCAACAGCCTGTTCTGAGAACTTAATGTATACTGGTACTAACTGTTTTTTAGCCTCAAAGTAACCATATGAACAGGGTAGAATTATTATCCCCATTTTCCAGGTGAGGAAACTGAAGCACAAAGAGATTCAGTAACTCACCCAAGGATTTCATCAAGACCATCTTGCTCCGGAAATGATACCTTGCTATTCTGCCTCTAGCAAACTGCTTACCTGAACTCTTGGTAGTAGCTTAAGTGTTCTGGTTACCCGTTATTGCATTAAAAAACTGCCCCCACACTTGGTGGCATAAACAGCAACCACTTTATTAAATCTCATGATTTGGGGGGCCTAGAGGCTTAACTGGATGACTCCCTGTTCAACCTCGGATCCAATGGGTCCATGCAGGATGGGTTTGGCTGGAGGCCAGGCTGACCTGGAGGGTCCTTGAGATGGTACCATCTGCCTGGCCCCTCGGTGGAGACACCTGGAAGGTCGTTTTCTGATGAGACCCCTCCTTCTCCATGTGGCCCCAGGGCATGTCAAGATGGTCCCATAACATGGTCATCACAGGTTCCTCAGCACTTGGAGGAACATGGTGAAAGCCATCAGTCCCTTTAAAGATGCCATCTGCAGCTGGCACCCCATCGCTTCAGCAGCAGATTCCTAGTCAAAGCAGCCACAGGCCAGCTTGAATTGAAGAAGAGGAAGCTCGGCCCCTGCCTCTTGGTGGGAGAACTGCCCACGAATCTGCGGGCATCTTAATCTTAGTCGCATCAAGCAGATTTTAGGCAGTTGAACCAAAATACAATATTGTGCATTTTGTTCCTTCTTTGTTCTTTTTTTTTTTTTTTTTAATTAACATGATTTGAGAGGGGAGTAAGGTATAAAAATGGAAACCATGAATTCTATTGGGCATTTTCATCCATGTCATCTCAACGACCACCTAACAGAGCTCCATTGAAGCTCACTATGGTGAGGATTTAAGTTCACCAAGGCTCAAAGCCATGAGGGAACTTGTCCCCTGAGGACTGGGACTTAAACCCAAGAAATAGGTTGTGTGTTTCTCCCTTTTTAATGAAACTGTAGCTTCTACTTATGGCTTTATAGGATCATTAATTGGAATGAAAGAGAAGACACAGTTTGTTGGCTAACACACAATGTAGCAACAGGATTTCTTGAATTTGATATGAACTCAGGGGGGAGGGGTCTCCTCTCTGCACCTTTGTCTTCTCCTTTGTAAAGTGAGTGGTTTGGGCTAGATTAGTGTTTTCCAAACAATGTGCCTTTAAATCACGTATAAGGCAAAAGCAACCTTGTTTAAATGAAGTGGTATAAAACGAAAGGTAGAATACATCTTACACAGAGGAGGCGTGCACTGTGAATCTTCAGTTTCTCTTGTGCTTACCTATTTGTGTGTGTGTGTGTGTGTGTGTACTGGATCATACCAAAAAATGTATTTCTTACTGTAGGTGATAGAAAAGTTTAAGGCTAATCTTTTATGATTCCATCCAGACCAAAATATATGATTCTGAAAGTGGTCATAATTTCAACCACAATTTTGTGTAAAGCAGAGGCTATATTTAACTTGGGTTGAACAAGACCCTGAATAAAATGACTATTTGCTATAATATTCTTGACATATTTATCAAATATTATTATTCAAACTCAAAAAACATTCTCTACTTCAGGTCAAATTTTTATTTAAAAAAATAATAAGTAAATCTCTTCCCGGCACCCAACCTCCCTATCCTCAGAACAAAAATCTCTGCACAGCAAATATTCCCAAGCACCAGCTCATATATTCTGTATTCATTTCAAGCCATATTTTACAAATGAAATTTTACTATCTCAAAAGCATCAGGGCCATCCTTCCAATTTGGGATGTAACATGCACAATTCAATTTTTATGAAATGTAATGGTGTCTAGAAATTAAACCTCAAGAGAATATTTTAAAACACAAGTGTGAGCAATATCATACTGATGCTAAATTAATTCAGAGGCTACAATCTACAAAATTAAAGAAGTGATTTAGGGATACAGTGTAGGATTTGGGGACTGAATGAAATTCCATGATTCAACAGTTTTGCAAATGTTGACAGACACATATTCTGAAGTATTAAGAGTCCACGTGAATTGTGGGTGACCTTGTTTCTCTGATCTGCTGGATTCTGTCCGACAGGATATAGGACCTAGTAATTTTTCTTCTCTCAAATAGAAAATAATGCAGACTCTTCCCTCTATATTCTGCCAACAAGCAAAATATATATATTACTCTAAAGGCAAAGGCACTTTATTTTGGAAAGTATTGATTTCCTAAACTTCTAGAAATCAGTGCTTAAGTAAATAGCACCTGAGGAGTCAAGTTAAAATTCACTTTGGGGCAAATGGATACTATTTGCTCCAATAATTAGAAATGACAAATTTGACTTTAGATTTTTTTAAATTTCCTAATTTCAATTCCACATAATATTATGTTTATGGAAGCACTTTACTAGTTATAGTAGCACTTTTTTGTTTCTTTCACTTATTCAAAAATATTTATTGGGTGCCTACTTTGTGCCAGGCATTGCTCTTGAAAGTGATGACCAGATAAGGTCCCCTGGAGCTTACAGCTTAGCAGAGGGGGCTGACAAGGAACAAGAAAACAAATAAAGGAACCAGACCACTGCCGATTGTGGTAAGTGTTACGAAAAGGAGGGGAAAACACCAGCTTGTGACAATCAGTGATAACTTCAGATATGCAGGTCAAGGCAACCTCAAAGGAAGTGACATTTGAGCTGGGATCTGAATGGCAGGAAGGAGTCAGCCCCTTGCAAACATAAGGGCAGAGCTTTCCTGGCAGTGAACTTGATGGGACAAAGATTGTCCAGAGGAAACACGCCTGGCATGTTCTGCAGGAGCACGGGGAAAGCACAGAGTCACGAGTCTCACATACCCAGGCTCCTTCCCACGTGAATGTGCTGCCTTTAAAGCGTCTGTTCTTAATCCTTCTAACGCCTGGTCCCTATTTGTCTCACATTTTGAAGAAGAGAGAGAGAGAATTGAGGAAAAACAGAGTAAAATTTTCCTGCACAGCACATACTCAAAATAGTCTGACCATTTTTAAGTCTTATTTTAAAGTCGCTGCAGGACCAAGATTCCACAGATCATGTTTGACTGCACAGAACTCGTTTTCTCTGCCTTGAGCCTGACTTCACCGTCTGCCAAGTTCCCGCTAGCAGTAGCGTTCCTGTCACATTCTAAATACTTATGGGTTTTTTTTATTTTTTACATCTTAATCATTATTTGATCATTTAAGAATGGGTTGAGTAATCACCAAATACTTTGCAGCTGCAAATGAAAAAAAAAATTTTTTTTGTTAATGTGCAAAGCTGGAGTCGATTTTCTCACAATTATTTCCCCCATTTGGCACCTTCCCCCCTTCCTCCTCTGTCACCTCCCCCGCTCCTTCGAGGGCAGCGGGGAGGGGAGCAATCAGGGAGGCGGAGGCGGAGGTGTGACCTGAAAAGGCATTGATTTGGCAATGCCGGGGTCCCCGAGCAGTGTTTCAGTCTTGAGGGTGCTGTTTTTGTTTTTCATTTTCAAAAAGACTGAAAACAAACCACAGCCTTTCAAAGCACTGGCCTTTTCCACAGATATTTGAAAACATTTATCCTCGGTACCTGAGGATGAAAAGCACCCCAGTATTAAAAACAACAAAAACAAAGCCATGGTAAGGAATTTATAAGGAGAAATCTCCGGGCAAATTGCCCGACTTCTCTGACCCTCATTTTCTACAGTGAAACTCACGGCCTCTCTTATTGAATAATGCAATGTGAGGGCTGGAAGGAAGGACTCCTAGAACACCTCTCTGTTCGGAGGACATGCTGTTCTCTGTCCCTGAAATGTTCTGCTGCCTTTTTTTTTTTTTTTTTTTTTACCTGAGAAACAGCGAAAGAGCTTTCAGATGAGGTGGCTTTGGCTCCAAAGAGACCTAGGCTCACCTCTCCGCTCTCCTACTTTCGCTTTGCAGCTCTTTTGTAAAATGGGCATAAAAGAGGACTGTTTAAAAAAAAAAAAAGTTAAATAAGATCATCTTTGTACAGATTTCCATGTAAGCTGAGCTGCTATCTGTGCCTAAGATCTGCCCCATGAATATTAACAATTATTTTTGCAGTCGA
This sequence comes from Furipterus horrens, assembly GCF_987537825.1. Classification (NCBI taxonomy): domain Eukaryota; kingdom Metazoa; phylum Chordata; class Mammalia; order Chiroptera; family Furipteridae; genus Furipterus; species Furipterus horrens. The sequence goes on along the minus strand of NW_028327172.1, from coordinate 209,713,066 downwards.
GTTCCTTAGCCTGGTGTCTGAGGGCTTCACAGCTGGTCGGCTGATAGAACACGGGTTGAAGCAGAGGTAGCGTGGCCTCTTGGCCATGAGCTTTGGGCATCCGCCAATATGTTCTGTAGAGTGAAGGAAGCATGTCAGCTAGCCTAGGGAGCACGTATGGGGGAAATGTCTTAAAGATCTCCCGCTTTTTTTTTCAGGTCTCAGTTAAATATTTCCCTCAGATGTCTCGTTTTTCCATACCATCTACAAAATTTTATTTCTCTCTGTTCTGTGTTCCCATATTAATAACTAGTATTTAATGAGCACATACTACATGCCAGGCAATATTTTACATATTCCACAACAGCCCAATAAAAAGATGCTGGTTTATTCTTTAAGGTCGCACAGGTAGTAATGTCAGTGATGGCTGTGACAACAGATAGTCTAGCTCTGGACTTCATGTAGGGAAGTATTATGCAGGCCTGATAACCCATCACACCCAGTGCTCTATCAGGATCCTCAGCACACTGGATCTACACGCAGTTTGTCTGTCTTCCTGGGCAGCTGGGCTGCACAGGTGAGAATCAGCACAGAGTCTGATGCATACGGGCCCTCCACACATCTGGAGACTGGCTATTTCCAAACCTGCATTTTTACAGATCACAGAGTGAGGTCTAGAGAGGTTAAGTGACCTTCCCCAGGGCCCGACCCATATTAGGATGTGGGTCCGCCCCCTTCAAGACCACTTTCTTCATGAAGCTACTGCTCAGGGTGGTTTCCTTGTTCAGCCACTTCCTGCTCATTTGAAAATCACAAATGCAGTCACAGCCCCCAGTCCCATTCCCAGCCATGTCTTAATCTCAGTTTCCCTAAAGCTGACTTAAGTTTATGATCCAGTGAGTATCTGAAGGACAACCAAATAAAAGGCATTTAATACTAAGACATCCAGATAGAAAGAAAACACAGACCCCAGACCCAGCCGAGCTGCTATCGGTGCCAGTGACCTCCAGCATGCACAGTACCAGGCTTCATGATTACCTCTCTGGCTGAGGTTCCACAAAACTGTACCTTTGAACTAAGAAAGAAAAACAAATAAATAACGAGTCCCGCTGATTAGCAAGGTGTTGCAGCTGCTGGGAAAACCTTCCACATCTAACTTCTCCTCATATTGTGGCCCCCGATGTTTGCTGCTCCTTCCAGCCCAGATGAAGAGAAAACGGAAGTGTGCTTCTTGTGTACAATCTTACCTAATCACTCCAGCTGATCACTTAACAGTCATGTTTGCACACAGACCGGGAAGACACTTACAAGAACCAGCTGGTTGACAAAGGCTGTAAGTGAGGATTTGATTTCTTTTCAAAGAAGTATTAACTATTTACATCTTTTTTAAAACACTGCATCCCAGCACCAGTCACCGTGTGTGAGACTGTGAGGTGACGCTGTCCTTGAGTTCCCCAGGGACAGGAAGACTTCGGAATGAGAGTCCCCACTGCTCAACGTGTATGAAGTACAACACTACCGTTGGCCATTTTAGGACATCCATTCAAAGGAGGACTGACTCTGGTCTTTCAGTTTTTAGAGACAAATGAAAGATTCATGAGAGTTCACCGGGGGACAGAATTGTGAGTACACATGTGCTTTCCCACAAAGCGGCATGGTTACAAGCTAATGACCTTTAGCTTTTGGACATAAAAGACTGGAGTTAGAACATGGCTGAGGCCACACTCTACCGGCATGCCTTAGTCAGGCGGTTTCATGGGTGTTTGGGTGAGTCCATGTACTAAGAACTACCATTTCTTTCTTTTTACAAATAATGTTTCTTTTCCTTTTTTATTTTCCGGTTACAGGTCACTTTCATTATTATTTTCTATTGGTTTCAGTAAGAATTGTCTTAATCCACACAACGTTGTCTTCTTCAATCCACATAACAACTTGAACGTGGTAGACAGCAGCATCATTTTTTATTTATTTACTTTTTATTGATTGACTTTAGAGAGAGAGGAAGGGAGAGAGAGGAAGAGAGAGAAAAACATCAATTTGTGGATTCACTTATTGATGCACTCATTGGTTGATTCTTGTATGTGCCCGGACCAGGAATTGAACCCACAACCTTGGCAGATCGCCACGATGCTCTAACCAATGGAGCTATGCAGTCAGGACCCATCATAATTTTTTTTTACAATTTATTTATTTATTTTATTTTATCTTTGGGCGGGGGGGGGAGAGAAACATCACTGTGTGGCTGCCTCTCACTCACGCCCCCAACTGGGGACCTGACATGCAACCTAGTCATGTGCCCTGACTGGGAATCGAACCAGCGACACTTGGCTCGCAGGCCGATGCTCAATGCACTGAGCCACAGCAGCCAGGGCCCATCATCATTTTTTTAAACTTGAGGAATATTAAATGCCTCTGTCCAAGAGGCAAAGTATGTTTTGAACTTAAACCTGCGTTAACTCAACTTTGTGTGAACCCCGAGTCCACGTGTTTAACATTTACTCCCCTCTTTGACTCTCCCATCCCCTTCCAGGTCTAAGGTTTGGCATCTTCAATCCACCCAATTTCTGAAGCATTTACTCAGCACATAGGGGCTCACCCACGCTTTTTGAGACTGAAGGGTTATTTCTTTCACTCAGCAGATGGAGGTAGAGTGCCAACCATGTCCCAGTATGCACCTGGGTGCTGGGAATACCAAGGGAGAATAAGCGGGAATCTCGGTCTTCTTAGAGCCAGATGAGGGAGACTTAAAAGAATGCAAGCATGATGCTGTGGAGTAATCCATGCTAATGGCACCTAAACGATACCTGGTATGGGGTAGGTGCTGAGTAATACCTGTGGGATAACGGAGAAACATTTGCAGTGCGGTGGGAGCTGAGATACTGACTATGTCCAAGAAGTTCAGAGCAGGCGGGGCCTGGAGGAGGGACTGTAGAGAGAGTCTAGGCAAGCGAGGTGGGGAAGGTACTCCAGGCAGAGGAAAGGGATTTACTTCATGATATAATGAAATTTGTTACGAACTTTGAGTAACTGGCTCCATTATTTTACTAAGATATGAATCCTAGTTGTGGTCCGTAGATTCAAAGATCTCTAGGCCATTCATCGAGTGAAGAGGTAAAACAGAGAGAACAATGATAGTGAAAATGATACCCGTGAGACAGTTACATCCTCCAGGTGAATGAGCTGAAGTGTGAGGGGCACTCTAAGACCCTGGCTTTTCCCGACATTTTGAATTCCCAACGCAAGCATGGCACCTTGAACACCCATGTACCACCTTGAGTGTGTGATCCATGCGGGCTTTTGGGTGACCCTGTGAGATCCAAAACAAGACCAGTGCAAGACCTTGAGGGTAAAGAAGAAGAGTGTTCCTTCCCTGAGGAGATGAGGGTGGCACCTGATTTCTCTCCAATTCTATTCAGCTAGTGAGATGGAGGGAGCACAAGGCATCACACATGTAAGGGGCGTGGCCACTCTTCCCTCGCATACCCATGGTGCTCTCAGTACTTGCTCTATGGCTCTCCTCTAGAATGGAAGTTCCTGAGGGCAGGGAATGCAGTCTGCTTCTTCTCTGGTGTTCTCCCAATGCCTAGAACACGGAGCACACTGTAGGTGCTCAATAAAGATGTGTGGCATGAACGAATCAATCACTACTTTTCTTTTTTAATTGAGTCCAAGGTTACAATGCTTCTTCCCGCATCCAAGCCAATCAAGAGGAGGGACCTTGTCAGGTGACCCTGATGACTGGCCTCTCGTGAAACAGGAAACACCCTGAGCCCAGCTCAGCAATTCTCGGCAATGCCCTTCAGTCTGTGATTTGGTTTCCTCACATCTGCATCATGGAGTTGTCATGTGAATTAAATGACATATGAGATGTGCTATATGGCCATATTCTTTCCCACAGAGGTTAATAAATACCTATTTTTATCATTTTCTGTAGAAAGCTTTAATATAATTAAAGCACTCCAAATTCAGTTTATTAAGCACCCATAAACTAATTTTATGTGTGTGTGTGTGATACAAATACATGTATATTCATTATATATAGTATCATATATAATCATTATGTGTATATAAATCATTAACATCAGTAAATTGGTTTAGGTCTCATGCTCTACGTAATCTGTTTAGATTATAGAGTAGATGGAAAACTATGTAGATAGATGATAGATAGATATAGACAGATAAACAGAACCAACTACCTAGCTATAATATTAAGACAAAAATAATATTCACATCATCATTGGGCCAACGGGCTTTAAATCACACACTTAACACAAGTGGAAGTCGTCAGAGTGCACCTCTTACCAGTAGTTCTGTATCCATCACCTTCCAGGCTTTATTTTAGTGTAAACAAAAGCAAAAGGACAAAAATGAAACCCGGTTTCAGTGATCCTGGCTATTGCAAAACAAAGAAACAGACACTACATCTGTCCTACGCTGCTCTACATTTCCTACTGCCACAAACTTGTAAATACGGAAACTTCTCCCCTCAGCATATGAATATTCGCCAGCAAGTGGGGTGGATTAAATTGTCACGCAAAAGACAGTGTCTCTGGGGCAACGCGATTCCCCTAGCCTCATGCCGGTGAGCAAGGCTCCTCCCGCAGAAGCTTTGAGAACGCAGGCCGAGTTCTTGGACAAGCGTTCCCAACCACTGCTAAACATGAGCTGTAACATCCGCTGCGAAAGGGGAAAATCCTCTTTCTAAGCCCATTCATGATTTATTAGTGTAACTCATTTGGCTGCACATGTGTGAGAAAATCTGCTGTTTTCAACACCCTTAAACATTTTCGGGAAGAGCCAGGACACAAAGGGTGGGGGAGAAAAGGCAAAGAAAGGACAGAAGGGGTATGTTAAATGCAAATGGAAAGAGCTCACGGAGGCGGCAAGGCTGGCATTTGAACCACAACAACCTGGCGGGCCATTCGAGATTGATTAAATACCGCACAAGGCTTGATTGGTGTGGAGGCTCAATCATAATCAAGATTCAGAGACAGAACTTAGAGAGAGGAAGATTCCCCGGGAGAACTCCAAGTCTGCAGAACGTGCAAACCAGCTCCACAGAAAAGGCTTTGAGAGAATCCTCGTTTGTTTCTCCTCTTTACCGTCGGCCACGCTTACAGAGGAACCGATAAATGGAAACAGCACCCCTGCACCAGCAGGAAACGGGAACCCAGATCAGAGGTTGGCCCGTAGGAAGTCTCCTTGAAGGGACCTCCAGATGAAGAGGCAATGTGGAGAGGCTGGATGCAGGCTGATATTTTTCAAGGGAAGTGGCAATCATGACAAAAATGAAAGAAATAATTACTATGATGCATCGAGAAGACACCATTCAGATTCTTCCTACCCTACTTGGAAAGGGGGAAAAAATACAGATGAGAACACGGGTAAGAGATTAAGAGAAGTTTACAATTCTGACATGCTTGGCAATAGCCTTGTGAGGCTTTCGATTTAGTTCATAAGATTTGCTAAGCAGATTAGTATTGGAGAGTCCTCATTTTTGAAAATGGCAGGGGGACAAAAGAAGGCATCTGGAATGTGAAAGTGTGAGTAGATCATGAAAATTCTCTCATCGGAGTACAAGTCAATATTCACATTTTGCCCGAACTGCAAAATCAACAACATTATCTTGTTTTTCTTACTCCAAAATTTTGCACCTATGTCTGTGCTTTGATAACTGCAAGGGTCGGAAATCTGAGCAGGAATAACAAAGATTCATGGAAAAAGCCCAGGTTATCAGCATTTGGGATGTCACCATGGTCATGGTCCCTGGTTGGGCCGGACCTCAGGGACCTGTAGTGACTTTCCAGCACACCCCCTCCCCCACCACCAGGTGGACAGGCCCAGCTGGCTTCTCCTCTTTGACTCTAGGTAGTTGCCCCTTGATCCTTGCTGTCTCTTCCTGGAATCTTTCTCTTGCCCAGCCCCCTACTTCTGCCATAATATCTCCTTTGCTTTGTATCCCAAAGTTCCATTCCCCTCCTCTCCCAGGATGTCTCCATCCCTCTCTCTGCTCTCCAACTTCCAGGAACCCTGCCTCAGTTCCCACAGACCTTCTTTACACCATCAGTTTATAGAATGTCAGTGGTAACACCTAAACTTCTAACCAAATAACCAAGGCCCGCCTCCACCTGGCGCTTTGCGGGATTTGTATTTTAATCCTCCTTTCCATGCATGCCTTTCCCCACGCTGGGCTGAAGGACCCACTGCTTTTTCTCTGCCTTTTGGATTTTGCTCATATTGTTTCCTTAGTCTTAGATACACTTCCCTCCTCCTAGCCCTTCACCTGTAGACTTGCTCTTGTATGTGTGATTGCGGGCCCACATTAGGGGCTGCAGAATCCATGGGCATGGTTTCATCGGGGCTAGACTATGAGACACTTGAGGGCAGAATTCCTTGAAGGTTTTTCTTGTACCTCTCTCAGAGTCTGGGCAGAATGTGATCGGGGCCCAGAGGTAGCACGAGGATAGCAGAAGGAGCAAGCCTAGAAACTTCCTTTCACAATGTGGCAGGACCACAAGCATTTTTTTTTTTTTCAAATTGCATCAGAAGAGACAGGGAAGGAACAAGAAAGGTGTAACTTCAGGGGTCAAAGGGAATAGAAGAGGCGAAATGGATGAGCCATTTCAGTGAATTTTTGGAAGCTGGACATTGAATGAAGTAGTAATATCTTCACTAAAAGGGAGACAATGAGAACAGCCTGTAGGAAAGGACACGCAAGAGAAGAGAGCCAGTTTATGCCACAGGGCCCCAGAGAGGCCCAGCAGTTAGATGGGTAGCTGACAATCACCGCAACAAGGAGTCAGAAACAGCGGCTCTGTCTACAGCACAGACACATGTCCCTGCCCCACCCTCCTCCTCCTTACCCAGACCTCCTCAGTGCCTTCTAACAATGGCAGGTCTCACATACCCTCAGCAAGGAGTTAGAAAATTCTTTTCTGGAAAAAGTTAATGTATCCAGAAAAGGAACGCTGGAAACTCACGTGGGTCACAGCAGTGAAAGCTGCTCCCCAGTCCCTAGTGGAGAGACCCACTGGGCACAAAGCCTTGCTCATGAACCCAGAGCCTGTAATGAACCTTTGGCAGCACGTGTTTAATATGACGCTAGAACCAGGGGTCCTCAGATTCAAGCAGTTCCCAACATAAAACGGAGAAATAAACACAAATAAACAGGAGAGAGAAAAAAGGAAAGAGACGATGCAGAAAACAGAAAAAGTTATAAAAATACCATCTGACTTTTAAAATCATGTATCTATAGGCTGCTTTGGTAAAATATATGTCAATATCAAAATAGAAAAAGATTCTTAAGGGTACAACAGACTTAGGTTTAAAATATGATTCCTGTGCTCAAAATCTATGTGTGGTATTAAAAAAGAATTAAATCTTTGATCTGAGTTTTTGCATCTATGGAATTACCATGGTAACATACTAACTCACGAGGTTGTTTTGAGGATTAAAAGGAGCAATGGAGTGTAGTGTGTCTATTCTGTGCTAAATGAATGATAAGCATCCAGGGAAGTTCTCATGAGCAGTTCTCACCGTGATCTAGAGGGTCAGACCCTCAGAGAACTTGATAAAGACTCCGTATCCTCTCACTAGAAAAACAAACGAGATTACGTACACAGACAAGATTTTATACATAATTTCAAAACAATCTCAGATTGTCTGAAGCCCGAACAAACTGCTCCCCTTCTCTAGGTTGAATACCTGTTCTAAATGAAGATGTCTTAAGGGCAAGGATGTTTCTTTTCATTCCTATTAAATCACCTGCAATGCTCAGTGAAAGAGGCATCTCAGTGAATGGGGTAAGAACTGATTTTAATTTTACCTGTGCCAGACAGAGATGATTCTGCACCAAAAACAGCAGAACAGTCAACTGACCTGCAAAGGTCCAACCACAGCTCCTGAGAACATCGTTCCATTGGGCCCATGAAAAGAAGATGGCAGATTCAATTAGTCTGTGCTATCCCAGGCCTGATGAGCCTTATGATTTCTACTTGTCTACGCTATGGGGGTTAGAGCAGAGATTCCTAATGGGTTCTGGCAGAGAGAAAACCTATAAGACATTGTTTTCTCCTGCAAAAGGGTTTGTGGATCTCATAGAAATACTGAGAATTGGTCGAACGGGTGGAAAAGTCAGTCCTTTTCACAAAATGGACTGACTGCCTCTATGAAATCCATCACTGAGCAATCAAGCATTTATTAAGCATGTATGCAATTGGGATTCAATAAAAAAAAAAAAAAATACAGAGCTTATAGTCAGACTGACATTTGGTTTGGAATCCTGTCTCTAGTACTTCTAAGCTACATGACCTTGGGCAATTTGCTCAGCCTCTCTGAGCTTGTTCTTCTGCTTGAAGTGTGAAGAGCATAAGAAAAGACATCTTTGAGGAGTATAGGAAAAGTAGCAAGAAGGTACAGTGAGGGGGAAGGAAATGGAGGTAAGGTCAGAGTGAGAGTGGAGTGGGTCATACAGATCCCACCCGGAGTGGCAACATTTTAGATTCTCTGCGGAGAAATTTGAGAAGCCTTTGGAGAGCATTGAAGAGAAGAGAGAGGTGATCTGACCTGCATTTTCAAAAGCTGACTCTGGAGCAGAAGTCCCATTGGTGGCTGCTACAGTCATCCTGGGACAGAGGACGGTGGCTTGGACGAGGGCAGTGGTGCTGACAGTGATAGTGGTTAGAAAGATTCAGGATATCCAAGGTGCGTTCTTTTTTTATTTTTTATTTTTCAATTACCATTTATGTTCGATATCATTTTGGATTGGTTTCAGGTGTACAACACAGTGGTTAGACAATCACATATTTTACAAAGTTTTTCGTACCCACATGGCATTCATACATACCCATTACAAAATTATAGACTGTGTTCTCATGCTGTGCTTTATATCCCCGTGACTATTTTGTAACTACCCATTGGTACTTCTCAATCCCATCACGTTTTCCACCCCGTCCCGCAGCAGTCCCTGCACCCAGCATCTTCAGTCTGTTCTCTGTATCTATGAGTCTGCTTCTGTTTTGTCTGTTTGTCTCTATTGTTCTTTAGATGCCACATGTAAGTGAAATCATGTGGTACTTGCCTTCCTCTGACTGACACTTCACTTAGCATACTACCCTCTAGGTCCATCTGTGCTGTTGCAAGTGGCAAGATTCCAGGGTACACATACATTATACCATGGAATATTACTCGGCCAAAGTGTATGTTTAAATCTTCTGAGATGAAAGAAACAACTGAGGAATCCTAGGAGCTAGGACAACTTCATAAAAGAATATGGTCCGTGTCATGAAGAATGTGACAGCACAAAGGGGCCAGTGGTCTCCTTCTGTCTCAATAACTAGACTCTGGATTTCAGCTTTGCACATGGCCACCCAGAAAAAAAAAAAAAAAAAGGCCTCTATAGACTAGTCTCTCTGGAAACTATGTGAGACATGTGAGCATGTTCTAGAACACCAACGGGACACCAGTTACAGTACCGTGCGCACTTACTGGGAGATGTCATCAAAGGAAGGGTCACACCCTTCCCTTTTCATTTCCTTTCCGTGGGCTAAAACAAACATGTCCAGCCTTGAACGGCCTGCATTCATGTGGAACCAAGCTCCCAACTTCTTCAAAGCACTCCGATTTTTGGTATTCTGTCACCAATGGTGGAAACTAATCCTAACTGACTCAAAGGAAAATAAGAAATAATAACTATTATTGCATTTGTTAAATGCTTACTATGTTCCAGGTAGTGTGGAAAGGACTTTACACCACGTATCAGGGTTTTTAGTCTTCACAATCCCAAAATGGAAGTACTATTATCGTCACCACTTTACAGAAAGAAAGCTGGTGTCGTGAGAGGTTAAAAAACTTGTCGAAGATTACCTGCCCGGTTTATACTTAAGAGAGCCAGGGTACCTAGATTTTGACTAATAGGAGAAAAGGGGAGAGATGATACTAATGAAATGATAGGAAAAGGAGAATAACTTAATCTGATCTGACTGCATTATATTTTGATATCTATAAACAATGAAATATAAAGGAATTCTGATTATATTCCTTAGACTAGGTAAGTTTTTAAGGTATAACATTCTTTAAAGAAAACATTTATGATTTTGGTTATTTGCTTAGTGTATTGACACTAACTCTATTTTTACAGTCTAACTTCAAAACTCATAGTGAAACAAAATTACACCCCGTAAGTCTTGACACTGATTATAATAGTGGCTGGTTTTGAATTTCTGAGCAGGTTTTTACCAATCTCCCTACATCGCTCTGAGAAAGGCTGCTGCCCAGGTTCGAACTGTCAGCTTTAAGAGACCTTGGTAGGTGCTACCAATACTGTTGACAAAGAGGGGGCGTAAATGACATATTTGTTGAGTGAGGGTCAACTTGAGACACTCTCACATTCCGAAAAAGCAAAACTGTTAGACCATTGGAACGTTTATAAAAATCCTGTAAGTTGAGGGACTGATGCAGAAAAACTTGGTATCCACTGAGCACCTACCATACCGTTTCACCTTTGATTTGAATGTTCCTATTTTACTCATAAGGAAACAGAAACAGGGATGAAGACCAGATCAGATAAATCCCAGGTGGAGGTTTATAAATAAAACATTGTATGAATGAGTAAACTTTGTGAGGGGTCCCAAATCTAAGTGTTTGGCCTGTACTTTTTATTTTTATTTTTTGAAAAAAAAAAGGGGGGGTGGTGGGGAATGAAATATCAAACTTTCACAACCAGGATTTCCAGATTGTTAAAAACCACATCTAACATGCTTGGGTCATCATGCTAACAGGACTTCAATGAGTTAGAGCAGAGTAGGGGTTCTTCCCTTTCGCTGGCATGTGCTTTATGGTTTGCAACTGAATCCCATCAGCCCACTGTTGTCTGAACCCCTAAAGGCATGTGACCTTTATAGGTAAAAACGTTAGAGGGTATGACCCATGAGGGAAGGGAAGGGTCTGCCTTGTCCACTATCCTATTGTTATCATCCACACAGTAACTGCACATGCGTTAGTTGAAAGAATAAATGAATAAATTGTCTCTATATTTCAGAAGAGAGAGCTGAAATTCAGAGGTCTAATTAACTCTCCCTAATTCACAGAGATAGTATACAGGGCAGATAAAATTTAAAGCCCAAATTGCTGGCCTCCAATTGCTTTGTACCTACACCACAAAGACAATGAAAGAAGAGTTCATTCCAGGTATATGCTACATTTAAGAATGTGGGTCCTGATTTCTTAAGTAGAGGTCATATTTATGTATCATGAAATGCATAGATCTCAAGTTTACAATTTGAGTCTCAAAAAAACTATATACATACCTATGTAACGAGAATCCTTTCCAAAATAAGAACATCAATCTCACTGTAGAAAGTTCTCTTAGGTTTCTTACCAGTCAATCCTACCCTCACCCTTGGAGGTAGTCAAAGTTCTGGTCAATTGTCACAGATAAACTCACTTGTTCGTGAAGTTCACGTAAATGGGATTATCAGTACACACTCTTTCATTCTGTCTTCTTTCATATAACATATTTTGAAATCTTCTATGTTGTTACATGTATCAGTGGTTCATTCCGTTTTATTGCTGAGTAGTGTTCCACTCTAGGGACAAACCCAAATTATTCACCTTTTTTCCTGCCATGATTTCTGGCCATTATTTTTTTAAAGCTGCTATAAATATTCTTGTACAACCCTTTCTGTGGACATAAGTTTTCATTTCTCTTGGATAAATACCTAAGAATGAACTTGCTGGGTCATAGGAAAGGGTGTAAGTTTCACTTTATAAGGTACTACTGAAGAGTTTCCAAAGTGGTCATGCCAGTTATGCTCTCGTCATGCATGTGCGAGAGCTCTGATGGCTCTACATCTTCGCCAGTACGGGATGTCGTCAGCAGACAATGTTAGCCATTGTTTAGGTGTGGCGTTTTGTTTTAAGGTGACTCAGAAAATACACCCATTTTTCAGAGGTAAGACTTCTCTCCCCAGTGACACCAGTGAGCTGTCCTTCTCGACCTCATGCTTAATTTAGCTGTGCCATAGTCACGTGCTGGTAAGTGGAGCTTCAGGGCTGGTGGGCTGGGGAGCCCTGACCTGCCGTGCTTGCTAATTTCCGTGGTGTAAATGCTCCCACTGAGGGAGATTTTAAGCTCCCAAAATGAAACACAGAAGGGGAGAGAAATGGGCACACTGGGCACTTGCACACCTGCTCCAAACCATCACTGTCTGGGACTTCCCAGGATGAGTCAGTCAATAGAAAAGAGCCTTTACTCTCCAATGACAAGGACTGTGTGAATAAACGTGGCCTTGGTGTGACCCAGGGTCATGAACAAAAAAAAAAGAGAGGCGAATGGACCTTCCACTACTGGCCTCACTCAAACATTTGAAGAAACTCAAATTACTGAGTTTACGGGAATCAAATTAAAAAGCTTGGCTGGGGGGATGGACTTGGATAGTGGGTAACACACAGGCTACTTCTACTGTGTCCTTATTCAAATTTTATAAGTGTCATTGATTTCACGTGTGTAAAATCCTGAGTGTGACAGTGACTGGTACCTACGTAGAACTCCATAAATGCTGGGCATGGAGGATTTGTAGGAAAAATGGCAGAGGAGAAAGGAGAAGGTATTTTAGGCAAGGAGAGCAAAGCTGGAAAGGGGGAGGAGCTCTGACAGCAGGGATGACCTTGACCACTGAGATGTAAGAGGTTCCAGTTTATAGCAGAGGAAGTAGCATTGGTTAAAAGGAAATGAAGCCCAAGTTTGGAAGGCCTTGATGTCCAGGCAGAGGACGTAAATCTACCGAGCTGGCAAACAGGGTCATGTGGCCTGCCTTGGGACCTGGGAGCACCTAAGATGTGCACATGATTTCAAACTCAGCCATCCTTAAAGCCTGGCGTCTTTATAGAAATATTTTGTTCCATGTTAAAATCCTGGCCATTTCCTCTCTGTATGACTTTAGGCAAACTTAATTAACCTCAAAAAATTTGGAATAATATAGCTACCTTGAAGAATCATCATAAGGATTTAATAAAATAGTATATTTGAAAGATCAAGCCCCAAACCTGGTATATGAAATGGGTGCTACATAAATGAAATAATTGCTGTTATTGCTTAAATCAGAGCCAGCGGTCAATTGTCACAGGAATGGTCCCCACTGAATGATGCCTCCTGTATCCATGTCTTGGCATGATATTCTCTCATGTCGACTCTGGGCTTGGCTACATGACTTGATTTGGTCCATGGAACATGAGTAAACAGGATGTGAGTGGATTGTAAAAATCACTTGTACACTGGAATTGCTTTTTTGGAATGCTGCCTGACCACAAAAAAAAAAAAAAAAAAAGCCTAGGCTAGCCTGCTGGAGACACATGGCCCCACCGACACCCAACACCAACTATCAGACATTTACAGAAGGCCACCTGTGACCATTCAGCCCCAAAAGAGCTGCCAGAAGACTGCAGTCACATGAGGGATCCCAGGAAAGAATAGCAGGAGGACGACCCCGTTCAGTGTAGCCGAAGTTGTTAATGCACTGGATTAAGAACAAGAACAACAAAAATGGCAGTTGTTTGTTATGTAGGAATGTGTTTCATACCTCAACTTCCCAGCGCTTAGCAGTCTAGCTCATGGAGCTTCGATGCACATACATTAAGTTCTGTAAAGCAGGAAACTTGAGCATGAGACTCTGAGATCTCTGAAGGCAGAAACAAGGCTTTATGCCTGATATCATCTCACGGAGCTTGGGCACGGAGAAAGGATAAAATAAGATTTTCTGCACTAAAGAAAGCTTCACTCCATCTTCATTTAAAGAAAATCAAAGACTTGTTTATGTGAACAGTTAAGATTTGTAGACATCTTGAGCAACGGCCTCTTTTACAACATGGCCTTTTTCTGACATAGAAATATAGGAACTAAACTTTTCATTCAAAGGCACACTCCAGCTCCTATAGTGGAAGAAGCTGGCCTTCCCCCTGGTTAGAGGAAATGAGAAACGGAGATCAGCGAGCGACAGGTGCAGAGAAGCCACCAACCATCCTTTCCTCCGGCCAGGTCCCCTGCTTCAGATACCTCAGGCACTCTTTCCTGGAGCTATATTATTATTTCTGTAGCGCCACATCTGGAAAAGTGACTTTTAAACTTGATTTCACAAGCAAGCTTGTGGCTCCCTTTTGGCCTTTAAAGACACAAGATACACGTCTGTGAAACCTACAGCTAAGAGCTCTGCGCCAAGATGTAGGAAGCGCTATTGGGATGTTAGTGTCAGTCTAGGCGAGTCCTTACAGAAGGACACCCAGAGGGACTGTCACCCTTCAGAGAACACCCTGGGGGAAGCTCCTCACTGCAGAGCTCCCAACACACATTGAGGTCATAAACTCTGCTCATCCATTTCTCTGCCTGGCAAAGCAGGCGACTTACAGTGTGCTGGCAAAGACATTAATCTACTTTCCATTAATGCTTATAAATAATTCAGCCTTCCCTGCACCGAGGAAAGAATTTGGGTGGGGACCACACAATAGAGTATATAAATGTTGTGTCATAAAGTTGTACACCTGGAATGTATATGTTATCAACCAAAGTTACCCCAATGCATTTAATTTTTTAAAAATTTAAATCTACATTTAAAAAATAGTGATAAAACGTATGAACATAGTGTTGTGCAATTTGGGAGAACTTACTCTAAAGGTCCAAGAGGCAAAGCCAGAGCAGTGACTTTGCCTCAGAGGCTCCAATTGCCTTTGATTTTTTAAGTCCCCTTCCCTGGGACCCATGAGGAGTTGGCACTGTGCTTTGCATTAGTGAGAAACTCCCACAAAACAACAAGAGCAGGTTTCCTGAATGCTTCCTGTAAGCAGGACACACATGCTCTCCCAATAGCGGAGGAGGAGGAGGGAGGAGAATGAAGCGTCTTTTAAGCTTCTTACATTCCAGGCCCTTAATACACATGCTTCTATATTTAAGCCTAACCATGACCCAGTTTGGTGGGAATTATATTCCTTATATCCCTGGCTGGTTTGGCTCAGTGGATTGAGCGTCGGCCTGCGAGCTAAGTGTCACTGGTTCGATCTTCCAGTCAGGGCACATCAGAGAAGGAAAACTCTGACTCCAAAAAACCTCCGCTGCCTTGTGGCATACCTCTTCAGGGGAAAGGCTAAGGGAGTAAACCCCGACAGAAAATCCGGAGCCGGAGTCCCTAAGGCGGTTTGACGTTGTAGTCAACACCGGCAACTCCTGCGGCGCACCTGAAGCCAAGCTGTATTGACTCCGTCTTTCCCTTGGACCCTTCAGCTGTGAAGAGAGGGGGGGTCTGCTGCATGGGCAACAGCAGACCCTCCATATCACCCTGCCCAGGCTCTGTAGCTTCAGCTTCACTGGAGAGGACACTCCAGCGTCATCGCAAGATGTCGATTCAACACGGGAGGAGACAGATACCGTGTCACTCCCGAGTCGGACTGCACAGCCATTCTCGGCGGTGCAGATAGACTCTTAAGAAGCTACACCATCGTCTCTCGAGACGGACGGCTGCCGACATATTCCTTATCCATAGACGGAAACCGAGGCTGAGAAGGTTAAGTAATTTCCTCACGTTAAATAGGTCACGATTTAAGTAATTCGTCCAAGTTAAGGAAATTTTCATGATTCGTAGGAGGTAGAGGTGGGTAGCTAATTAATAGAAGAGATACTACAAACTGATTTAGACCAGGTTCTTTATTAAAAAATTTCAACTGAGAAAGATACTAACATGGAGAACTGCCTATGTGCCAGGCCGTGTGTGGTGAGCTTTGCACCCCTGTTCTTATTTAAATTATGAGCAAATCATTTCTGTTGATGTGCAGATGAGGAAACTCCTCTATGGGAACCCAGCTCTGTATGAACAGGTCCATTAATGACATACACACACATACATGCTTTGGGGATGTTTGAAAGTAGCAACATTTTCATGAAGCTCACTTCACAGATCAGGAGCTAAGGATTTAAGAAGTTGAGCAACTTGGCTCCAAACTCATCAGCCAGTAACAGCAAAGTCAGGCACAGAACCCAAGGGTCCCTCAGGGACAGAGGCAAACTTGACAGGCATGTGACTTTCAGTAACAAAGTGTAATCTAAGTTTATATGTGTACGTGACCACAACTATGTAAATATATATATGCACCTCACATTATTTTATGAAAGAACCTGATTACAAAATGGTGCAAAAACGCATCCCAGTATTTTGTATCCCAACTTCCCCAGCTACTGAACATCTGTGAAGGAAGCCATAACGGGGAAAACTGACAGCAAGCAAACCTGGGGAGAGAAGAGGGTTAAAGACTGAAGACCATGTCTACCACGCGGCTTTAGGAGCACATCTTGAGTAGCCTACAGCAGGCAAGCTGTTTGGGGTTATGTGAATGATAGTACAGCACCATGGTTAGACCATGAACTTTGACCTTAGACGATGTAGCTGGCACCTCTCGGACTCAGACAAAGATACCCAACTCACAAAGACTATCAAATATGTTATAGCACTTGGCACAGTCTACACAACACACACACACAGTACCGAGACAACAGGGGCTCTTAATATGACACACTGCTCATCTTCTTGTCTAAGAACGGGCAGAGAGGTCTCCTCTTCCACCTGAAGCCATGAGCACACAGCACCCTAGCCCCATCACAAGGAGACAAGGAGGGAACTTTCACCAGTAATGCAGCCTCGACGAAGAGTATCCAAAGGTATCTGCCTGGGTGCAGCAGCGTTCCCCCATGTCTGTACGCACACCCCAGCCCAGGTTCCATGAGAGGGACTGCACCTCATGCAAACTCAGAGCCTGTGAAATTGTGTTTTGATGGGGTACACTGCATGTGCCCGGCCTTCTCTACCCAAGTCCCTAAGGAAAATTATAGAATACCATTTTTTCTTCCTTAGGCCCTGTAGAAAAAGATTCAGTTATTACATTTTTTAAAATTCAGGGCAGGCATAACCATAGCTAGCCTTGACATTTCTGAAAAGGCCTGAATTTCCAGGGGAAGCAGAGCCAGCACAGAAAATGTGAGTGGATTCATGCTCTCCCAGAAGAAAATCAGTATTGTCCCTTAGATATCGGAAGCAGATGAACCGAATATTTTCAATTAGATGATGACATGATTTATTCAAATTCTCCCACCTGGTGCAACCACTTTTCAATGACATTACACATCGTGTGTGCACCTCCTTAACAGGTGTTTGATAATCCTTTAGAAGATGTTGGATGTGAGTAAGATTCTAATTCTCCCATAGTTACCTTTGAATGAGAACATTACTTTCCATCTTGAAAGCAAACAACAGAGAAACATATCAAAGGTGTTGTATATTCTGTACCTTAACCTAGATTTAGCTGGGACTTTACCCTTCTTTAAGACAGAATGAGGTGTGTGAAAAATGTGTTGTAAATTCTACAGTCCTACACAAATATTGGTTGTTGTGCTAGAAAATAAAACTTGCATTTATCGTAGACTCAAACAACTACAAGAACCTCAGAGCTGGGAGGAAATAAGGCGGTCACAGAGTTCACCCCTCGGCCCCCATTTTCAAGTGGCCCCTACAAACAAAACCAGATGATGTTGCCAACAAACCATTTTCCAGTGAAATGTTAAATGCATTGACACACCCTGAAATATCAAAAATTTGTAGAGCACAAAGTTCTTCCCCATTTTCTCCAAAAGGCCATCAAGGCCCACATGGAATGGATATGTTCCTTTTAGAAGTTCATAAAGGCATATTGCTGGATAACTCTTGGAGAACTCATCTATTTTCATGGCTTTGAGTGAGCACACTTTAAGGTTATACTCCTTCCCTGTGCTTTTAGGAGTCACCTTAGTAATTCTTCCATACCTATTCTTTTTTTTACTCAGAGTCAACAAATATAAAGCTTGATAAGGCAACCTAAGCCCAGAATCCCAAATGCTGGTTGGGAATTTAAATCTTTGGCTGACAAATATCTCCAAAGTACAAATTACAGTGGTTTCTTAACCTTGAAGGGGCTTGTGAAATGAAAAAAAAAAAAAAAAAAAAAGCCAAGAAAATCACAGAAAAGGAGGAACTGAGATGTCAGAGAGAAAGGGAAAATGGGAAAAGAGAAGCTGACTCAGCAGAAGAAACTCATTTTCAAAACAGAACTTATTCAATATCATTTTTCACCAATTAAGAAAAAATATTCATGTCATAAACAGTTATTTAAAATATGTAAACTAGCTGATTTATATTTGTATACATCAACAAAATGTAGAGTTTTCATCAATTAAGAAAAAAATTCATGTTCTAAACAGTCACTTAAAATATATAAACTAGCTGATTTACATTTGTACACATCAACAAAAATGTGTTTCAAATTATTTAATAAGGTCTAGTTTTGACTGTAGAAAATGGGAGTGGACTTATTATATACACGTTTATTAAGGCCCTCAAAACTATTCTGAATATGCACCATAACTACCTTTTGAATCGAAATGTAAAATTCACCAAAAAGGTTCCCAAACATGATTGCACAGAGTGAGCAACAGTAGGTTTACAGCTGTTTGTATGGAAAATGACATGCAAGTTACGATTATTACCAGAGCTTTCTCAACTCCAAAGAATGTCTTCCCAACCGTAAACTGATTTTGCCCGCCCCGTGCTTGAGACTTCCCGTGGCCGTCTTCAGCCAGTGGGTGTTACTAAGAACGCCACCTCATCTACAAGACTGAAGACCTTGCACTCTGGAGACCACTGCTTCCATCTGTATGTATAGGTCAAGCCAGACCAGTTTCTCTCTCTGAAGAACAGCGGGCACAGAGTTCAGAAGCCAGGTTCTGAAACTGGAATTCCTGGGTTTGAGTCCAAGCTCTACAGCGCCCAGTACCCGGTTCCCTTCCCTGGGACACGGGGCTATGGGAGAGGGTTAGACAAGCGAATGTATTAAAGCTCAGGAAGTCTGCGAGAGTAAGTTTATCCTCAGGGGAAGCTCTTATCATTATATTCAACAAAAGGAAATATTGCAAAGAGAAAAGGAAAGTCCACAGTAATCTCATCATACAACTCTTTTTCTTTTTTGCTCTATTTTTCTTTCTTCATCATTGGCATAATTCTAATCATTCCATATACACAAATCTGTACCCTTGTCATGTTTACTTAACAGAGCATAAACACTTTTCTCACAAACACCATGCTCAGTATCTACAGCCAGTCAATTAATTACAAATAATCATTTCCTTAGTTTTCAGCAGTGAGGCTGTTTCCAATTTTAGTGTTAAAAATCATGCTGTAATAAATGTCTTGGTAAATTTAGCATTTTCCTCATACTGAATTATTTCCTAAGAAGGGGCTTTTTGTAGGTATGCTACATAAGGGCAGAATCACGTCTTTTGTTTTTAGTGTTAAGTTCCCAGAGACTAACCAAGAGTCTGATTCAAGAAATACTTGACAAGTGAGTGAATGACTCCAACAGATTCTTGTATGGTAAATATTGGGTATAAGTTTTACAGGGCAAAAGTAAGCTTACAGTTGTTAGTATGGAAAATAGACACATCAATGAACAAATACAAGAGTAAACTCTGTTTCACATACTTACAACTGTCAACCTACTTTTGCCCCTCCCTGGATATAATTCATGTATGTTAAATATTGTGGTTCATTAAAATGTAAATGCCAAGCACTTAAAAAAGTGATGTTGAAGGCATCGTCAAATGGCATAAAAATGAGGTCATGTTTTTTAAATTTTTATTTCTTTAAAAACCCATTTTTAAGTGTTGGCACAAGCAACAGGTGCAGACGTAAAACTGCATGCCTCCCCCGTTTCCGTTTTCTGGGATGCCTCACTTCCAATTCCTTGGCCAATGACATCTTTTCACCAAAAGGACATCCTTTCACTAGATTTTTATTTATATTTCTGCAGCTCCAAATCTGGAAAAGGAACTTTTAAACTTTATTTCACAAGAACTCTTGTGGCTCCCTCATGACCCTCAAAAGAGTAAAGATATTAAGAATGTGTTTGTTATTTTGCTGGTAAGTATTCTTTTTCTAATTCAGCTTTTTAAGGGAGTAATTGAGCTCTGTCCTGGAAGCACAAGTTCTTAATTTTTTAAGAATCAAACTGAGTCTTTGCATTCAGGAAAATATTTCCCCTGCCTTTCCTCACCTTGAATCTTTTTGTCAGTGGCTTCTTATGAGAGTGGTTTTTATTGGTTCTTTACAGCATTAGCATATTTTTTCAGAACCTCTGAAAAACATGGCTTTTCTGTGACCTACATAACTTCCTGTTTTCTTTCACCTGCACTCGTCTGATTTCAGGGTTGGAACTGTATTGAACATTGAAAGCAAATGGAATGTCATCTGTGGTTAAAAGGTACCAGAGAGAAAACTGTGTCATGTCATGTTTCTGGTAACAGTAGGTCAAGAGTAAACTTGAACGAGCAGGTGCCGAAGGTCTACGACCACCGCATGAGGTTCACTCTGATTCTTTCAGAGTCACGGTGTGGAGACGGACTGTGGGAACAGGGGATGATGGGCTGGATGGAGAAGGGCAAAGGGGGAAACGTTGGGGCAACTGGAACAGAATAAATAAGAGCACATTTTTTTAAAAAAAGAAGAGTCAACAGCAGAGTTGAGTGAATGTTTCAGTCCAGCCCCAGGCTAGTGTCAACTTCCTCAGATTTGGGGTCTCATTTCACCATGCTAAAACTGGGGGGTGGGGCTTATACCAGGTCAGGGGACTTTGCTCGGTGGTCCCTGGAGATCTAGGGGGCCCCCAGGGAAAGAAGTGAGGTGCAAGCCTACAAGCAGACCCTTAGTACCAAGTGTGTACATTGAGCTTCCACAGGAAAGAGCAGTTTTGGTAACCAGGACCATAATTCCACTGGGTACCAAAGGCCCCCATTCAGGTCTGTCATGTGACCATGCTATGGTCACACGTGTTTCCTCTGAGCATTGGTGGGTGTGTTAGCCCCTCAAAGACCTCAGACAGCAATGGCAATCAGCTCCTGTCTTCCTTTAGCAGTCTCAAGGACCCCAGTAACCATTAGGTGCTCAATAAATGTTTGTTGTGGTTGCTAATATTAGTTATAATATAAGCTATTTACAAAATACAAGATTATTTATTATCCCATATCCACTGTTTCTTCTTCCAGCAGCATTCATATGAGAGTAAGAGATACAGGTAATAACAATGGACCGACAATAACAACAGGACAACTTACGTAAAATGTATTAAGAGCCAGGCACTCTGCTAGGTGGTTTATATATTCTGTCTCAGTTAATCCTCAATTGTCAGGCCAGGTAAGTACTACTAGTGCTAATTTATGCGCTTGTGCATGAGGAAACCAGCTGAGTGCCAGAGAAGTCAAACAGTTTTCCCAAGAAGACATGAACTACTGAGTTTCACGATGGATTCCAAGTCCAAGTCTTTCTGATCTTAACTCTTAAACTTTCCCTGCATATCACTGTCTCCAGGACTTTGGCCCCTTCCTGACACACTCTCCCTATTGCCTTAGACAGTCTGCTGAGCCATTGTTAGTTAACAGACGAGAACCCTTACCTGTGACATGGAAAGCCATTGAGAGGGCTAACTCACCTTTAATAATGTCCAACAACAAATAGCCATAGTTTCTACTTTCATACACACAAGGCAACTCATGCTGTAGGTACGTGAAAGATTAGACTCTGACGGACCTGGTTGCATTTTAACTTATCGGAAGTGGGGCTCAAGCTTCCACCTATATATTTTGTATAACCTACATGCATACAGATCAGACTTGTGAAGGGTGTTTTGTTACCTTCTGTGGTAGTTTGAGAGAGTATTTCTAGAGTTATAAAAGCACTGAATATGTAAGTCTTGGAAAAGGCTGAAAAGCAACCACGGGCAAGCATTGCTAAGAGCGGGTAGAAAGCACAGAGCTCTTCATTAATTCTAGCATGTCGTTTACATGAAAATGGAGCCCTCCTTTATATTAAGACACTAAAGCCACATCACCTGGCCAAGGCA
Organism: Furipterus horrens; assembly: GCF_987537825.1. Lineage (NCBI taxonomy): Eukaryota > Metazoa > Chordata > Mammalia > Chiroptera > Furipteridae > Furipterus > Furipterus horrens. The sequence goes on along the minus strand of NW_028327172.1, from coordinate 209,691,130 downwards.
AATGAGTCAGCAGAGAGCACTTTTTCACACAAAAATATAATTTATTTCAGCAGTTTCTGTGGCTTTTTGATATCAAAGTCTCTTTACGACACTGACAGTCATCAAACGGATGTTTGTCAAAGTATATTTCCCAGATGTCTAAATAAAACAGTTTTTGCTTTGATGAGTTTTATACCAAGAGCCGGAGAAAGACTGCACTCCATTTGAATTTCCCTGATTTTAGAGTATCATATATTTCTCTTTTCAATTTGCCTCTCACCCAAAGTTTGAATGCTTAACGTTCTAGTTAGTTGGACTCCAGTTCATAAGAAATCTCCTACAAGTGTTTCTGTAACAAAATAAGGGAGGGAATAATGATGTGGCAGGCAGGAAAGTGTCTTCAAAATAAAAGACTCAATTGATAAATAGACAAAATTAAAAACAGACCATTCCGAAACAAGGACATTTAATGACTAAGAAATAAATTTTAAAAAATTCATTCTCCCTAGTGAGCCACAGAATACAAATGAGAATATCAACATGAAGCAGATTTTTTTGTCTATCAAATCAGCAAATGTTTCTTTTAAGGGGACCATTTAACGAGGCCTGAGTGGGGTCAAATGGCCACGCGTGCCCACACTCATAGGAAGAGCAGCTGCATCACCTTGTTGGACACTCGGTACGGTCACTTTGTCTGAAGTCCACACTCTCACATTGTGACTCCCTTAGGATGCTACTCAAATTATAGAAAAATCCTTATAATAAAATGTGTTCACCATAGTGGCATTAAGATAACAACAATCATTAAAACTCTAACAATAAATTAAGTCTTTGCATGGACCAAAATACTCAGCAGATGTTGTGAGAAATATTCTTGGAGAAACTCTCCAGAAGTATTACTTTTAAACATTTGCTATAATGCAAATGAAAAAGCAAAATATGCATGTGTGACACAGCACCATCCCTTGTGATAAAAGTAAAAAAGAAAATACACTGAAAAAAAAATGAACCAAATACTTAACTATCAAGGTCTTTGGGTAGTGAGATGCCAGATGGTATATATTTTTTAAAAATCTATCTACTTGTCCCTAATTTTCTTATACAACAAGCATATACTACATTAAAACTCAGTACAAAGTGAATTACAAAAAGCAAAAGTAAAAAAAGGAGTTGGAAAGTGTCCGGGTGACAAGTCATCACACAAGGCTTAGCACGTCATTCAAAACTAAGGCCACATAACATGGTTCCATACCGAGATGCCACCGTTTGGAGAAATCCATGTATACACACTATGATCTAATTAATGGCATTTTTACACAAACAACTTAGAAATTTTAATGTGTGAAAACAATGCCAAAAATCTTGATATTCAAATATTTGGCAGCAGTTTCTGGAAAGACAGTAGATGTTTCCCATGTGTTTCAGAGAAAGAAGAATGGACACACGTGGATGAAGGCAGAGTCTAAATTAGCACATGGAACAAGGTTTCCACCTTTAGAGACACCCGGCAGAAGGGTGGCCAGCCTAACCCTCCTGGACTTGGACAGGATTTTAGCAGAGGCTGCAGAGCCATGTGCTTGAATGCAGGAGAAATCATTTCCTCCCTGAACTTCCTCCCACCTCCATCTGAGGAATCCCCATCTCTTGTAAATGGCACCCATGCCCACACAGTGGCTAGAGACAAACATTTGAATCTTCTCTTTCCTTTACCACTTGCAAGTCCTTCAGTAAAATACATCTCAAGTCCATACACTTCTCCTCAACCCCACTGCCTCCGCCATGGTCCACGCCAGATCTTGTCTCCTGGGGAGCCCTGGAGGAGTCTCCCAGAGCATCCCTCGGGGCACAGCTGCCAGGATGAGGGATCTACAGCATAAGTCAGCATGTGCCACGCCCTTACTGCAGCCTTGCAACACCTTCCCAAAGCACTGCAATTAAATCCCAAATTGAAACTCCTCTCTCTGGTCTATGAAGATGAATATAATCTGGCTGGCTCCCACCTGTCTCTTGAATCAAATCTCAGACCAAATTTCTTCAGCCATTTTCCCTTCCCTTCCTTCCTCCTCCCTCCCTTCCTTCCTTCTCCCCCTCCTCCTTCTGTGTTTGCCGCCGGCTTCCGCTTCAGTTGGCCTCTCCCACATGTTTACGGGCTGTTTATTCTTGCATATGTCTCTGTTTAAATATCAGCTCTTCGGGAAGAACTTTCTGACACCCATATAAAGGAGCCCCAAACATACCCTCTCCCCTCACTTGGTTTTAGTTCTTCCTATGACTAATCGCCACGTGATATATGATGTTTCTTAAACTGATTTCACCCAACGCGGGCTCCGTGATAAAGGAACTGGTGCCCACTTTGTTCACTGTTTCACTCAAAACGCCCGATCTAAAGCTGTTTCACTAATACAATGCGGTGCATGGCAGGTGCACTGTATCGTGGCCAAATTCCGCACAAGGAGAACACTATCTAGAGAGGCTGGTCACCCACTGGGGAACCTTCTTAGAGAGTTGTGTGACTTTCTTCAGATCCCTCCGGCTCTAAGGATGTATTAATTCTTTGGGAGCCATTTAACCATACAGTGACTAATGTAGTCTCAAGTGACACTACATGACATGACTGTTTCCTGATTATCAGAAAACAACACATCCTTTGAGGAGTAGCTATTAAAACAGCTATTAAGAGCACATGGGCCCTTGCTTCTCCTTCCCCTCCTATCACTCTCTGCCCATTTCGTCACCTTGAAGGGAGGTACCAGCTCTTAGCTGCACATCTGGTCCTTGTTACATTTGATCCCTCCTAATGCAAAGGCTAGTCATACAGTAGATATGTCCATGCTGGCATCTTAAAAAAAAATTGTGACAACCATGCCTTTAACAGTGTTCTCCAAGAGAGGGAAATCCTTGCAACCCAAAAACTCCAACAAATATTAATGAATTTTGCATCCGTCCACGTAGGTATTTTAATGGGTGCAATGCCACAGAGGCCCTTCAGTGGGCAAGCACGGTTTCGGGTGTGGGCGAACAGGAAGGCAGCCCTGAGAAGAATGAGGACCTCTGGAGCCCCCACATCAGGGTGAGGGCAGAGACATTCACTGAAGTAAGGGACATAGAAGAAGAAGAAGATGCTGAGTTCAGTCGGGACTTGGTAGACTTAGGGTGTCTGTTCAAATGTGCATTTCCAGGAAGTGTTTGGATACACAGCACTGAAACTTTGGAGTGAGTTTAGGTCTGCGGATAGATTCTAAGGGTCCAGGTGACAGTGTGTGTGTGTGTGTGTGTGTGTGTGTTGGGGAGGGAGAGACATCATCCAGAAAGAATGTGTCAAGTGAGGGGAAAGCTTGTTAAAAATGGCTACCCTAGAAAATATGCACATTAATGGGGGGAGGGTACAAGCAGTGGGGGTGCTGGTGTATGTTTAATGCTCTTAGGAATGGATGGGGGCCGATTTTTAACATTTGCCAAGTTCTGTTGTGTCAATACAACTCCATAGCCAATTTCAAGAGATCCACATGACATTAACAGGTTCACAAAATTCTTGAAAAATGACAACCTGACCTTTGCAAGCAGGTAGGAGCCCACCCCAGCACAACACACAGGGCAGGAAGAAGAGGATGGAAAGGAATGAACAATAATCGGTCAGGGAAGTAGAGTTAAAAACTAAGACCACGGTACCGAGAAAAGCAAGGGGCCTGGGTTTTTCAGTAGGAATTGTGGCGATCACAACAGAAACGTCCAGTAAGTAAGCTCAAACTATCATTTGGTTTGCCATCTGTGAGTGAGTGACGTCTCTGTGAGGCAGATTCAGCAAAGCGAGGGCTGGGGAGTCAAGCTGCAATGTTTTATCAGGGAACGAACGGAAGTGGAAACACATTTACACAACCCTTTCTAAACACAGGCTTAGGAGGGGCAGGAGAGAAGGAAAGCCAGTCTCCTGTGAAATGCGGGTCGAGGTGGTTACAGCATAACCCTGTTACAGAGCAAAAGAAGGTTCTTTCACGTGGCACCTTGGTGTAAAACCCAATAACTAGTGTTGAGGAAAACAGGTCTTTATCTACAATACTCCAACCTGCGGAGGGCAGTGAGCACTTCAGCTCAGAGTCCTGTTCTCCCGTGGGACCCATCACCTCCCTTGCTCCCCAAAAAGCTAGAAGCCAAAAAACATGCCCAGGAGTTCCCCATCCGTTATCTGTCAGCTGTCTCCTTCAGGATCTGGGGTACAATGTCATCAGCCTCCGTGTAACAGTCCAGGAAAACATGTGCCGCGTTGCCCTGGATCATGCATGGTTCACTCCTGCCCTTTCGAAGTCGCATGGATCTCTCTTTTCTTCTAAAACCGCGTGGTGCTCTCCCTGCAAATGGCTACCGCCTTAGTTTTAAAGCCCTGACTGTGACCTGTGATGCAGTGGGTGTGGTAACCGGTTCTGACCATTCGCAGAACCTTCCACAGGCCCCCTATGCTCTTTCCTCACAGTTCTATGGTCAAAACCCCTCCCATCTCCTTGGGGCCTTGGAAGAACCAAAGCTATTTGCATCACTAAGACACTAGCCACCAGCCATAGATATGAAAAGGCATCTTGAAAGCTGTCCCCCAATCCCCCAACCATAGGCTCTGGGGAATTTTGGGGGACCCTACTCTGTAACAACCTGAGAGGCACAGGCTACTAGATGGAGAAGGTGTAGCAGCTAAAACATGGCAGAGGACGATGGCCACCCATGTCAACAGGACAAGAGCAGGTCAGATGATAAGGAGCACCACTGCATGCCAGCGGAGGACAGAGGCTCCTGGGAAAATTCCTCTGCCTGTCCTGTTATTGCCATCTCTAGCAGGAAAGAAACAGCGATGGCCCAGCTTGATTTCTAAGGTCAGGGACAGTTGGGAGCAATCCGGATTCTGTCATGTTCTAGCTTTGTGATCTCAGGCATCTCATTTCCTCAGCTGTAAAATGGAGATAAGAACAACTCAGTTCAACAGTTTTTCTTTTTTTCTGAAGATGCAATCAACTGAAACATGTAAAGGACTTCTCCGACTACATGGCATAGAGTAGACCCCAGGTACAGTTCCGTTTCTTTGTTCCACCCCTTACCAAGCATGAAGGCATTTAAGTGAAAAATTACAAAGGTATCCTGTGCTCTGCCCATGATGAGGGAGGAAGGAAATGTTCCTTCTGCTGGGTAAGTCCTACAGCTCCGGGGCGTGAGGGGATAAACAGGATGGCCCTGACCTCCCCACGCATGCATCTACAGCACATGGAAGTGGTCAACCTTTATACACGTGGGCTGGGCTAGGCACTGCCAACTGCAGGGAAAGCCACTCATAAAGCACTGCCGGAGAGAATCAGCTGGACAAAAGATGTTACATGGATATCTATGATCGTTCAATTGCATGTTCTCTTGGTATGCATCATGGGCAACCTGAAGTGCATATAACTTCACAAGATAATACCTAGGAAATTAACTTGCTCTGGCTTTTCCTAATCTCACATCAGTTACTTTTAGGATTTCATGATCTCATTTCTTATACGAACCCAGTGTAAGAGTAACATTTGTTTTAAATCCCTTAAATGGTGCCACTGGGGCTAAAAACTTAACTTTATTTATTTTCCTATGGTAAATATAAGAAAGTCAGGCTGTTACAAAAGTGTAAAAGTCAGTCACTAATATATAAATCAAGCAAGCTGATCCAAATATTTTAAGTAACAGTGGTTACTATACCCTGGGTTTTATATAAATATTGAATTAGGATTATTTATATTAGTTGGTCAGAATTTGGAAAATGGAAAAAGAAAGGTCACTTTAAGTTTAGTGAAAACTTCGGCCCACAGCTCCTTCCCAGGGAAGTAGGCACCACCTCCCAGCAGGGAGCAAGCAAAAGAAAGCGCTCTAGCTTCCAGAAGGCACTATTATTTTTTCAAGTATGCACACACTAATGTTCTTCCTGTCACATATGAAAATCTCTTTCCTCATGTGCTATTATGTTATAAGGATCAAGAAGCCATGTTACTACAATTTTTTTAAGTTATTCAGTTTAGTTAATGAATTCATAAACATATTCCTATAAAAGAAAATCAGAATACTAAACAAATTAAAAGCAATCAATATAACTCCCTGTTGTGGGTCCTCCTCCTCTATATCAAATAATGATTATTATTATCATTTTGTGTTATAATTTGGGTTTTTATCCTTCAAGATATTGTTTATCTTCCTGTTTATTTAATATACACATTACATATACACATATATGCTCTATATACATGTTACATATGTGTGTATATAAAACTTTTATACATAACAGTTATACAATATTATATGCATATATATTTATAAAACAAGTGTTTTTTGTAGTGGAAGGGAAGTTATATTAATACACTCTACATTTTCAGAAAGTTGCCATTTTTTCTACACCCAACAATATCTTTTCGGCCTTCCTATGTTAGTATATCCTGTATTATCCTATTCAATGCAGTGTATTATAATGTATAGATGCACATATTATGCAGGCTTTCCCCTACTGGTGAAGAAATATTTGCAATACATGTGTCTAAGAGCTCTATTCTCAACATATACCTCACTTCTAAAAATCAATAAGAAAAAGACAAACAGCCCAATAGAAAAACTGGCAAAGGATGTGAATAGCCAGTGTGCAGAAGAACACACAGATACAAATATGCTCAACCTCAGTATTATCTAGAGCAGCAGTCCTCAATAGCCCCCAAGATGGTTTTAGGGGATACATGAGATCAAACCTATTTGCATCGTAATTTTACGTTATTTGCCTTTTTCTCTGTATTGACATTTGCAATGATAGTGCACAGCAATGGTGGGGAAAAACTGCAGGGCCTTAATACCAAACCATAGAGGAGTAATTTTATTCTTCACTCCATGCCTACGGAGCTAAAGAAAGAATTCCTTGCTGAAGCAGTAAGAAGTATAAATTGCATTACAGTTCTACCATTGAGTCTTTTTCTTTTTACTATTCTGTGTGACAAGATAAATAGGAATACTCTCTAAAAAAGATACTTATAAGATTGTTGTAAGCTCAACTAGTGTCGTAGTTCATTCAATATTATTTTAGTTGAAAAAACAATAGATGAACTATCGTTATCCGGAGATATATTTATGAAACATTTTTTCAAAAATTAGCAATGTGAGTCAATCACTTCAAGGAAAGCAACCAATGGTACCTGTAGCCAACGACAAGATTTCAAGCAAAAATTAAATTATGGTAAACTTCTGTTTGCTGTTGACTGTTTGACAGCTTCCCAACACTTGACACTTTTCTGATGAGATCGATCGTGATGTTAATACCTGATTTTTTGGTCCTGCATAAGGTAAAGTGTCACTTTGGAAAATTTGCAAAACTCAGTGAACCAATATTTTTCAAATAACCAATGCATGATATTACAAATTCATGAGTGGTTAACAGATCCATTCAAAGTGCAAGATAGACTAATGAATTTTAATATTACAAAGCATGAAGAGTTCAATGATATGGTTTCAGATTCCGCATTGAAACTTATCTTTAAGAAACTACTCCTTGTAGAGTTTTTGGTATAGGAACAAAGAAGAATTACTTCAAAAGGCTATTAGAATATTCCTCTGTTTTCTAACCACAAATCTATGTGAGGCTGATTTTCTACATACTGTCTTCAACCAAAACAGCATGTCCACAGACTGAACTGCAGAAGCTGTTGTGAGAATCCATCTATCTCCTATTAAGCAAGCATTAAAGAGATTTGCAACCACATAAAACAATGCCAATCTTCTCATTTAACTTCTAATTTGTTTGAGAAAACTTTTTTTTAATTTAAAAATGCCATTTATGTTAACATGTAACTGCCATTTTAAATGAATAGTAATTTTTTAAAAAATTTCTCAGCTTTAATTTCTAACATGGTGAATCTTGACAGCTATTACACCAAAAACAAAAGCTTTTAGGGGTCCTCCTCAAATATTTTTAGAGTGTCAGGGGGCCCTGAGACCAAAATCTCTAAGACTCTGATCAAGAAAATGGAAGTTCAATTTGGATACCATTTTTGATCTGTCAGTTTGGGTAATATTTTCAAAATTAATAATATCAAGCATTGGTGAGCATATAGGAAGTGAATAGTCTCGTACTCTAGTTGCTTAAGGGATTATAAATTGGTATATTCTCTTTGATGGACAAATAGGCTGTGTCCGTTATAGGGGTTGGGAAACTTTTTCTATGAAGACCAGAGAAAAGGGAGAGGTGGCAGGGTGGGGGTGGGGAGGTCTTATTTATATTTAAAGCCTTATTTACATTTAAAATGTATATAGTATATGCTTCAGTTACTCTACTTTTCCGTACCTACTCTAAATAAATGCTCACACCTATAAATTGTTTAATATGTGCTTGGCACTGTTCAAATCACCTTACATACATTAACCCAGTTAATCCTCACAACAGTCCTATGAGGCAAATGCTGTTACTTCCTCCATTTTATAAATGAAAAAATTGAGGTCCAGAATGGTTGAGTAACTTACCAAAGGTCACACAACTAATATCACTATGTTTGCTGCAACATTATTTTGCACAGTGAAGAACTGGACATAACCTAAATATTTAGAGACTTCAAGCATTATGTTTGGTCTGGTGGGTGCCTTTCCTTATATAGATCTCTAAAAATTAAGTGGCTTACTGCCTTCATTTCTTGGTCTATTCAAATTTTCCCGGTAGATGTGAAGTCCCACGTTCTCCCTCAAGCTTTGGTTGACCATGCTAGCTCATGATGGTATGTCTTCCTAATCCCCCATAGCATGTCATCTCTGGAGGTTAATGTTTCCTTGACATGTCTTCTACACCCTAGTAGGCCAGCAGGTTTTTATGGATTGAGAATGAATGGATGTTATGCTCCCTTTTTATTCCTTATAAACTATCCCTCCTCCACCACCTCCACCACTATCACCCCCATCCCAGCCTCCAACATTGCTCATCTGAACTGAGAAAGTCTCCAGATCAATGTCCCTGCTCCCACCCTGCCTATGTGCGACCTGTTCCCTCCACGGAATCCAGGGTGAGTTTTAGACAGGGTTCAGTTCATAACAAATATTCAGCTCAGAAACCTCCAACAGCTCCCAATGTATAAAATCACAAATCTCCAGTGGGATCTTCAAAGCCTCAGTCCCTTTGACCTGATGTCATCTCCTACTGCTGTCCTGGCTCATTCTGCTCTGGGCACCCGGGGTCCTTGACACTCCCCATGACTGACTGAGACACTTCTCCTGCAGAGCCTTTGCACAGGCTGTTGCTTCTACCTGGACACTATTCCCCTAGATGTCGGTGAGGCTCATTCTTCCACTTCATGAAGGTCCCATGTCCCCTTGGCAGGGAGACCATCCCTGACATTCGGCCCCTATACTCTCACTTCCTTTTCTCAGCTTTGCCTTCCTGTCACTTACCAGAATCCAGAATATATTATAATTATGTATAAATGTGCTTGTTTACTGTCTCCGCTCTCAGCCCAACCTAAGCAGTGCCTGGGACATGAAATGAGCCTCAGTTTCTGACTTCCACAATGGAGATAATCCCATCCCTCTGAGGATCGTTATTAATAATAATTACTATTTAGTTCATTATTAAAATCAATTAAGTAATGCCAGGAGTACTGCTGGACACTTTGCCTGCAGGATCTCACAGAATCCTGACGACAACCCAGCGAGACTAAAATGATCATTATTTCCCACTTTACAGATGAGGAAACTGAGGCTTAGAAGGGATGAGTCATTTACCCGGGTTCCCAGCCCTGCAGTAAGTCAGGGAGATAACAGGCACAGCCAGGAGCTGCCACCCGAGCTCCGTGGAATAAGGGATGAGCACGCACGCAGAGCTCTCTATACGTGCGAGAGATTGCTGTTTATGTCACTGTTCCCAAAGATGGCTGTGCAGGGTGTGATAACGGTCCCAAAGACAAAGGTGAGACGGTGCTGACGCTCTAGGTGAGCTGGGCTTCAGGGCATCACTGTGACTCAGAGGGGACTGCTCAGGTGAAAAATAAGGACATTTTCCTCACAAGGGACTTGCTTTTGTTTTATTGCATTTTTTTCCCCATTACCATTCATCCCCCTTATACCCCTGCCTCCCGCAACCACCACACTGTTGCCCATGCCCATGGGTCCTTTTTGCTCAGTCCCTCCACCCCTCCCTGTCCCTCCCCCAGCTCTGTCATCCTGCTCTCCATCTATGACTCTGTCTCTGTTCTGCTTGTTAGTTCAGTTTGTTCATTAGATTCCACATATGAGTGAGATCATATGGTATGGGTCTTTCTCTGACTGGCTTATTTCACTTAGCATAATGCTCTCCAGGTCCATCCACGCTGTCTCAGAGGGTAAAATTTTCTTCTTTTTATGGCCGAGTAGTATTCCACTGTGTCAATGTCCCATAGTTGTTTTATCCACGCATCCACTGATGGACACTTGGGCTGCTTCTATATCTTGGCGATGGCAAATAATGCTGCCATGAACACAGGGGTTCTTATGTTCTTTTGAAATAGTGTTTTTGGGTTTCTTTGGGTATATTCCCAGAACTGGAATTTCCACAGTGGCTGCACCAGTGTGCATTCCCACCAACAGTGCAGTAGGGTTCCCGTTTCTCCACATCCTCGCCAGCACTTGTTGTTTGTTGATTTGTTGATGATGGCCATTCTGACAGGTGTGAGGTGGTATCTCATTGTGGTTTTAATTTGTATTTCTCTGATAAGTAGTGACATTGAGCATTTTTTTCATCTCTATTGGCCATCTGTATGTCCTCTTTGGAGAAGTATCTATTCAGGTCCTTTGCCCATTTTTTAATTGGATTGTTTGTTTGGGTTTTGTTTTTTTCTTTTTTCTCTGTTTTGGTGTTGAGTTTTATAAGTTCTTTATAAACTTTGGGTATTAACACTTTATCAGACACAGGGGGCTTTCTTAAACACTGCTTGGGAAAAGTATTTGCAAAGTTCATTTTATGATCAGATAACGATTTGACACTAATTAGTCTATTTCCAGCACGCACCAAACCTGACTTTATCACCCATCAGTTATCTGCGTCGCCTGGAAGGAACTCCGGGTAAGGCACAGGAAAAAGGTGTGGGTATTGTTGGGGCTTCCTGCTGGCCAGCACGCTGGCCTATTGTCGGGTTTATTTTTTTAGACTATCGCATCACAATTATTTCGGCAACATCCTTTTTTCCATCCTGGACTTGATACAATATTTATTGACCTATACAGACTGCGTCAATACACACGATTCTCTCTAGGTTGTTGTCCACGTTTTTAAGGGTTTTTTTTTTTTTTATTCCATTAAATGATCTCGCTAATTACCATGTAATCAGTTCACCCTCCAAACTGGAAATTATACATTTTTAAACAAAAAGAGGCCTGGGAATCTTGCTCAACTATTGTGTTTTTTAAAACAAATAACAAAATAGCATTTCTCAAGAGTACCGTGCATCAGGCACTACGCTCTGACTATTCATGTCTTCCATCTCGCAGACGAGGAAACTGAGCTAAGCGAAGCGGTGTAAGGACAGTCAGGAAGTCACAGTCAGGTACTCTGCTCCCAGGAAGTCCTACTCCAGACCTCTAATTACACCACAGATAAGACAGATGACTCATCTGTGCAACATTTCCCCTCTTTACGTTGCGATCACCTGAGTTCTGTGAGCAATGGTGACCCAAAGTGAGAATCCCATTCCTGTTGTCAAGACTACTGAAGCTCTCCCAACGTCTCCCCCCTCCTAATTATTTCTGTTTGACCATGGGTGAGGCTTCAGCACGGAATCCTCGTGGTGAGAAATGTTCTTTGCACCCTCGGTAGGTTCATGTCGCTGGTTCCTCCCTACGTCACTTTGGATCCTTTCACTGTGTTGTGACCAGAACCGCAGACTTACTCAGAGCGTGTTGAGTTGGGAGGGGCTGTTCTCATTTCCTTCAAAATAGGAAGCTGAGGCCCCTTTTTGGGGAGAGCGTGGCTTTTCTGGGCCACACAGACACTTGGAGGCAGAGATGTTACTCACACACACACAAATAATAACAGAATATCGCTGGTCGAAAACCTGCTACGTGCAAGACACATTTCAGAGTGAAATAACAATAATAACAGAAATAATAAAAAATAATAGCTAATATATATTAACTTCTTAAAGTTTGTCAGGTACTTAATGCAAATTTGAAAATAACTTAATCCTCTCCAATTCAGAAGCAAGTACTATTACTCTCCCCATCTGACAGATGAGAAACCCTCTTAGAGAGGTAAGTCAGTCGTAGAGACAGGATTCAAAGAGCCGGGCCTATTTGACAACATGGCCCTTCCTTTGCTGCACACGTGGAGAAAGTGTACACCCTGCAGTCCTCCTTGCCCCATCTCCCTAACATGGATTTCTGCTGAGATAAACACTGAGAAAGACATGGGGGGTGGGGGGTGGGAGCCTAGAAAGTAATACTATCTTCCAGCCCAGCAGGCATTTTCCTTTACCTACACTTTCCTGTACATTTAAATGCTAATCAGACTTTTTAAAAATGTGTGGTGAAACACGTCTAGCCCAATTCAGAGCCTTATTCTTTTAAGTACAAGGAGAGCCACTGTCCAAGAAAACAAAGTGGTCCTCTTAAGTGAGCAGGGACACAATCTCTAGTTTAGGGAGTCTCACTATAGTAGGTAGGACCTAAACGTCTCGACCTAACTGATCCACCTGCACTCAAACCAAAAGAAACTGCCAGCTCATCTATGTATGCAAAATGCCAGGGCGGTGCAATGGTCTGTTTTTAGTCGCCCATGTCCTTATAAACAGGGCCGAAAGGCTGCCCCCCAACAGCTGTGTGACCTCAAGCATATCACTCAGCATCTCTGGCTCCCAGTTCGTTCATCTGTAAAAGTACAGGTGGTCTCTTCCATCCAAACGCTCTGGGGTTCTTTCACAAAGCGTTCTAAAGTAACCTCATTCGGTGAGCTCTTGCTTCATGACCAGCCCACTCAAGGAGAGACTAGAACGCTGAAGCAAGCTGGACCGTGCTCCACATGTGTGGACCAAGTCACGGCTGGGGAATTTATTTCATACCAATAGTATATTGACCTTGGTGACACTATAGTTCTTTACTACCTGCCCCATAAGAAAATTAAAAATAAATAAATAAATAACTGGATATCCCAGAGGTATAACTACATTTGAAAAAAAAAAAAAAATCAAAGATAATTTGTCAAAAAGGCAGGCATTAGTCCTGAAACACGGAGTCTGCAGCTTAAATGGAACAAGCATATTAACTAAAAGGAAACCCCTAAAGCAGTTTGCTTTACTGGGGGGTATGGAAGACTACTTCCTTACTTGAATATGAATATATATATTCTTTATGGATACTCTATATTATATATAGAATCATTTGAAAGTTCATAAAATTAACATAGATATATTACATTGTATATAATGTAGAATATTAAATATATATAATCATTAGAAAGTTCATAAAATATTTTTACCCAACCACTCAATTATTTCTATTATCTTCTTATATCTACTATACAGGTAAGGAAATGCAAGCCCAGACTTACCGAGTTGATCAAAAGGGGTGACAAAGAATGCGGGGATTGTGATTGTCAGTCAGAGCCCATCCAGTTGGACCAAATCACAGTGGGTCAGTCAGGGTTTCTTAACCTTGGCACCATTGATATTTTGGGCTGGATCACTCTTTGCTGTGGGGACTGCCCTGTGTATGGCCTGATGTCTATCAGCATCCTGGCTTCTACCCATTAGATGTCAGTAGCCCCTTCCTCTGGTTGTAATAACCAAAAATATCTCCAGACATTGGCAACTAACTGTTCTCTGTGAGGGAAAATCAGCCCCGAGTGAAAGCCAGTGCTACAGATAGGCGTTCAGAGGATACAGGAGGAATAAGTCCTCTTTGGTTTCCTCTGAGGACTGAAGTCCAGCTCAGGCCTCCTCGCTTCTCCCCAGATAACACCATTCACTTCTAACTTTCTCGCCAATACCAGCTCTCCTTGCAATCACAGGTATTATCATGCTGAACCTCTGCTTTAAAACACTCTGGCCTTTTCCTCCTTGGCTGCAGAGCCTCAGAGACAGCTTTGTGTGGCTTCCAGACATGATTTCAGCCCAGCTCTGTTACTGCCACCGCATGGTAAAGGCAGAATTCCCCTAGACTCACTGTGCATGGCCATTTCTCTTTTGCACATTCTGTTCCCTCTGCCTGCAATGCCATTCCTAATGTCCCAAAGACTATGAATCCTTGAACCCATACATGTGCTGTGAACACTCCATAGCTACCCATGAGCTATTTCAATTGAATTGAATTGAATTGAATTGAATTGACTCCTTGTTCATTTGCCCCAGCACCAAACATTGGTCAAGCAACACAACCACCTTAGACTTGAACTTCACATGGCTGTTCTAAGAAATAAATGACATCAAGAGGCTTCCACATAAGAAGTTCTCAATGAACAGTTCTTTTATTTTGCTGCTCATAGTTCTTTTAATCTCTGGAAATTATTTTGTAAGAATGGTTCACTTTCTGGGATATAAGATCTACATGTATTTGGCATACAGAAATAGAACTAAAAAACGTAAAAGTCTCTTTAAAATACCATTTCCATTTTTGGTTATTAGATTCTCCCTCTAAATTTTTGGAGACAGGAATACAAGTTTGATACCAGTGTAACTATAGAAACAGCCCTATCTTGTGTGAATCAAAGAGCCCTCCAGCTCTGGGTGGGTTCTCTCCAAACAGTGCTGAGACTCACACTATGTGCAACGCTCAGTAGATTTTAAGGGCTTCCAGTTTCCCACGGGAATATAAGGAAATTGGAATTATTCAGCCAAGCGATAACAGGAGAAACAGGAACAATGCCACCATCCTCCACCCCTGAAGTCTGGCAAATTGGAAACTCTTTGTATAACGCTTACAAGGATGCCAAGCCCCACAGAGATTGGTCACCAGGAAAAGGAAGAGGATGAGGAAAGGGAAGAGGATCCATGGGTCACAGCCAGCTGAGCAAAGGAACCATCCATCACCAGCACCGCCCTGGCAGCCTGTGCAGAGGGCACCGGTTTTACCAGCCAAGGACACAGGAGAAAAACAACCTTGGCTTTGCTTTATTAGTTAAGTGAACAGACTCCTTAAGAGTATTGATGTATTGACTAATGATTCTGACATCCAACGCGCTGGGCGCTCCCATGTTTAAAGGGCAAGAGTTACAAATCAACAAGTTATTAATTTAATTCCTCTTTGAAAAGGTGCCAAAGGTAGAAAAGCAGAATGATAAGAGCATTTATCATGTTTTTACATCAATACACATGACTAAATAAATATCATGTTTACTTCGCCCTCTACTTTCTTAGCTAGTGGATCTTAAACCTTGGGCTAGGGAAGCTTATTAAAATGAAGATCCCCAGGTCTTACACTCAGCTGTTCTGCTTCGTTCGGTCTCGGTCTGGGTCAGAAAATTTTTGCTCTTAGTAATCACCTGCCACCCTAAGCAACTGTCACGCAGGTGGGCAGCACTTCGAGAAACGCCGTGTGCCAGAGCCAATATATGAGTTCTTGACAGCCGAGCCATGTGACTGGGCTCTGTCCACTGGGCGTGGAAGCAATATGCACCCCTTCCAGGCCTGACTCGAAGGCCCTCGTCCCACCTTCACGCACTCTGTGGCTGGCGGCTGGGGGAGTGCAGAGGGCCTAAGGGAAGCCCCGGGCAGGGGGGCAGTGCCACTGCTATGTGAGGCGGTCCCTGAATGATCAAGTGGAGCAGAGTCCCATTCCTACTCCCACCAACCCATCCTGAACCACCACAGGGGTGAGAGAAAGGGAGACAGGGAAGAAAACCAACTTTATTTCATGAAGGCACTTAGCTGCTGAAGCTTTTCTTACAGTAGCTAGTCTATCCTGATGAATATACATTACTCCTTTCTCTTCTAAGTTTATTAGATCTTTGCTCTAAAGATCCAAGGTAAATGTTTTAAGGGCAAAACTGGTACACGAACACGGGGGAAAGTCCAAGAGTGATTCATCATGTCAAAATGCAACCCTATCTTCAGATACAAGAATGAAAACTCCTTAAAATATCATCGGGCTCCTGAACTTCCTTTGCATGTACAAGATTATTCCTTAGATCTCTGACCCATGTTGGTGCCAAGTTAATAAAATAAATGTTAGACTCGGGTGTAATGTAAAGGCTAAAGATTGGGGTTCATAATTCTCTCCAGAGTATTAAAGGCCCCTCGCCAGGGCACCAGAAATACAAAGACACCTGCTGCAGAGACAGGAACTAGGGAACCAAAACCGTCCCTTAAAAAGTGGCCCTGCCTGAAGTTCACCTGGCCATGCTGTATTCTTCCAGGAAGGAAGGAACTCGCTATGGCTGGGCTCAGGCTTCTGATGGGCAGAGACTCAGGACCGGCCCAGAGGCAGGCTCAGCTCCACAAGCCAGGCCCAGCGACAAGGAAGATCCTGCAGCCTCCAAGAGAAGGGCCATTTTCCACCTGGTAAACGTGTCCTTGTCCATGAAGCCAGCCCTTCAGGTGGACAGTAGCATCTCAAACCGCTCTCTTTCTCTGTAAGCCAAATGAGCCCTGCACCAGAAGAGCAAGGGACTAAGAGTCTATGATTCAGCCCTCAGCCCCGTGGCTGGGGATGATCCAGTGTGATCATGGGAAGGAGAAGGCCAGGGCATCCGTTCCTCTTAGAGAGCTCAGGTATGGAACCTTCCAGTCACACTTCCAGCCACACGGGCTTCACACACAGGCCTCTGAACTGCCCCACAAACACTACAAACTCATCTGCACCATCTCGCTCTGCCGTCTGCCAAGAACATGCTTCCCCAGGCCTTCACATGGTTCACTTGTCCGCTTCCTGCAGGTGGCCTCTGCTCCACTGTCCCCCCCAGACAGACTTCCCCTCCTGGCCTTGCCTGAATCAACTGCCCTCCTTCCAGTCACTCTGCAACCCCTTGTCCCATTTTATGTCCCTTCAAAGGCCTTATCGCCACATGGAAGTATGACCACTGTTGTTCTAGCCTAACAGGATATCTACGGAGCACTGGGTGATAAGTCGTGGAGAGGAGGACGGTGACTATGCAGATTTTTTTTTCCCTGAGTGCCATCTGAAAACAATCAATACACAAAAAGGTATCAGTACGGAAAGCACACATGATATAAGGTTAATGAAAATGTAGGTTACAAAGCAGCACACTTACAAGTACACTGGAAAGGACTGGGATAAACTGGACAATATGTACACTACTTTACATTGCCTTCTTGAGTTTAATAATGTATTTAATAAATAAATATACAAGTAACTAAGTCAACTAAATTCAACAAATAAACCAAAGACTAATGTGACATAAAGAAAAACTATACAGGCTACCTGGTCTAACATCTTCATTAGCCAGATTTTAAAAAATATCGAGCCTCAAAGGGAAATGAATTGCCCAAGGTCCTACTCAACGTTAGTCAGTGAAGAGAAAGACTATAAAGTAGAACTTGAATTCCAGGTCCAATGCTTTCCCCGCTGCACTGTGTTTCACAGACAATGAAATCTTTTGAGAAGGGACAAATCCTTTCAAAGGAGGAGGGCCAAATGGCTGTAAGCATGTACAGCGTAACACAGAAGCATTTCTTGTTCCCGGGCACTGTCTACCCAAGGTCTTCTCCATAGGCCCTTAACCTCCTTGAAGTTCTATTTCCTCTCATGCAATGATGATGATGGTCAGGGTGTTGATGCTGCTGCTACTGATGATGACACAGCTGGTGCTGATGACTGCTGCTACCATTGGCCAGGCGTCAAGCTAAGTGTCTCGTTGCTTCTCCAAGCTGGGAAGGGTGCCTCGCCAGACACCAGATCTTCCAGTGCCATAATCTGGGACTTCCCAGCCTCCCAAACTGTGAAAAATAAGTATTTGTTGTTTAATCTACCCATTCTATGGCATTTTTGTAATAGCTGCCCAAACTGACCAGGACAGGTGTTGTTCTAAAGAGAAAATAGAAGTGTAGGTATGATGGGGCTTCTAAAACTGCCATGTTTATGAATACTCTGTAACAGTATTCATTCTTCTGATTCTAATAATAGCCTAACAAAGTA
Organism: Furipterus horrens; assembly: GCF_987537825.1. Classification (NCBI taxonomy): domain Eukaryota; kingdom Metazoa; phylum Chordata; class Mammalia; order Chiroptera; family Furipteridae; genus Furipterus; species Furipterus horrens. Next base: position 209,673,073 of record NW_028327172.1, on the reverse strand, counting down.
GTTACTGTCAGTATCACCTTACATTATAAAATGAGGAAACTAACTCATAGTCAGTTAGGGAAGTTGGCCAAGGAAAGGTTGGCCTAAAATTCAAATGCAGACTGTCTGGTCCAAGGGCCTGATTTCTTAACCACTACACCATGGGTGTTTCTAAACATGATGATTATTATTGAGGCAGGACGTTTTTATTATTTATTCTTTTTAAGATTTTATTTATTTATTTTTAGGAAGAGGGAAAGGGAGGGAGAAAGAGAGGGAGAGAAACTTTGATGCGAGACAGAAACATTGATCTGTTGCCTCTAGTATGGGTCCCAACCTGGGACTGAACCGTAAACCCAGGCATGTGCCCTGACCGGGAATCGAACCAGCAGCCTTTCATAAGGTGGAATGACGTCCAACCAACTGAGCTACACAGGTCAGAACAAGGCAGGGAGTTTTTGAAGCACAAGGGCACAGTTCATGTCCTTCAACTCTTGAGTTTGGAGCTGGTCCTAAACAACAGGCAGATGTTTACTCTTCCCTATGGTATCTTCGCTCATTCTCCAACGTAACGATCTAAAAAATGCCCGGCTATTTCAGTCCCTCATTTGGAAGCGGTCTAAGAGATGAATGCAGAGACCCAAGAAGCAGCACTCAGTAAGTTCTTGAGTGTGTTTCCCAACTTGCAGCCTTTTTTCAGACAGGCACCTCAGTCTTTGGGGACGTGTTCATTCAGAGCAAGTGACATGAGCTGATGTGAATGGGTGCCCAACTTGGAATGCCAGCCAGCAATTACACTGGAAATCAGTGGCTGCCCCCCGCCATCCCAAATGCTTGACTGGAAAAAGCAAACCAAGGACTTTTTACACGAAGGCAGCCTAAGCAGGCCACCAAATTCAGAGGCAAGTGAGACACGCTGAAGAGGCAGGGATTGGCAGTGTTGGGAAAACTAACCATAACTATTACAATGTGTGGGGAGAGCTGAGAAAGCCCAGGAGTCTCCACGCCACATAGACAGTCAGGAGAAAGACCCACTGCATTCATTATAAGAAAAGAACCTGAAGCCTAACCTAGATTCAAAGATCATTAGAATTTAAAAGAAGCTTAAATGTCACATTAGTACAGCTTCCTCATCTTCAATTAGAAAAGTGATGGCCAGGAATGTAAGAGGCTTTTTCAAAGTCACACAGCTGATGAGGGGCTCTGCCTCTGTGCTGAGGATGCTGTGTGAGGGGACGATGGCCTCACCTGGTAGTGATGGAGCTCTGTGGGTCACTCCCCGTCCCCTCAAAGTGACCCCTCCCACAGGCACAAAGACCCTTTCTGGTGGGATTCCATTCTCTTGTGCTGCCTCCCTCCCTCCTGGCATCCACTCTGTACCCACCATCCTGACCTCTGGCTCCCCTTTAGCTTGTGCCAAGCTTCTCCTGCCTGGGGACCCCACACACACCACTTCCTGGGCCTGGAATGCTCTTCCTTCAAAGGGCTGCACTCTGCAGCCTACTGGAGCCAGCCCACCTCAGCTCCCTTTTAGGACTTTTGGGACAGTTGCTAATTTACAGTTAAATGAATTATATTAAAAACTCGAGACTTCTTAATGACTTTGTTCCATTTCGCTGTCATCTGTACTTGGGAGGTTAAGGCCGTTGTGTCTATGTGGTGGGACCATTACTGAATAGTGTACGGCTTTCCTGAGGCCGCATTCAGTGACTGCGTGTTGGTAGCTCGAATGTGGTCGTAACGGGAATATTTACACCACAGAAATTGGCAAATGCTACAAATCCAAGCCTGATTTTTTTGGTTATTTTGTTGTTTACAAAAGTGATGGACCAAAACACTCCCAATGCAGAGTAAGCATAAAAGCGTGTCATGTCTGTAGCTATTACGTTATGAATAGCACAACATTTGAGGAAACGTGCTTCTGGTAACTGAAAACCATTATCCTATTCAGAAGAGAACTATCTCATGCCATTGATGAATGAGTGAAATTCAGATAGTCATATCCGCTGTCACTTTCTTCTTATTCATTAATGTGACAGAAAACAGCCAACACCCATGTCAGAATTACTCTTGTCAATTAAGATTGCAATTTGGCTGTGAAAACAAGAGTTCAGCAAAAATCGATGAAAGCATTTGGGGAGAATTAATTGGCTACATAGAATTTATAATGAAGAGTATTGGATATTTTACTCTTTTCATAAACAGTGACTTATATATCTTTCTGGCAGTAAAATTTATAATAAACATATATATATGTGCTTTTTTTTTTAAAGATTTTAGAGAACCAGTTAGTAGACAGTTATCCACACACTAGTGGTCTCACTCCTCCACTCTATCTGGGTCTCTGCTCAAAAGTCATCTCTTCCGAGAAGTCTTCTCTGATCACATTAGTGTTGTCCATTATAACTCCCTGTCCCCAACCCCATTTTATAAAAGTCTCCACAGTATTTTTTCACTATATATTGCATATTAGATACACATCTGCGTACTTGTTTGCTACCTGATTCTTCCACTGAATTGTAAGTTCGAAAGTGGCACAAACAAACAAAAACAAACAAAACGTTTGTTTCGGACACTGCTCCTTTTCCCCCTGTGCTGAGAATAGATGCCCGGTACACAGCAGGCAATTAAACATTTTTGGAAAAACGAATGAGTGCAACAGGTCTCCTCCGGTTCTTAGGTAAATGCGTGGCATCTTCTGTTATAAGTGAGTGTAGGCAGAACACTAGACCCCTCTCACCGTGTTACCATCAAGAAGAACATTTGCCATTAGTCTAGAAGTCCATACAAGAAGGAAAAAAAAAAAAAACAGAAAAAAGATTTTATAGCTCTGATCATATTTTTTCAGCAAAAGATGACAAGATATACAACTATGTTTCTTATGACCTCTGTAAACAAAGCGAGGAAAGCAGAAGATCGACCATGTTCAAATCATTTTTAAATATCTCAATTTCCCACATAAAGCAGAGTTGTGCAAAAACAAAAACCCATGGAAAACATGTACAACATTAGGGGGTAAGACCAAAGGATGTCGGTAATTATGGTAATGCATTGGATACAAAATCTGCAGATCTTAAAGTCCAGTTTTATAGACTAGTTAATGAAAAGATGTTCAGAATATATTTTAAGGTGAAAAAGTGAGTCACAAAAAAACAGTGAAGTCCCATATATCTCTATTTATATATGATTTCATTAGTTCTCACATACACGTTTTCCCCAGTATCGATGACTCTAGGCTCTGAAGTCTCAATGTATGTTTCACAATAAGATTTTAACTTAGCATCTCTGTCAAGCCATTGTTGTCACTGCATATGAGCAAATATTTTTTTTGAAAGCATGATAATTTGGAGGATGGGTATGAACAACTTGGAAAATAATGGGAGAGAAAAATGGATCACTCCTTAAGCTCTCAAATCAAAAGGTGTGAGGTAAGAATTGGAGAGATTGTACATCCAAAAGGATTAGACACACATCTAAAGTCAACTTTAAAATTAGGCAAGCTCTACATAATGCAAAGCCTTCTCAGAGCCCAGGACCAATGGCATTTTTTAGGTACATTATTTTGTAGAAGGCTGTTGAACCAGTGTTTTGGGTAGCACAGAATTTATACTATATAGAAAATTGTAGACAGCTATAAATGAAGAACAATTCAGAAAAGTCAGACCCCAAATATGAAAAGTCTCAGGGATGCCTAACCAGTTTGTTTCATTTATCTTCCTGTTTATGTATGCATAAGAGTGATGTGGGTTAATAAAATAAAATCCTACGTGAAAAGAAAAGGTGCCATGAACTCTAAGACACAAGTCAGCTGGGACTGGCCACCGACAGCCAAAGACCTGCACATTATCAGAACTGGGCAGGAAAAAACCCAAGGCTGTGGTTCAGCGGATGCATCACAAAATAAGGGAACCCCAAATGGCCAACAGGTAGTCCCTGGAGAGTGAGGCTGACCAAATTAAAAATAGCAGCGGAAACTTTAAGGGAAACCACCAGAAAGTTTATACAAAAAAAGCCCATTAATACCATACAAGGAAGGGGGTTATGACTGGAACAAGGCTTCTGGGTGAGTGGCAAAATTCTGCTCTTGGTCGTAGGCAGATCACTTCATTCTAGCACCTGAAGCTCTACAAAATGAACCAATTGATTTAAAAATAAATTTTTAGAAAGTGCCATGGTTACTTGATAAAAAACAGATCCCGTGCCCAACTCCAGACCTTCAATACCAGAGAGTCTGAGAGCAAAGTCAAGGAATCTAAAAACCATTCAAGTTCATGGGGAAAAAAACCTTATGACTAATTTTATTTAAAATTATTTTTAAAAATCAACAGCATTTTAGAACGGATTGTATGTTTAGTCAGTACTAACATTTCTTCCCATTTTATAAAAGGAAATTTTGCCCATTGAGACTGTATCCAGAGCCATCTCCTGATCTAGATGAGATGAGAGAGGCCTAATTGCGGCTCTGCAGCCACTCAGAGCTCTTTACCAGAAAGGCTGGGACAGCCAGCAGAGTAAGGGGACATCCTGTTGTGGAAGCCCACTGCCAAGGTCAGTCAAAGGCCATCTACCTTTTGGGGATGGTGCCTGCCTTGTGAAGCAGCTCACATACCAGCAATACCATGGTCCACATAGAAAGCTTTAGAGTTTACAATGTCTCCTGCATCTTCCTCCTTCCCCTCTGACTTGAGACACTCAGAACCCTCAGCAATAGGTAAGGGATGAATTATAGGAAGAGAGTGAGGTTCACCAAGGGAGGCCAGATGCACAGAAGAGGTGAACTGGGGCTATGACCTACGTCTGTGCCTCTGGTCCCACCACCCCTTTCTGGGCCTTTACACACACAACTCAAAGCCATGAAGCCATGTTGCATTACCATGTTTTAAAGACACTCTGACTGTTTAGATAAATTGAGTATGGAGACAGAAATTCTTCTTAAGTACCCTATATGCAACAATTTCATAAGCTTTTAGTATTCTGGATCTATTTCTTTCTCTGAAACACCTACCGAGTTGATTGATAATTTATGCAAGGATGATCTGCTGCATTTAAATCTAGGGGTGCACACCTCTGCCCAGGTGTTGCCTTTAAATTTTTCCTACCTCATTTTCCATAAAGAAGGCAAAACTTGGTAGATACAAAAGGGTTACAGTAGCTAAAGCCTGAAGTTTAAAAGATAAAGAGCTGCTAGGGTCACCTGAATGTATCCCATTGCACCTGTTCTATATAGTATCTCCCTCTACTAATAGACGATTAAATGTAAAGCCTAATGTACATTCCATTTTACATGCAATATGGGTTAGTTACTGTTGCTATGGAAACCTTCACTTTTGCATTTACTGATTTTAATTCTGTGACATTTGCTGACTTGAGTACAATGTAAAGTTTATAAATATAACATACAGGTTTGTGGAGGGCTTTTTTAAAGTGTTCCATTTGCATAGATAATTCCATCACAAATCTCTAGGTACATTAGGGGAAAAGGCATTAAACTGATACCCACTAACAGTAATCAGCAAACAACAGGCCATTTCTGAAATAATAATGTCCATAGATCCTCAAAAATCTCCTTCCACTAACTAAATACCCTCTCTATTGTATAAGACTTGTGGCCACTGATTCAGTGATAATATCCCAATGTGGAATTTTTAAATTAATTTTATTTACTTAAAACACTTTTAAATCTCTTACCTCATTTTGCCTTTAATGTTAACCTGGTGAAAGAGACAGATGGCATAGACATGACAAAAGAAATGTCCCCGCTTTAGGGACTGCTTCTAATCCTTTGACTTACGATAGGAATTTCCAATCACCTTGGCACCTCTGGGTTGTAGCACAGTTCCCAAATGTGGGATAAATGTATACTCTACAAATGTCCCTACATTTTTTTTTGATTCCCTATATCTGTCACTTAACAAATATAGAACCTCAGACGCATAATCATTATGCAAAACCATCAAAAGTTATCTAGCGAATCACTGGGAAAGTAAAAGTCTCACTAAGAATTGATTGAACTGATGGACATTTATGATGGACACCCAACACTTCTGAGGGTATTCACAGAGGCTTGGGTGAACATCTACCACCCTGGTCTAGAACCACAGGGAAATAAATTATTTTGTGAGTCTTCCCAGGGAAAGCATGAATTCGGGTAGCCATACAGAGTCTGATATAACATACTGATAAAAAAAGAGCATGTACAAGGAACATTTTAAGTGTTTTCATCAAAATCCGTACATTAGATAAAAGAAACTAATTTACCAATATTTTTTGAGCTTCTATGTTGTGTCAAGCACTGCTAAGCAATCTTTCAGTAGAGAAGGGCCTATAGTACCTGAATTAGGGGAGAGGGGACATAGAAAACTATAATGCCATACTTAAGGCTTCCAGGAAAAAGGAAGACAGGCCAGCAAAATGGCAAATGGGCTTAAGAGAATCGCAAGAGCTTTTCAAAAACAAGAGGCACTTGAAAGAAAACAGGACCACTAATAAACAAGAGAAAACAGAGAACTAATAAGACTCAAAATCAAGGATGAAAAGGAACTCCGAATCAACCTTTGCTTTAAAAAAAATAAAAAAAATGTTGAACAACCTGGTAAGTAATGAAGATGTTGTGGAAGTGGAAGCTAATCAAAGTCAGCCAGGGGAAGGGGCTTGGGAGGAGGAGTTTGACAGAGCTGATGGACACACAGCCAGTTCAGGTGGATTCTGGGAAGCAGGTAGAGTGAACATCATTAAACTATATATTGATTTGGGGCTTGAGAATGTAGGCACATGCTGTTGACATGAATGGATAGAGACAAAGTCTAAGAAAAGTCTCTGCTCTTATTCTAGTAACCCTAGAGTGAGGCTGGAGACCTCTCTTACCCAACAACCTCGACAGCCGATCCATAGCCAACCACCGTCCCATCAATGCTCATCTGCCCCCCTGATGGGCTCCAGGTTGATCCAATTCATTGTCATCTTTTACCTGAAAAACTATAGTATTCTCCTCTAAGTTGTTTTCCTGAATCTGCTCAGCAGCCTGGGTCATATTTTCAAAATGCCCATTTCATGATGTACCCTCTTTCAAACCTCTACAAATTGCTCTTTCTATTGTCCTTAGGGTAACTTTATAAAGAGCCATAATCCTTAAGATGGACACTTCACAAACATAATCTGGCCTCAACATGGACCTTCAGCCTCAGATTGCTCCCTGCCCTCCCTGCTCTCTGCTCTCCAGACAACCTGGCCCTTACCTACCATGGGACCTTTGCACTCCCTTCCTCTCTTAATTGAGTTTATGCTTCTGGGCCTACTACTTTTCTCATATTCCTCACTCAGTCAAGAAATGTCTAGAGCATCTCTTCTGCACCTGACCCTGTGTTCTGCATTGTTCATACAAAGATGAGCCAGGCATGGTCCCTGAGCTCAAGAAGGCCACAGTGATGTGACACTCACAGTAGATTCTCAGTGTATACATGCTGGTTCCCACTGAGGAACCAAGGACCAAGTCATCAACCAGTGATAAGGCTTCAGCCATGGCTTAGGGTTTAACCAGCTGTAAAGTGGGGCACTGTCTGGAGACTCAATAGAATCACAATGTGAAAATCAGCTCTAAACTTGGACACACTCAGGTTCAAGCCATGGTGACCTTTGCTCACTGTGAAACCCTGGGCTAATTACTAACTTTCCTCATCTGAAAAGTCAGGATAATACTAATGCTTACCACACTGGTGTGTGGCTTGATGGCAACAATGATGTCAAGCACTGGCCTGTGAGATTGGCATGCAGCAAACATTCAATAAATGTACATACAGTATGATTATCACTGGTTCTGCTCTTGAATTTTTGAGAGTCACTTTTTTTCTCATCCAGTCCCCTGCCTTCAGTTATAGGGATTCCTAATTATTCAAGGCTTTGCATGATCTGTTTTCTTCCTAAACTTCTCTCAATATTATCTAGCTACATACCAGAGTTGTAGGAGGAGGATTTTTTTTTTTTTTTTTTTTAAGATCCACTAAGTAACGATCTGGAAGTTTCACAGAAATTACTATTCAGCTCCTAGGTAAGCATGAAATTTTCTACCCTATCTTCAGGCAACTTCTCGTGGCCTGTGGGAAAAAAGAAATATTTTTGCCATATCGTGGCATTTAAGTAGGCTTAGAGGAGTAGCCGTCTTCTTTCACCTCGCCCAGACTTCAGGTGACAATAGGCTAAAGGACCCACCCGGTTGCAGCCATCACTGGGCAGGTGTGCTGCTTGGCTTTATCTCGCTGGTTTGGGATCTCTCTAAGCAGCTTAATCACCCTAAAAATCACCAGATATGCAGCATCATCAGAAAGTTAGCAGTGCCCTAGATTAAAAACACTAGGACTATTTGGGTCACAACTTTATCAACTAAGCGTCTTAGAGTGTAAGTGTGCATGTGTGTGCATTCGCGTGGGTGGCTGTGTGTGTGTGTGTTTGTGTGTGTGTCTCGATACCACAGTCTCTGCCGGGCTCATTTCCATCCTCAATGTAATCAACAGCCTAGTCTTCCCCATCAGGGCACTTGTCACCCTTTGCAGTAAATGCTTGTTTAGTTGGCTTGTCTTCCCTACTAGGCAGGGAGCATCCTGAGGGCAAGGCTCTCTTGCAGTCCCTCCATCACTGAGCACACAACCAGAACACTCAGCACAGTCCGTGGTCCGTCCGAGGGATGGATGAGCCAATGCAATTCTACTGTGGACACCGCAGGGGGCCAATTGAGCGCTACTTTTTAAATGGTTCTAAAATCAAAGCCATAATAAAAGTAACAGCAGAGTTCTTTCTTCTCTCCTTTTCCCTGGCCTCCATAAAAAATAAAATAAAATAAAAAAACAGGAAATAGAAAATTAGGACTCCCCATCCGTTTTCTCCCTACCTCCCCCATTCTTTCATTATACCAACCATATCTGGTATCCCTTCAAGGAACTCCCCTGAGACCTGGTAACATTATATATGGTTGGGCTCCTTGGAAATACAATGGAGTGAATTAAGGCAGGGATTTCAGTTTCTAACTATAAATGTCTTGACATATTTTCCTTTCACAGAAATGCCTGGAAATATAATAAACTTTGTTTTAATGTTTATTCGTTTCAGATACAGTCTTTATCCCCCCCCTCCCCCCAATACAAATGCAAACTTTTGAGTCTTCCTGGAAAAAAATAGGTTTAAACCACCATCTCAGCAAAGCAGTTTTAAAAATAGTACACACAAGTGATCATTTCAAAGCCATTTAATGCACTTAGCCAATGGGCACTAACAGTCTTTTTGGAATAAACTGACACCTTAAGCTTATTTTCTAGTCTTGGTTAAGTTACAGTTTAACCTTTCTAAAAAAGAAAAAGGGAAAAACCTGACCATATGGGGCACCCATGGAACTCTGTAATTTTAGTACTTCCTGCATTTGCATTTTGAGGTTCCTTTATGGTGCCAGGAAAAAACAATCCCGGGCCTTCTTTCATGTGCAGGTTTTAAGACAACGGTGCCCAGAGCTTTAGCAGGCGTGGAGTGGTCCTCCAGCTCCAGCCATTTTGTGTGAAAGCAAGATGCCATGACTCAGCAAGATCCCTTCACCAAAGAAGGAGGGAGAGAGAGCAGGAGGCTGGATGGAGCCAGTGGGGAGCACGTGATTCACCTCGATTTTATTTTTTAATGTGTAGCTGAAAACAGAAACAAACAGTCCACCCTATGGGAACTAGAGACTCTGGAGCTGATGAAAGAACCTCGTTCGTATCTTGTCTAATCCAGAGCCATCAGAAAAGAAAATAGGCTCAGGAAAAGGAAGGATTTGTCCAAGGCCACAGGCTCAAGTTTAGGGAGGGAGGGAGGTGTGAGGAGAGTTCAGGAAACACCGCTAAAATGAACAGAAGTCCTTGGGGCCTGCGATGTGACATGAAATGTCACGGAGGGCAGGGGAGAGCCACCCGGTCTTGGCAATTTACCTCCATGGTGTCACTTACTGCTCAAGATGTTCCTCTGATGTTGGTCTATTGCCGTTCCCATTTTCCCACTGTGGAAACTGAGGCCCAGAGGTTCATGCTCCATGCGCTGGATGGGGTAGGATCTCAACCACCTCTGTCATCTCTCCCCCGACTCGCTGCTATATCACTGCAGGGTCCCTGTCGGGCTGGCTGCCAGCTATGGGAGTTTTCCCAGAAGCCACAGCACATCCTTCTGGTTTTCAGATTCTGTCTGGGCTGGGGACCCGGATGACCCATCCTCTAAAATGGCTACTACAATTTTCATGGGCCACACCTGGTGGACAAATAAAGTGTTCCTGGGCGACTTACAGACATTTGGCTTACAGTAATTTTGCATCTTTTTAAAAAATGCCGTGAAAATTCATTCTTTGCTTCAGAGGTACTAGGCTAAAAATAGCTCTGTCAGCCAGCAAGTGTGTGTAATTTTTCCCTTGTGCATCTCCCATCCACAGATCCCTCTCTCTCAGCAGCCAAATGTGCCCCAAGACAGACTGCCAGGCCACCCTCCACAAAGTGACCAGAGTGACCTTGCTCAAAGGCAGATCAATGGTTTCAGTCCCCTGGCAAAACAAACATACAAACGGAAATCCCCTCATCAGTTCCCTTTGCCCAATAGAACCTAATGTTGATTGAATCCTTATGACATAATAGTAAGGTACATGGGCCAGGTGCTAGTATAAGCGCCTTAAAGGACTTCTCTCATTAAATTCTTGAAAACAACCCTATGCGGTGGGGACTTCTGTTGTATCATTTTCCAGATGAGGAAACCAAGGCAAAGAGAAATTAAGTGATCATGACAGGGTCCTGTTTGTACTCACTAGTCTAAAGTTAAAGAGTCTAAAGGATAAGGACCAAGACCTTCACAACCTGGTCCCTACTTTCTCTCCGGGTTTATCTGCTACTACCCCCACCAACCCCACCCTACACATATGTCCACACCATCATATACATATTCCGGACCCTACTCCCTGGTCATACAAAAATCCTCAATTTTTCTCCATCAGAACACCACCTTTCAAGGCCATTCCTTCTGCCAAAAACATACCACCCTTCTCAAATTGCAAACTCCCACTCATCATCCCTCAAGACCCTCCTGCCCCACAAATCCTTAGCCCTTAATCCTAAACTATTTCAAGATAGGGATGTTGCCCCCTTCACCTCTAGACCAATAATATCACACACTGTAGACACTGAGTATCCATTAAACAAGTCATAAAAATAATAATTAACACTTACAGGTGTAGGCACTATGCTAATCACTTTATAAGAATTATCTCCCTCAATCCTCATAAAAACCCAAAGACATAGATTACAACATTATCTGCACATTTCCCATGAGGGCAACCAAGGCACAGAGGGGTAAATCAACTTATCCAAGCTCACACCACTAGTAACGAGAGAAATAAGTCTACACAACTCCGGAAGGTAATCATTTAGTGCCGATGCTATGGTAGGGGGCAGTATTATTGCACACCATGGCTGCACTGTGACAGAATCATCTGTGTATGAGTCTTACTTATAAAGTGCACACTTCCCATAGAAAAACAGTGATAACTCAGAATCGAGTTACAAAATGGCTGCCTCTGTGAAATATGCCTTTAAAAAAACGACTGCTACAGGCCACAGAGAATGTCTGTTATCATGAAGAATACAAACATTGGTAAGATAGGACCTGACCCCAAGGATCTCTTCGATCCAGTAAGAAAAATAGGATAACATTGCATTCAGCTCGTGACATAACCCAGTTTATGAGATATCACTTTTCTCCTAGAATTGAAGATAGATCCTTCAAATGGTGTCATAAATTACTCTGCTATACCCGAACCGACCGGTTTTATGTGTTGTTAACTTTTAAAATATAAACATATGTGTAAATAATTCAGGCAACTCAAAATTGTATTTTGAGAACATAGTGAAATACTCATAATTTGAGTTAAAAGAGCCAGTCAAAAGGGTGCTCAATAAGTTCTTAAGCATGTAAACATTGACATACATCTTTGTGTGCTTAGATTTATACACTGAGATGTTAACAGAAGTCTTTTACATAGAATTAAAGACAATTTGTATTTATACCTTTGTACATTGCTGTGTTTACAAATACTCTATATTGAAAATGTACCATGTTTTCAAGGTCAGAAATATATTTAAAGCCTATGAAACTTTATGTTAAATAAAATGGCAAGGAAAGTAATCACAAATTTGAAAACAATGAAGGTTAGTGATGTGTGTTTCAACATGGACAGCATGATGCTAAAAACTGATACCACCTGAGGCCATTGGGAAACCGAAAATGGAGAACGGGGTCTGAAACATGAAAGCTTCTGCAGCGTTGAAGTACAAATTCGTGGTTGGTCAGAGTGTTCAATTTGGTCGGCTCCCGATTATTGCCTTGGCAACTAGGGCTATGGTTTTAAAAACCTGAGACCCCTTGTGTATCAGCAGCACTGTGTAGTCCAGGTAAGGCCCCCTGTATCTGATTTCTGTATTTCCAAAATCAGGGGCTTGGGCTAGATGATCTCTCATGTCTATTCCGGCCCTGAAATTCTAGGAGTCAGTGAACTGGGGAGCGGTAGGCTCCCTCAGATGTTCTCCTCCAGGACCTTTCAAAAGCAGGTGCTGTGCACCAACTGCTTAATTTCAATTTCAAGCAAAAAATTCAAGCCAACTGCAGGGTCATTAGGGCTAAAATCATAAGGCCTGAGACGAGTTGTGTGTGTCTGCACCGCTACATGCTCAGCCTTACTTATTACTTCAGCTTGATTTTAGCTTTAGTCTCATACCCATTTCAGGCTCCAGATGAAATCCTAAGGAGTCCCACGAAATGATCTATATCAGGAAGCAAAATTTAGCAAGCCCTACCCTCTCCAAAATAATGTGTGTGTATGCAAACAATTTAACATTTGAGCTACATAAGATAGTTCTCTAGAAAAGCTGATTAAAAATCATTAGTAGGCAAGGATGTGGAGAAAAGGGAACCCTCGTGCACTGTTGATGCGAATGCAAATCGGTGCAGCCACTGTGGAAAACAGTATGGAATTTCCTCAAATAACTAAAAATGGAACTGCCTTTTGAACCAGCAATTCCGTTGCTAGGGTTATACCTGAAGAATCCTGAAACCCCAATTCAAAAAACCTATGCACCCCTATGTTCATAGCAGCACTATTTACAATAGCCAAGTGCTGGAAACAGCCTAAGTGCCCATCTGTAGATGAGCAGATCAGAAACTGTGGTACATTTACACAATGGAGTTCTATGTAGCAGAAAGAAAGAAGGAACTCCTACCTTTTGAGATAACATGGAGGAACTAAAGAGAACTATGCTTAGCGAAATAAGCCAGACAATGAAAGAAAAATACCATATGATATCACCTGATACAGGAGACTAATAAACAACACAAACAAATGAGCAAAATTGGACCAGAGGCATGGAAACACGGAGCAGACTAACAGTTACCGGGGGGGGGGGGGGGGGGGGGGGGGGGGGTAAGTAGGGGAAGGGTTTAGTAAAGGAACTAGTATAAATGACCCATGGACATGTACAATGAGGTGGGGATTGACTGTGGGAGAAGGGGTGGGCTGGGTGGGGGGGAGCAATGGGAGAAAAAGTGGGACAACTGTAATAGAAAAACAATAAATAAATCAAAAATTTTTTAAATATATATTAGTAATGTGGAACTCTAAATAAAAATCTCAGGTGACCTGGTCAATGAAATGAAGTATAAGAACGTATGTGTAATTTAAAGAATTCAATTTGTAAAACCAAGGAGGCCCCACACTGAAATTAGGGGGGCAAATCAGCCCATTAGAGTCAGGTCACTTTCCTACCCATCAACCCGATCCCTCTGGCCACAAAGATGCCACAAGACACTCTCAGCACATCGACCATCCTACCCATGTGCATTTTCACTGGGTGAAAGAGTAAGCCACGAGGTGTCACAGTGGATCAATTGGCAGGGCTGTTATCAGTCCAGACACGCAGTGGGTATTCAGGCTTCCGATCAGTGCTGACACAGCTCTCTTGGAGAAATCCATGCCAGGCTGCATACTGAGAAGTGCACCTCTTTAGACAAAATGGCCGGTCAAGGCCAACAGGTGTGTGCTCTCCTGCCGCCTTGGGGCCCCCTTCGGATGGCCCTGCAAAGGCATTGGTATACAGGGGACCTTTCAACGTTCTGCTGTCTCCCCTGAGTTCTTACATAGGGCAAACCCCAAGTATAGCTTTTCCCAAAAGGAATGGAGAGAGCATGTGTCTCAAATATCAGCCAATTCTTAACAATTAGCCAGAGGTATGTCTGAAATCATTTGAGACCACTGGGTCCCAGATGTTAGGGAAGACCGTGGCCACCGGAAGTATGTGCCCACTGTGTCATCACAACTACATTAAGGTGGAAACCCCTGATTGCATCACCACATATTATGCGAACGCCAAGCCCACACGTCCTACAACATGCCATTGTAAGTCTGGTTTATTAAATGGAGTATGCTACTGCAGGGCACGCAGAAATATTTTTAAAGGCGTTTGAAGAAATCAAGCAAAGTTTTGCATTACTTCCGCTGCTTAATGGGCTGATCCGGGGGAGAGTAAGGACAGCGTAACCACCATCGCAGCAGAAGCAACAGCAGCACGCGCTGCACGCCAGGCACTCCCCACGCACCAGCCGCTCACTCCCAACAGAAAACTGGGGCTAAGGAAATGGAGGTGCAGAAAGTCAAGAAACTTCCCTAAGTCATAGATCAACTACGAGGCAAAGCCAGGACTTGGATCCAAATTTTGACTTATTGTTAAGTCCTACTTCAGTTCAGATATTTACATTCCAGGCACATCACTCTTTTCACTCCAAAGGCGAAAACACTGGTGGGGGAAAAAAATGTGCATATTTCCCAACCAGAACATGCACAAACACCATCTCATCGGAGCCAGCACCTCTCTCTCTCTCTCTCTCTCTCTCTCTCTCTCCCACCACCACCACCCCCGCCACACAATTAGCAAACACAAGGTTATTAGAGACCACAACAGCATATACTATATAACTTCCCATATTCTGTTATGCAAATAACTTCAAATGAGCTAATGAATGGTCCTGAAAGCACTTTCCTAAAATGCAAAGTGCCCCAGGAAACATAAGATAGTATCAAGATTCCTACCACAATTCATGACTATGGGCCCCCAGGCAGATAGATCCAAAGAGGGAGGAGTGGTGGAAATATCAAATGAGAAAAACACTAGAATAAGTACAAATATTGTATGTTTAATCAGAACTCAGATTCCCAACAGATTCACATACGCAGAGGGCAAAATCCTCAGGTCAACACTTCCTTGGCAGCAGAAATTCTCCTTTTCAGGCTTCCTTTTCCTGCTCGTCTGGCTGAGCATTGTATCCGTGAGCACTCACCTGGCTAGCAGGCTCATAGGTTCTTTTCCAAATGTACAGGTAAGTCATTGTTGGTAAGATTCAAGGCAAATTCCTCTGCCAGTCTGGATAGTGCTGGGACAACTTAACTTGCCTTATTCAGCAGCTGTATTGCCCATATCAGCTATGCGCTGTGGAGCACTGGGACACAACCTGAGCAAGACAGAGCTGGTCTCCCCACCCTCCCGAAGCTTACCTTCTCTGGAGGACAAGCAGACAGTAGGGAAATAAACTACAAGCAAGAAAATACCAGCTGGCTCTAATCTCTGTGAAGGAAACTGTCAGGGCATGTGATGGAAGGTGAGTGGGTAGGGGGCTAATTTTCATTGAGTAGATCAAGGGAGAAGGGCTCTCTGGGAAGGGGACATTTAAGCTGCTCCCCACCCCCCCTCGCCCACCGAGGAACTGCTAAGTGCCAAGGCTCAGCCTCCTTGCCATTATGTTCTTGGAGATTTTTGATTTCCTGCAAATAAAGGCAACAGCATGTCAGATTCTAGTGCACATCAGAGTTGCTCATACGTCTATGGGTTCTTACAGAAGAATCTGTGTGCCCACTCCACCACTGAGGGCAAAGGTGTTGAGACGTGCATGAGCCTGGCATGTTCAGGGATCCACAGCAAGCCCCTGTGGCCGGAATCTGGTGGAAATGCGGCAGGAGAGAAGGCGGGCCGTCAAGAAGAAACAAATAAGA
This sequence comes from Furipterus horrens, assembly GCF_987537825.1. Classification (NCBI taxonomy): domain Eukaryota; kingdom Metazoa; phylum Chordata; class Mammalia; order Chiroptera; family Furipteridae; genus Furipterus; species Furipterus horrens. Next base: position 209,657,010 of record NW_028327172.1, on the reverse strand, counting down.
GCCTTAAAGCTGCAGCAAAGACAGAAGCATAGACACATGGGACAGACAGACAATTGTGGGAGAGGCTGGGGGACGGGATGAAAGAAGGGGAAGGATTAGCCAAAGAACACATACGTGTGATGCAGGGATACAATAATGTGGGGACTGCCTATGGGGTGGGGCTGGGGGGAGGCGAGCCAGGGGGAAAGAGCAGAGACCACTGTAATAGCATAAACAATAAAATACAATTTTTGAGAAAACTACAGCAAAGAGTTTGAATGTACTCTGGGTATGAGGGGAAGCTAGAGCAGCATTATCTGCTTTGCACTTCAAAAACACCACCTTGGCTGCTTGTGGGGGCCAGAGGGTGGGAAGAGAGAGCCTGAGGACCACAGGCTGGGGCTTGTGACATCACCACAATAGGGCAGGTGCCTCCTCTTGTGGGGCAGAGCGGGTTGGGGGGCTGCCACCGCTTTCACTCGAAGTCTTCGGTTCTTAATTGCAAGACTACATCTTCAAATCAGGCTGCTCAACGTGGAAGCAAACCTCCGCCCTGCGTTGGGAGAGGAGTGGGGGTGGGGGGGGGGAGTGAGAAGATCCAGCCGCTGGGATGCTGCCTCCCTGCGCCTCCAGTCCCTGGCCTGTTACATGCGGGCCAGCACGCGTGCATCTTGGGCCTGGGGGTAAATCAAATGGAGGTTCATCTTCTCTCCAATAACTGCCAGCCGTTTAGAGGCAATGGCCTCACAGGTCGCTACGGGAGGGTAGAAAGGAAACACCACCCTCTGCAAAGAACCGCGGAGACGCCCGATGTGGAGAGACCGCCTCTGGGCAGAGGATCCCACCAGTATGTATAGTGGGTACCCACAGGCTGCCGTTCTTTCCCTCGGTGCCTTTATTGTCCCGAAGATTCCCAACTGATCGCCCGCACAGGAAGCCAACCCTGGTCCAAATTCTACTTCTAATTGCATCTCCTCGCATTTACATGTGGAGGGGGCGGCGCCCGCAGAGGGAAATCTTTTTTCTAGTCATCCCTCTACGGCTTAAAACGATTAAAAGACCGTCTTCCACAGAGCACGCCTGAGAAGAGTCGAGCGCTGGATGGAAACCTAAGTATTTTCTAAGTAGAATAATTAAACTTTTAGATGACTGTGCATAATATTCCACAGCAATACCAGTGGTTTTTCCGATAATGCTACTTCAAGGAATATAACAGATATTCATTCAACAGACAGTGTGATTTTGGTTCTTTTTTTCAATAACCAGGGTCTATGTTTGATCTCTGGCTCCATCCTTTGGAAGTTCACGTGGTTCTTTTTGAAACGAGGCATTTGAGAGACAAATAGTCTAACCAATTTAGGTGGATGGGGTCAACTTTCCAGCCACTGCCAAAGGCAACCTACCCTGGGGGAAAATGAATGGATTCACCTAATAAATTTCCATACATAAAACTAGAATCCTAGCTATTATTTCTTATCTTAGGAGAGGTGCTATAGCAGAATAGTTAACAGCATAATCCCTAACACTAAACTACCATCTGTGTGACCTTGGACAACTTACTTCATCCTCTGTTTCCTCATCAGTAATGATGCAGATGTTAACAGTACCTATCTCAGGAGGCGATTATGACGGTTAGTTACATAAGCTGACCAAAAGAACACACTTAGGTCCTAGCTGGTGTGGCTCAGTGGATTGAATGCTGGCCTGTGAACCAAAGGGTCACTGGTTTGAGTCCCAGTCAGGGCACATGCCTGGGTTATGGGTCAGATCCCCAGCTTGGGGCATGCAAGTGGCAACCATACATCGGTGTTTCTCTCCCTCTCTTTCTCCCTCCCTTCCCCTCTCTCTAAAAACAAATAAATCCTTTTTAAAAAGCACTTAGCACCATGACCCAACAGAGATTAAACACTCCGGAGATGCTAGTTGTTATCACCATGACTGCCTTTCAGAAATGTGCACACTTATCAGTCCTTGGGTACACGCAGACGACATTGTGTACTAATCTATCACAGCACCTCACTGTGCAAGTTGGTTTGTACGGCTCCCTTCATTAGCACATTGTAAGTTTCTGGATGACAGCAAACGTCTTCATCATCTCTATATTTTCAGACTCTGGTATGGTCACTGCCAGAAGTATGGGAATTCTTGAAGAATGATGGCATTTTGTTTTAAATGTTAATAATTGCCTATGTTTGGCTACATGCTGCTAGAATTAATTTTTTAAAGAAAACAGGATCCAACTACTAAAAAAGAAAAGAGAGCAAGGAAGAAAGAACAGAGGGAAGGAAGGGAAAAAAGAAGGAAAGAAAGAGAAAGAAAGACAGAAAAGAGAGAAAGAGAAACAGGGAGCAGGCAGGAACTAACAAAGGCGTAAGTACTATCTACATCAGTAGAATATTTTGATTTTTAAAGCTCTGTTGTCTGACACTTACAGAGATTGTTTTCCCAGATCAATTATGTTTTGAGACCCACCAATCAAACCCAAATAAGTAAGTTTATGAATCTTACATTGACGAGGTATATAGTTGAATGTTTGAGGTTGTTTGTTTTATGTTTTGTTTGCTTGTTCAGAAAGGGGGTATTCTGTGTTCCTTGTGAAAAATGAGTTAATGTGGACAAATGTAATAAAAGGAGATTTATAGCCCTGTTCTCCATACAATTTAAATTAATTTCTTTCTGAAACCCAAACAAAAAGCTAAATGCATAAAAAATTCATACAGTTTTATAACCTATATCATAATTTACACACCAAAAAGGGAGAAATTTAAATGTGCATTGATTTCAGGCAGATAAGAATCCGTGTTGAATGTGAGTTGAGAGGGCTTTCTTTTCCCTCTGTGGCCTCCTACGAATAGTTAGTTTGCAGCAATTTTTAATTAAAAACAGTTCCCATAGTAAGAAAATGGAAAGAAAAAAAAAAGACCTCAGGAAAATAAAACCGGTGCAGGAGTCCTGCAGGGTGTTTTCTGAGGCCAAGTAGAGATCTTGAAAAATAAGAGTTTGCAAGTTCTCATTTTTAAAACTGTGCTTTTGGTTTCATTTAACATTTTCAAAATAGCTTTCCTTACCACTACCAGGCCCCCCTCCCCCACTCCTCACCAACCCCCGTCAAAAAACTTAGAAAAGTTCTGTGTTTAACACTGAAAATCATTCATATGCCTCTGAGTAACAGCAACATTTTTCTTCCTAAGTTTCTAGGGAAAAACATTTCCCAGTTATCACAAAGCACTTTTCCCATCCAAAATACCTAATCTCATTTTAACTAGACTCCATCTGAACATCGATGATACTGAGCTGTTCCATGAATAAACATGATGTTACAACTTGAAACCCTGTGACTGAAGTATGTAAAAATGTAGCCCAAAGAAAAGACTGGGAACCCCCGACCCCTCCTCCCACACCTGCCCCCAGGGAGTTTGAGAATTGAGCTGAGAAGGGGTGAAAAGCAGCAGATTTAAATTTCAAGGTTTTCAAACATTTTTTACGTTCATATTAAATCCTGTAAAACTAAAAACTGTAATTCTAATAAAATCTTGGTGTGTACAGCTTCCAACTGCAATCAGTTTTCTCTTCTGGAGTGGGGCATGTAACACTGATAAAAGAAAAAAAAATCTCAAAACAGAAGAAATGCAGATGGAACCCACCCTTCTGTGATGTTTGTGGTATTTTATTAAAATGAGCATCCTGACATGAAAAAGCATACTTAAAAATCTTCATTAAAATGGAGACATTTTTCATCATTTGAATAAGGAAACAGGGCACAGGAAAGTTATCAACAACCGGATTTTTACAACTTAAAGTTTCTTAAATTCTGTAACAATCCAACATTAGTTAAATCCCTCCACTAAAAATGAAGGTCCCTATGATGTGCTCTTTATTTTAAGTGTATTTTCATCTCATAGCACAAACCTCAGGAAGTTTTTTTAAAAATATTTTTTGTTATTCTTGAAGCGTTTTACAAAACAAATTCTGAACTCTTTAGAACATATTTTCATATCCTATCTGACGGTACCCAGTGTGCAGCGTGAAACGATACAATTGTGCAGTTCTGTTCTTCCGGAATACATTTGGGGCAGCAAGACCATTTGAAGGCTGGAATTTTGGAAGACAACAGGTCAATTCGTGGTGGCACATGCAACAGTGAATAAAACCCCCTTCCTCTGCCTGGGAATTACATGACCAACGGTGTGACGCAAATCTGTTTCTCTTAACTTCATTTATAAAGGGGGGAAACACCCATCCATTTCTTTATGAAATTTTACTGAGATTCTGGTGTTGCCAAAAGAAAAAAAAAAAAAAAAAAATTATTTGCCAGAACAGCCGACAGCATTTGAAATGTTTTTGGTTGTTGCTTTTGTTTGCTTTGCAATGCATCCATATTCTTTTAAAAAGAGATGAGGTTCTATAATCTCTTAGACCTTTGGGTTTTTTTGTTTTGTTTTGTTTTGTTTTTGCCATAAAAATTAGGGATCTAAATTACATTATGATAAAGTAAGTGGAGAGAATGTGAGGGAGGCACTTTGAGGGGCATGGGAAGCAAGTGCCCACAGCAGCCTCAGGGGTTGCCATGCTCCCACAGGCCTCGCAGCTATGTTTCTTAGGCAAGATGTTAATAATTTCAATAATCGAGTTCTCCAAGGCTCTCTGCCCCTGCATCTCCTCATTCATGGGTCCATGGGCTACTTAACAAGTGTTTATTGAGCACCTACTTGGTCCCAGGAATTCCTTGCTCCAAGGGCTAGCTTCCAACAAGACTGGCAGGGTCTCTGTCTTTAAGATTTTCACCACTATTACCCATATTATTTCTGGACCATTTGTGATTTTGAACTAAATACCAGGAGCAAAGAAACAAGGTCTGTGTTCTGTATGCTCGCTCACAATACTTTCTCATACCCAAGAAAACCAAACTGGGACTTTTGCGGTAGCTGAATTTTTAAACTCGAGGGCACTACAGGTAATTTGCAGACGAGGAACCAAGAGCCATACCAACCAGTTAGTAAATTACAGAAACAAGTTAGAAACAGAATTAACGCCCAATCTAATGCTCTTTAAACTAAGACTGCTCAGCTTCTGAAGGGCTTTGATTTGACTTCATTGGAAGAAATCCATAAATCCCCATGAGAGAATGCCCTGGGGGTCTGCAGTGGAAGGTGAGTAGAGAAACACCAGGGTTCTTCACTCCTTTCTTTCCTTTCCATAAAGAAGGAAGGTTCCAGAAAATTCCTCCAGACTTGATTACAATTTATTCATCACAAAATGACTAGCTACAATGCCTCTCTAGCCAAGTCTATGTTCAAAAAAGAATGTGGAGTTGAGAACATTACTCACACGTACATGTGTGGCCGCTATTAAGGGTCAATGAAATGATGGGAGGTAATATAGAACCCGGAACCAGGTCGGGTGCATAGGTTAAATTCTGAAAGTAATTGCTCAACAATCTCTTTGATTTTGTGGGTGAATATACTGGCAACTCTTGCTGGGTATTACTGTATTTTATCCCAATCAATCCCTCTGTCTCAGAAAAACTTTATCATAAATAATCATCTTTGGTAAATACACAATATTATAACTTTTTCATGAAACGTTATTTTTTTCTCAACGTTTTCTTTTCCAATTACAAACCATAATCAAGATTTAATATTTAATGTGACTATTTAAATATCTTAGGAGCAATTAATTATATGATTCTCTCCTTTTTTCATATAGAATGAAAAAATGTATGGCCTTCAGTTCATGACATTATTTACTGCTTGGCAAAGAAAAAGAAAGTACCAGGGCAATTATTTGGTCAATTAAAGAAAAGATCTTAATTAAAGGGGCTAAATGTATGAGGTTGACTCTAGAACACACCAAAAGAAGAGGAAAAAAAGGCGTTCATACTGCTTTTTTGTCCTAGCCAGAGAGGTTTACATAAATTTTCAAGATTTGTCATACCAAACTTTCCTCTCCAGGTTCTTGAATGGTGAAGCAGTTTTTTCCTACTCAGATGAAACATTTAAAAGTAATACCCTGTAATGCAAAAATGTTAGGAATACCTGAGTTAAGCTCAAAAAAAAAAAAAAAAGGTA